>NC_090820.1:14137800-14737800 GCF_000390325.3 Nicotiana tomentosiformis
ATGGCTTTCTGAGGCCAAGGCGGAGGTTGAGTCGTCTAAAGTCATGGCAAACAAGTCCATTATCGTCTATCGGGCCGATGCCGAGGCTGCTCAAATGGAGGCAAGAGAGGCAGCGAACACTGCCGACACTCGAGCACATTGGGTTGCCGAACTTGCTAAGTGTCGGTCTCGGGGGGAGACCCTCGAGAGATACACGCTCGAGGTTTCGACCTTGTTGAAGAGATAAAAAGGGCTAAAGAACTCGAAGCTGAAGCTGAAGCCTTGGCTTCTGATGGCGATGATGATGATGATGGTAGAAAGAGCGGGTTTGAAGATGGGGGGAGCCCGGTAGAGAAGAGACCGCTCTCGATGATAACCCAGAAGCTTAGCCCTTAGCTTTATGTCGCATTTATTTATGTAAACCATCCTTGTATATCTATACAAATATCTTTTTCTTTTACTGACTTGCTTCGTGAAGATTTCATTCATGCCTTGCGGATGTTTTCATGAGGATTTAGGTGATTTCACCGAATTCGGCCTTCATAGCCTTTATGGCCGAGTTAGTGTTTGCTCGAGCTCAAAATAATAGCCCACAGGCTTAGTGGTCGAGTGGGCGCTTGTCCGAACTCGAAAAATAAAAGTAGCCCACAAGCTTAGTAGTCGAGTGAACGTTCGAACTCAAAGTAAGATAGCCCTTTGATAATTGAGTGAGTGATTGTTTCGAACTTGAACTCAAAGTATATTAGCCCGTAGACTTTTATGATCGAGTGAGTGATTGCTCGGACTCGAAGTAAAATAACCCTTAGGTTTTAATAATTGAGTGAGTGATTGTTTCGAACTAGAACTCAGAATATCTTAGCCTATAGGCTTTTATGACCGAGTGAGTGATTGCTCGAACTCGAAGTAAGATAGCCTTTAGGCTTTAATAATTGAGTGAGTGATTGTTTCGAACCCGAACTCAGAATATCTTAGCCCGTAGGCTTTTTATGACCGAGTGAGTGATTGCTCGAACTTGAAGTAAGATAGCCCTTAGGCTTTAATAATTAAGTGAGTGATTGTTTCGAACTCGAACTCAAAGTATATTAGCCCGTAGACTTTTATGATCGAGTGAATGATTGCTCGGACTCGAAGTAAAATAACCCTTAGGTTTTAATAATTGAGTGAGTGATTGTTTCGATCTCGAACTCAGAATATCTTAGCCCGTAGGCATTTTATGACCGAGTGAGTGATTGCTCGAACTCGAAGTAAGATAGCCTTTAGGCTTTATTAGTTGAGTGAGTGATTGTTTCGAATTCGAACTTAGAATATCTTAGCCCGTAGGCCTTTTATGACCGAGTGAGTGATTTCTCAAACTTGCAGTGAGATAGACTTTAGGCTTTAATAGTTGAGTGAGTGATTGTTTCGAACTCGAACTCAGAATATCTTAGCCCGTAGGCCTTTTATGACCGCTTGTATCAAAAATCCCTTTGATGGTGGTTGGCCTTTAAGCCTGTTTGAATCATGAAGCAGGAAAATATTTTCAAAGTGTGAGATATCTGAAAAAGAAGTTCTCCTTTATAAGTCATTACACGTGTTTGTATCTTGTGCCAGAGTTCGAGAAAAACTACGTGGGCATGGTTCGTTTTGACCATTTGACCCTTACACTTTTCTCTATCGAGACCCTGTTTGTCATGAATTTGATATGGAGCAACTTTCTTGTGCCGAACTTGATTTATTTGCTTGGTAGCCCGCCAGTATTCGAGATAGATTATGAAGGAGCCTCGGATACTATTGATTTGTCCTCGGGTAGCACATAGTTGTTGTCTCGTTAAAAACCTTACTGGAAAAACCCATTTGGGATAAAAGCCAAACTTAAGGGAAAAAGAGTATAACGCGTGCTTTGAAACCAGAGGTCTTGATGTTTTTCGTCGAATTCCTACAATGAGTTAGTGTCGAATATACGTATATAGACGATAGAGGAGAAAATCTTACCTTAACAATAATATTGTTTGAGAAGCGATATGTTCCAATTGTTTGGTAATGGTTTTCCATCCATTTCTCAGAGTTTATAAGACCCTTTCCCGACTATATCGAGGACTTGATAGGGTCCTTCCCAATTTGGGCCGAGCTTCCCTTCATTAGGATCTCGAGTGTTGACGGTGACCTTCCTTAGGACCAAGTCCCCAGCCTTGAAATGGCGGAGGTTGGTTCTTCTATTGTAGTACCTTTTGATTCATTGTTTTTGTGCAGCCATTCAAACCAGTGTCGCCTCTCGTTTTTCATCTAATAATTCGAGGCTAGTATTCATTGCCTCGTAGTTCGATTCTTCCGATGTATGTCGGAACCTTGCGCTTGGTTCCCCGACTTTGACCGAAATTAGAGCTTCGGATCCATACACAAGGGAAAATGGGGTTGCGCCTGTACTGGATTTATATGTTGTCCGATATGCCCAAAGGACTTCGGGCAAAATTTCTCTCCACTTTCCTTTAGCTTCGTTCAATCTTTTCTTTATGTTTTGGATGATAATCTTGTTTGTTGATTCGGCATGTCCGTTCCCGCTAGGATGATATGGTATAGACAGTATTCTTTTTATTTTATGGTCTTCGAGGAATTTTGTCACTTTACCGCCGATATATTGTCTACCATTGTCGTATGTTATTTTTGCTGGTATCCCAAATCGACACACGATGTGGTCCCAGATGAAATCTATAACCTCTTTTTCTCTCACTTTTTCGAACGCCTGTGCTTCAACCCATTTAGAGAAATAGTCAGTCATAAACAAAATGAATTTATCTTTACATGGGGCCGATAGTAGAGGGCCGACGATATCCATTCCCTATTTCATGAATGGCCATGGAGAAATGACCGAATGAAGCTGCTCTCCGGGTAGATGGATCATCGGTGCAAACCTTTGACATTTATCATATTTACGAACTAACTCCTTAGTGTCCTTCTCCATGCTATCCCAGTAGTACCCTGCTCTCATGACTTTGCGAATTAATGGTTCGGCGCCGGAGTGGTTTCCACAAGTGCCTTCATGGACCTCGCGTAAAACATAATCGGTGTCTCCTGGTCCCAAACATACAGCCAATGGTCCATCGAACGTCCTTCTATATAGTGTTCCATCTTCAACCAGCGTGAATCGAGCATCCTTGGTTCGTAGAACCCTCGATTCTTTAGGGTTCGATGGGAGTTTTCCGTTCTTTAAATATTCAATATACTTATTCCTCCAATCCCAGGTTAAGTTCGTGGAATTTATTTCTGCATGTCCATCCTTGATTACAGATCTCGAGAGTTGAACGATAGTCCCTGAGTTGATCTTATCTTCCTCGACTGACGACCCCAAATTTGTGAGTGTGTCGGCCTCACAGTTTTGTTCTCGAGGCACATGTTGTAGGGTCCATTCTTTGAAACGGTGTAGAGTTACCTGTAATTTGTCCAAATACCTTTGCATCCTATCTTCTCGAACCTCGAAAGTTTTGTTTACTTGGTTCACCACTAGTAAAGAGTCACATTTGGCTTCAATTACTTCTACTCCCAGGCTTTTAGCTAGCTCGAGACCTGCAATCATGGCCTCGTACTCGGCCTCATTGTTAGTTAATCTAGTGGTTTTGATGGATTGTCTAATAATGCCACCTGTGGGAGGTTTTAGTACGATGCCAAGCCCGAACCCCTTCACATTTGAAGCACCATCTGTCTAGAGGGTCCAAATCCCCGACGACATACCCGATTTTAACAATAGTTCCTTTTTAACTTCGGGTACGAGGGTTGGCGTGAAATCGGCCATGAAGCACGCTAAAATTTGGGACTTGATGGTCGTATGGGGTTGATATTCGATATCGTACCCACTGAGTTTGACGGCCCATTTGGCTAATCGACCCGATAGTTCGGGCTTGTCAAAAATATTGCAAAGTGGGTAAGTGGTCAAAACACATATGGGGTGACATTGAAAGTATGGTCTTAACTTTCTAGAGGCGCTTATTAGTGCAAGTGCTAGTTTCTCTAAGTGAGGGTATCTAGCCTCTGCTTCCCCTAAGGTCTGACTTATATAATAAACAGGAAACTGTGTACTTTGCTCTTCTCGAATTAGTACACCACTTAGCGCGACTTCCGATACCGCCAAGTATAAGTACAGCTTCTCATATGTCCTCGGAGTGTGAAGTAGTGGTGGGCTCGATAGGTACCGCTTCAATTGTTCTAGTGCCAGTTAGCATTCCGGGGTCCAGGCGAAATCGTTCTTCCTTTTGAGTAGAGAGAAGAATTTTTGGCTTCGATCTGATGACCTCGAAATGAATCGGCCTAAGGCAGCTATCCGCCCGATCAGCCTTTGCACTGCTTTCACGCTATCCACGATGGTGATGTCTTCGATGGCCTTAATTTTGTCGGGGTTGATCTCGATTCCCTGATTCTATACCATGAAACCAAGGAACTTGCCCGATCCAACCCCGAAATCACATTTCTCGGGGTTGAGCTTCATGTTGTATTTCCTTAGGATCTTGAACGTTTCCTGCAAATGAGTCAAATGGTCCTCTGCGCGCAGGGACTTAACTAACATGTCATCAATATAAACTTCCATCGACTTACCTATTTGTTCTTCGAATATTTTATTCACTAGGTGTTGGTAAGTAACTCCTGCGTTTTTTAGCCCGAATGGCATTACATTATAGCAATAGGTTCCGTACTTGGTGATAAATGAAGTCTTTTCCTAGTCCTCCGGATTCATTCGAATTTGATTGTACCCGGAGTAGGCATCGAGAAAAGTAAGGATCTCGTGGCCGGCTGTGGCATCGATCATGCGATTGATGATAGGTAGTGGAAAAGAATATTTGGGGCATGATTTGTTTAGATCTTATAATCTACGCATATTCCAAGTTTGTTCCCCTTTTTAGGGACTACAACTATGTTAGCTAACCACTCGGGATATTTTACTTCCCAAATTGACCCTATTTTGAGAAGTTTAGTTACCTCATCCTTTACAAATGCGTGTTTTACCTCAGACTGAGGTCTTCTCTTTTGCTTCACTGGTTTGAACCTAGGGTACAAGTTAATCTAGTGCATTGTTATCGACAGTGGGATCCCTGCCATGTCTAAATGGGACCAAGCAAAACGGACTATGTTATCGATAAGAAATTGAATGAGTTTTTCCCTGAGTTCGGGGGTCAATCTCGTTCCCAGGTATACCTCTCTCTCGGGCAGATATTCGATTAATATAACCTGCTCCAGTTCTTCGATCGTAGATTTGGTGGCGTCGGAGTCGTCGGGGATGATGAAAGCTCGAGGTGTCAAAAACTCTTCCTCGTCATCCTCTATTTCATGTTCCATCGGTTCGGTCGAGACTGGTGGTTGTGACTGGTATTTGGTTTCTCATCTATCTTTAGTGCTCGATCTTTTCGAGACCGATAGCATTGGTATTGGTGTTACCTCACCGACCGCAAACATTTCCTTCGCAGCATGTTGCTCCCCGTATACTGTTTTCACACCGTCCGACGTAGGAAATTTCATTACTTGGTGGAGAGTCGAAGGCACTACCTTCATATTGTGGATCCAAAGACTTCCGACTAGGGCATTGTACCTCATATCCCCTTTAGATACGTGGAATTTGGTATTTTGGATGGTTCCAGCTATATTCACTAGTAGAGTAATCTCCCATTTAGTCGTTTCACAGGCCATATTCAAATCGTTCAAGACCCGAGCTACGGGCACGACTTGATTCTGCAAACTGAGCTGCTCCACTACCCAAGATCGGATGATATTCGCAGAGCTACCTGGATCCACTTAAACACGCTTAACTTGAGCTTTATTTAATAGGATAGAAATTACCAGAGCGTCGTTGTGAGGTTGAGAGATGCCCTCGGCTTCTTCGATTCCGAATGATAAAGTGCCCTCGGGTACATAACCTCGAGTTTGTTTCTCCCCTGTGGCCGGTACCTTGCCGTACTTGAGCACAGGTCCCTGTGGAGTATCGACCCCACTGATGATCATATGAATCATATGCAGAGGTTCCTCTTGTTTATCCTTTTTGCTGGCGTCCCTTTCTCTAAAATAATTCTTGGCTCGGTCACTGAGGAACTCTCGAAGGTGGCCCTCATCGAATAGGCGGGCTACCTCTTCTCTTAATTGTCTGCAATCCTCGGTCTTGTATCCATACGTGCCATGATACTTGCACATCGAATTCGGGTTTCTTTGGGAAGGGTCGATTTGCATGGGCCTGGGCCACCTAGTATCTTTGATTCTTCCGATCGATGATACAATGCCCGATGCGTCGACGCTGAAATTGTACTCCGATAGCCGAGGTGCTTCTGTAGGATCGCCATATTTATCGAAGCCACTTTTGCTCATAAGCCCCAGAGAATTTTGTCCTCGATCACTCCTTCGGTTGTTCGGAGCGGAATTGCATGCTTAGCCGTTGTTTATTCGATCTGCGACGTACGGTTGATATCGGTCTCTGTTCGACCTTCGTTCTATATTGATATCCCTCTGGATTTTAATAGCTGCCCTATTCTGGTGCATAGATCCGAAAGGAGCTCCCAACTGGTCGTCTTCGACCCTGAATTTTGACCGATATCGGTTGTGTATATCCGCCCAAGTTATTGCTGGATACTCGATCAAATTTTGCTTCAACCGACGTGATGCTACTGAACTTTGCTCGTTCAACCCTTGGGTGAAAGCTTGGACGGCCCAGTCATCTGTGATCGGTGGCAATTCCATGCGTTCCATTTGAAATCGGGACACGAACTCCCTCAGCATTTCATTACCGCTTTGCTTTACTTTGAAGAGGTCCAATTTCCTTGTTTCAACCTTTATGGCACCAGCATGTGCCTTTACAAACGAATCCGCTAACATGGCAAAAGCATCGATGGAATTTGGGGGTAAATTATGATACCATATCATCGCTCCCTTCGAGAGGGTCTCTCCGAATTTTTTCAATAACACGGATTCGATCTCGTTGTCTTCCAAATCGTTACCCTTGATGGCACACGTGTAAGAGGTGACGTGTTCGTTGGGGTCGGTCGTACCGTTATATTTGGAAATTTTGGGCATACGGAATTTTTTGGGGATTGGTTTTGGGGCTACACTCGAGGGAAAAGGCTTTTGAATGAATTTCTTCGAATCCAGCCCTTTTATCATTGGTGGAGCTCCCGGGATCTGATCGACCCTGGAATTATATGTTTCTACTTTTTTATCATTGGTTTCAACTCGTTTTGTGAGTTCCTCGAGCAATTTAGTAATTTCGGGAGTAGTCCCCAATTCTTGCTCGTTTGACTTTACTATGGCTGGCTCCGTTCTGTGGGTGATTGGGCTCTGGCCTGCTTTGTACCTGAGTTTGGCTCTGCAACTGAGCTATCGCTATTTGTTGGACTTGTAACATCTCGAAGATTATCCATAAGCTGACTCCGATCTCTTCCACGTTATGGGTGTCTCGAGCTACGGATCGAGTACCGTCCTGAATGCTTTTTTTCGGTTCGGAACGTTGGTTCGCCTCAAGAGCCACTTGTGAATTAACATCTAGTGGTGCTTCGACTCGGATTTCAGGTACTTCGAATCGAGCTTCAGTGACATCGTTAAGTGGCCTTCCGGCCCTGAGTATCAAGTTATTAGTTTCATCCTGAAGGTCGGCTTCGTGGTCGATAGGTAAAGCCATGAATCGAGGGTTTGCCATTGCTGATTCGAAGTTATAAACTGGTGCGTATTGCAGATTTGTATCAAACAACCACTATTATCCTTAGCCCCACGGTGGGCGCCAAACTGTTTACCCGAAAAATCGAATATAGTTGAATTTATAAATAGTTCTAAGGATATGTGATATAGCCTGACGTAAATCGTACGTAGAAGTGGAAATGTTTGAATTCTTGGCTATAGAAATGAGATATAAATTATTTAACTAGAAGAGTGAGTATGTTGAGTAAAACAACCTTAAGAGATTTATTCTTCTATAAATAGAAGTCGTCTTTTCTTACAATGTGTCCACCTGCTTGTGCTTGCAAGGATTCTCCCCTTTATAATAGAGGGATCTTACTTTATTTATAATAAAAAATATATATTGGAGAACCCATGATGAATTGTCTCTTCCTCTATTCCTGCCAAGATTTCCTCCCCTAGTGCGGTTGCAACGGCCCTGTCTGCGAGCTCGATACTGGCTTGAGCTCGGTATTGGGTCGAGCCCTCGGCCTCGAGTTCGAGTTCGACATTCGGGGTATGGCTGTCCAACGGGATGGGATGGGACGGGACAAAATTAACGGTACGGGACGATATTTAGCCGGGACGGTAGCGGGACGGGATGAAACGGGACAGGACAAACGGGACGAAACGGTAGGCCCATCCCGTCCCGCTAACAAACGGGATGGGACGGGACGGGACAGACGGTAGGCCCATCCCGTCCCGCTAACAAACGGGATGGGACGGGACGGGTTCGCGGGCCTTAAGTACCGTTTTAAAATTTAAAAAAAAATTAAGCATTGAGTTTGGCAACGACTATTATTTTGACAATGACTAAGTTTTTAAAGTTTGCAACATCTAGTTTTTTGAATTATTTAATAAACTTAAAAATTAAACGAAAATTAGGAAACTAAGTAAAGAAATATAAAATATTAAAACAAAAAACTTGTAATAAAATATTCTAGTAATTATAAATTTATAATAGAGTTATAATTTATTTAATATAATTTTAAGCCATTAAGTAACTAAATAAGAGTGTAATACAATTCATAAAAAAAAATTCAACACTTAGAGCATTTTATTTTATTAATAGACTTTCAAATCTCACATACAAATATAATTCTTTTGAAGAGCACCTAATCTACGCAGCCACCTTCTAGGAAGGGTTCTGTTTGAACTAGGCCTCTTAGTAACCAATTACAAATAATCATACTAATATTTGTAAGCTCCTATATAACTTCGTTGTAACTTATCTATAATTTCTCTCGGACATTGTTCTGGAATTGGCAATGTTGATTGATGTTCCATGAGTTCCATGCCGTCATCGCTCCCAGTGCTAAGTATCTCATTGTATTCTTCTTCTTCCCTAAAGGTTAATTTTTCAAAACCAAGATTTCTTCTTTCTGAATTAATCCTATCTCTGAATAATACGGAAATCTCTAGGCTGTCCTTCGCTAATGAATGTCTATGATCTCCGATTTGAAATCTTGCCGCGCTACAAACACTCTCTGATACTACTGATGATGCTTAAATAGCAAGGATACCTCGGGCCATTATTGAAAGTGTTGGAAAAGCCTTGCCACGCTCCCTCCACCATGCCAAAAGTTGTTCGTTGCCTTCTTTGTCTTTAATACTTTCCAATTCTTGATTAAGATAAGAATCAAGTTCATCATCAATAGATGAATCAAAACTTGTTATATCATCCATATCTTCCCATAGAACTTCTACTCTAGACTTAGAAGTAGAAGGAGCAGTTTCACCACCTGTTGTTTCCATAGATTTATATTTATCAAGCATTGATCTAACATAATAATATATGTTAGCTTGGCATTCTTCGAGAGATGGTTGTTCATTTTCTTGAATTACTAAATTCTCATAAATTTTACGAACAAGTCCCTTTGCACCTCTTAATTTTAAAGATGGGTTAAGTATAGTAGAAATTAAATAAACTTGGGGAATAGGAAAAAAATACTTTTTAAATTTTGCAATCATTTTATTAATGGCCGGTGCATAAGTTGGATTAGTTTTATACTTACCAAATACAATAAAAATTCCACAAATATACCATAATATTTGTGTAATAGTAGGATAATATATGACAGAAAATTATTTTGTTGCATAATAAAAATTTTCTAAAAATTTAGTAAGCTCTTTGATCTGATCTCAATCAGAATCAACAATTTGATCAGCGGGGATACCATTATGCATATTAAATACCTTTTGTATAGGCACCCGATAATCATAAGCAACTTTAAGTATTTCATAAGTAGAATTCCACCTAGTACAAGCATCTTTTGGAACTTTTCTATATGGAAGGTTAGCACTAGCACATTGTTGAGCAAATTCACGAATTCTACTCGCTTTATTAGCACGAAAAATATAGCCGCAAGCATGTTGTACTTTACTACAAGCATCAGAAAATAAATTAATACCATCTTTTACAACCAAGTTAAAAATATGGCATGCACATCTAACATGAAAAATTACCGGATTAATTAGACAAAGTCAAGTTCTTAAGCTAGTTGTTGCAGTTGTGTTAGCAGAAGCATTATCTAAAGTGATAGTTAAAACTTTATCAATGAGTCCATAAAAATCAAGTATTTGTAGAACAGTAGTTGCAATATATGCTCTAGTGTGTTTTGAATCAACAAATTTATAACCAATAATACGTTTTTGCATGTTCAAGTGATGATCAACCCAAAGACATGTAACAGTTAAATAATCACAACCATTAGGATTACGACCTATATCAGATGTGATAGACACTTTACAATCTAAGTGAAAAAATACACAACGAATATACTGAAGATATTCGGTTTGAAATTTAAAAACATCATTTCTAACTGTAGTCTTAGGAAAACCTTGAAAAGGAGGATTATAAGTTTCTTGTATATAATGCACAAAAGCAGGGTGAGAAGGAACTTAGGGCCAAAGTGTAACTTAATAAACTTAGGGATTATATTAAAAGTTTAGGGGGGTAGGGGTATTTTTTTTGGGGGGGGGGGGGGGGGCAAATATTACCATTTTTGGCCGTTAGGAACGGCTATTTTTGCAATTATAGTCGTTGCCCAATGGCTATAATTCAAAAATAAAAAGGGACGCGGGACGAAATGGGACGGAATAAACGGGACGAAATGGCCATCCCGTCCCATCCCGTGTCCCGTTTACCATGGGCCCATCCCGTTTAGAATTAAGTGAGACGGGACGGGACGCGGGACGGGACCGGGACCGGGACGGGACCGGGACGCGGGACGGGACCGGGACCGGGACGGGACCGGAACCGGGACCGGGACGGGACCGGGACCGGGACGGGACGGGACGGCCTGTCCCGTTGGACAGCCTTAATTCGGGGTGAGTGTCAATCGGTCTGTGCATCTCCGACAACGTTCTCTTTGCCTGGTGGTTTGATTTGGTCATGAGCTTGATAATGATACCGAGCCGATTCCTCGATCGGTCTTGGAGCTCGAGACTTGTATGTACTATCCTCGGAACTCGTCTCGAGCTCTCACTTCGATCGTTTATCATTCGAACTCGATCAAACGTGCGGAGGTCGAAATCTATTTCGACCGTATACACGCAGGATGGGACAGAGCCACGGCAACCTGATCGGCTACAACCCTAACTATCTCGATTTCTTGGTTACTCCAACATCTACCTTTTTCGCTAGGAAGAATCAAAACCAGGATAGGGTAACATTGCGGGACAATCTCAGGAGTTCCACCTTTGAAATTAGACAACCTCAGCATTGGCATCCTAATTGCAGCCACTACTCCTGGCTCAGAACTCCCTCCACTACTTGAAGGGAAAGTTAGAACAGCTAACAAAGTAAATTATCTCAACTGGGATCGAAAAATAGGCTATTGCACTAGAGAAATCAGTGAGTCTCTGGTACCATAAAATCCTCTCTATGTTCCAATATCTCTCATCACTATCACAATTACATTGAGTAAAACCACTGTCAGCAACCGTTATGGAAACAAGGAATGACAAAATCAACAATCCTGATGCTAGTGCCTTTAACATGGCATCCAATAGACCAAGTCTTCTGTCCATTTAATGAATATCCTTCTATTGGAAAATCTTACTGCACAAATAGGGCAAAAACAATTTTTTTGTATATGTATAAATGTTTGAATCCCCTTGACATAAGGAAGTAGTTCAGGAATCGCTTTAGGTTGCAAGTGTTATTGAACCCTCTTGTTAAAATTCCTGGCTCCCTACCAAAAACCAACAATTAAGAAAAAATTTGAAAATTGTAACTTTCACAAACTAATACTACTCCATAACCAACATTTAAATTATCAAATACAGATGGACTTTGTGAAGTCATAATCACCAGAACACAATGAAATGCTACGACAACTTTGAAATGAAAGTTAAAGTTCTCTAACAAGAATTAAGGCATGCAAAAAAAGGATTTTCAATATAAAAAAAAATGCAAACACACACACATTCTTACCGTTAGAAAATTAAGGTGAAAAAGCAAATGAAACTTCTCTTCCGGCTCCAAGTTTCAAACTTCTTCCATGTATGTCGTGTTTCTCTTTTACATGCCCTTAAAAAATATTAATTAGGAGGATTTTAGACTATTTTAATCTTATTTATGTCTTTAGATATGATCTCTCTTTATTCTATTTATGTTCTATCTTCATTTTCAAGAACAATTACTATTAAAAGTAAAATAGGAAAAATATAATTAATTTCGTCTTGAACTTCTAAAATGGCAAATAATTTGAGATAACTATTTTTAAAAATCATGACAGATAATTTGAGACGGAGAGAGTAGTAAAACTAATTAATAGCAAACCTTTTACCATTTATATTAATTATCCATTACTCCACTATTTTACTTAATTACCATATTCATTATTCTCTCTCTCTCTCTCTTCTCTATATTTGGTGTTATTGTGAAGTGATCTCTTTTCCTTTTTGGTATTTTATTTCCAAATGACGGTTTTCTTTAGCCAATTTAATTTCCAAATAATTTATTTATCTAACTGCTTTAGGGCAATTGTTAAATAATTTTTGTTTAAATCAATGTAGAGTCAACGATATTTTCACTAGAGTGCTAGCTTTATATTTTTTCCTCCTAAGTGGGAAAGTAGTACTAGAAAATTATCAACATTTTTACGAAAATAAAGTTGTACTACGTCATTTAGTTTAAGTTTTAAGCGTAATTGATCTATACTTGGTAAATCTTTTTTTATTGATCTAGCTAGTTTTCCTGTGTTGCTTTGTTTCCCTATACTAAGTAAGTCTTTTACCTCAACATATTCCATTTTTACATTTTCTCTTAAAAATATTGAATTCATTTCAAAATTTTATACGAAACACAAGTTTATCTTGTTTATTTACTGTTTTTTATAGGAAAAAAAATACAATTGTTCATTAAATGTGTTCAAACAAGAAACATAACCAATAATTTCCCTTCTTGTAAATGAAGCGGAATATACGAACAGAAAAGATTTGAGATTTCAAACAATTTACTTTTATATATATTCGAGCACATATGATAATCTAACTATTTTATTTCCAAGTAAATTTACCCTAAAATTCTTTCAATGATAATGAATAAGATTTGATGTGCAAAACGCCGGATTCAATTGGTGAAGTGTAACTTACTACCGTTATATTGATATTTAACACATACATCTTTTTCTTTCGTATATATACACCATAATACTAAAACATGCAAGCAATTAATGGAAATGGCAAGATTTGCTAACACTCTAGATCATGCGGTTCTCCATTGCTATTCTAATTCCTAATTACTAGTTATATCAACATTTGTCTAATGGAAAGGGTCAAAAGATTCCGTTGGCAGAAAGAAATTTGAGTATTTCATTAATTGAGGAAAATTATACCTGCACTATTGACGACTGGCAATGATATAAAAACATACGTCGAATGAACCGAGTAAATTTTACAAATGGTCATATAACTATCACCTTTTTTTCACCAAAGTCATATAACTTTTTTTTCTCACACAAAAATCATGTAACTTTCACTAACTCACACAAAAATCATAATGACCGAAAAACATAATTTTCTGATAGTATTTTTCTTATTCCGGGTTTTTTTTTGTTTTTTATTTTCACTCTAATAAATAATAATCCTTTTAGTCTATGCTGTAAATTGAGGGAAGACTGTGATTTATGCCTTTTATGGCAACGATTTCGTGCTAAATTTGGTGGATTTTTCCGTATCTTTTGATTTTATGGTGTGTAATTTGTTCGTTACGATTTACGTTTTTATATCAATTGATATTCAATAGTTCTTACCGTCAGATCTCTTTATAACATCATCCCTATTTAGCAACACTTCACTATAAAAGCCAAGCTATTTCCGGAACCAATTTTCATATTATGTTATAATATATGTTCTTTATAACAACACTTCGCTTTAACATCCAAAAATATTCGGAACAAATGCTAAACTTTCTTTTCACCTATGAAGCTGTTAACACTTGCCATATTAAGACTAAAATGTTGATATAACTAGGAATTATAATAACAATGGAGATCCGCAGGATCCAGACTCCAGTGTATTAACAATCTTACCATTTCCATTAAGAAATTGCTTGCATGTTTTAGTATGGTGTATATACGAAAGAAAAAGAAGTATGTGTTAACTATCAATATATCGGTAATCAGTTACATTTTACTAATTGAATTTGGTGTTTTTTTACATCAAATATTATTCATTATCATTGAAACAAATTTAAGGTAAATTTACTTGAAAATAATTAGTTTGACTATCATATGTGCTCGAATATACAATAAATAATATATAAGCAAATTATTTGAAATCTCAATTTCTTTTTTATTCGTATATGTCATGATCCCACTTCATTTTAAAGAAGGGAAATTACTGGTTAAGTTTCTTGTTTGTACATGTTATAATGGACAATACTATTTTTTTCTATAGAAAAGGATAAATAAACAAGATAAACGTGTGCTTCTTATAAACCGTAGACGATAAATTTCGTCGAGAAAATAAAATCAGGCCGAAAAATATCGCAACAATCGTAGTATTTTATTTTAAATAATTGAGTGTTATAGTCTCTATGAATCCTCTGATTCTTCTTTTCAACAATAAATAAAAGAGCCTCCGAGTTTAATCTTGAATTTTATTTTATTTTAATTCAAGTGCTTGAAACTTGATCTTGATCTTGATCTTGATCTTGACGTACTTTTAATCCAAGGTCTTGCAGCTTGTTCTTGAATTTTCGTCTTGATCTTTTAATCCTTAGAACACTTGAATGCTGGTAACTTTTAGAGAAATTCGCAGCGTTTCATCCACGAGCTCCCTCTTGCTTCTTGTTATAACTTCTGGTCCCTTTTATGGGTTATGAAGACCCCTATTTATAGTTGTGAGAGGGAAGAGTTATAATAAGAACAAACTCTTTCCGGCCAATCAAATTGAAGTGTGACAAGGGTGCATTTGATTGGCCAGAACATGTCACTTGCAGACGTGGTGCAGTTTCATTGGCCCTTTAATTTGACTTGGCATGCCTTGTCATTTTGACACATGGCACAATCTTATTGTCTCTTCCGTTTGACTTGGCGCGCCACGTCATTTGACACGTGGCACCAAACTGGGCCTCTAGAGACAAGGTTAGGCGTTGGGTAGCGCAGCGCATCTGTTTCGGGTACAGAGGCGACGAGGGGTGCTAACCCGGCCACCCAACCCAGCAGGTCAGGGGCAGGCCGGAATAGTTTTACTCCTCTTTACCCCTTCTGTCAGTTCCTTGTCAGTCAGTCGACTCCCCTCCCTCAAAAGATTGTCGAACTTGAGCTTGCTGATAGTGAGGAAGCCATAATCTATCTATCAGATTGCCTATTTGTCTATCTGTCTGGTGAAGAGAGAATGGAAGCGACTTTCAATAGGGACTTTCTTACTGGAGCATACATAACGGACAAGGACTTATAAGACTATTCTTAGCATGTTATTCAAGAATCTTTCCTCGGAATGGATGATGAATGGAAGCGAGATTGGACTGACATATAGAAGGTGGGACCTATTGGCATAATGCACGCTGGAACGTGGGAATTCGAGGTCTCCTTCCCTTCCACTGCGTAGCCGCGCTAGCAGGTACTACGAGCCCTCTGTCCCACACATCTAACCAGCTCGCGTGGTTCACTAGTTCCACCGAAAACTACGCGAGCCTCCCAACGAAGCCAACATAAATCCGATCCGAATAGAAAAAATAAAATAAAATTTTATTATTGTGACCAACCACTTGTACTAGAACTTCCAGTTCCAATCAAAGCAAGATGACATCTCGGGCTTAATGAAGTGGACTCATCACTTTAGCCCAATTAAATGGGCTAGCCTAATGAATTAAGACTTATTTATTTAATTCATATATGTTGGATTATATAACTAATTCAATTATATTAGCCCAATAAATTTATTTGAACTAATATATTTTGAATTTAAAATATAATTCAAATTATTTTACGGATTTAATTTTAATAAAATTTGTATGCCTACAAGCCAATTTGTTTGCAATAAATTTGTGCAGAAAAATAAAACTGCAATCACAAACAACTATAAAGAAAAAGATTTTATTGATAAATATTGCAGGTTGCAACTCTGTGTATCTCTTGATTCTTTTCTCCGATTTGTTATCCGTAATTCGAGGGCCTTAGCGGCGTATTTCTCGAACATAGGATGATATGCATCTCCTTGATGTATTTGATGATCAAGAAGCATATAGCAACACTCCATTTGGATCTTGAATGTTGCTAGAACTTTGAGCAAGACATATTTGACATGTCTTTGATCTCTAATGAATATTCCATGATTTTTTATGGAATTTCGAGATCGTATATGTGATATATTTGTGCACTATGGGATTGTTGAGATCATCTTTGAAGGACACATGTAGCCTTATTTATAGGCATGAATTAGAGTTTGGGTAGAGTAGTCACCAAGTAACCATAATAGACTCTTAATATTTTAAGAGTCGTTTTGAATTTAAGATTTATCTTGATCTGTTAAAATTTCAGTATCTACATAAACATTTGGAATGATGAATGAATGAAATTTTTTTGAAGAGAAATTTTGAAAATGGAATATGTTGAGGTAAAAAACTTACCAAGTATAGATCAATTACGCTTAAAACGTAAATGATGTAAAACTTTTTTGTTCGTAAAAGTCGTCGATATTTTCTAGTTGTAGCATTTAGCTGCTTAGGAGGAAAAAGAAATAAAGCTAGGACTTACTGAAAATACCGTTCACTCTTCATAGATTTAACAAAAAAATATTATTGATCAATTTCCCCATAGTTAGACAAATGATTTAAAAATTGAATGGGCTAAAGAAAACCGTCATTTGCAAATAATACCAAAAAGGAAAATAGAACACTTCACGATAATACCAAACATAAAGAAGAGAGAGAGAGAGAGAGAGAGAGAGAGAGAGAGTAATGAATATGCTAAATTGCTAATTAAGTAAAACAGTAATGGGTAATTAATATAAATAAATTGGGTAAAAGGTTTACTAATACTCCTACTACTTAATAAGGATAGTGAAACGTTTGAAACTTGCATTGGAACGCAGAAGAGAAAGTGTTGGTCGTAAAATTTTCGGAGAATTAGAGGAGTTTCATTTGCTTTTTCTCCTTAATTTTCTAACTGTAAGAATGTTCTTATTTTAATTTTTTAATTTTTATTAAAGATACTTTTTTTGCATGCCTTAGTTCTTGTTAGTGAATTTTAACTTTCACTTCAAAGTTGTTTGTGGCAAATCATTGTGTTCTGGTGATTATGGTTGAGGTGGATAATGACTTCATATAGTCCGTCTTTACTAGTATTAGTTTGTGAAAGTTATAACTTTCAAATTTTTTATTTATTGATAGTTGTTATTTTCATTGGAAACAACCTCTCTACCTCACGATAGTGCTAAGGTCTGCGTGCACATTATATTCTTCATACTCCAATTGTGGGATTATACTGGGATAGTTATTGTATTGATAGTTGGTATGTGATAGGGAGCCTGAAATTTGAACAAAAAATTCGAACATTGCAACCTAAAGTAATTTTTCAACTACTTCTCTCATGTCAAAGGAATTCAAAAACTTGTATATATATACGAAAAATTGGTGTTTACCCTATTTGTGCAGTGCGATTTTCCATTAGAGTGGATTCAATTGAACCTAGAGGCGGATTCAGGATTTAAACTTTATGTGTTCAACCATAAAGGCTCTTAGCATTGAACCCATTATATCTGTAAATTTATGGGTTCAGGCATACCATTTGTTACAATTTAATGAATTTTTATACATAAATTTATGTTCCGCGTCAAAAGTTATGAGTTCAAATAAAACCATGGCCGCTACTCTACGTCCCCCTGATTGAACCCCCTTCCTTGTCTGTGGCTCCGCCACTGCGTTGTAGGCTCCGGTTTTAGAAATTAACACAACATACGGTAATTGAAAATGGATGTTGGTGCATGCATTTGTATATACATCTGTGAGGTTTTTTATTGTTGTTTAAAGCCTTTCTATTTCTTTAATTTGTTCGTTTGTTAAGTAACTGGTAAAGTTGATGCCATGTGACCAAGAGGTCACGAGTTCGAATCGTGAAAACAGTCTCTTGCAGAAATGCAAGGTAAGGCTTCGTACAATAGACCCTTGTGGTCCGGCCCTTCCACAGACCCCGCGCATTGCTGGAGCTTAGTGCACCGGGCTGCCTTTTTTTGTTCGTTTGCTATGTACTTGAACGTGTTGTTGAACAAGAATTGAATCTTGACAAGTCGTCTCTTGAATGTATGGTTGGATTTGTTAGGTCTCTGATAACACATTAAGGCAGCATTTGGTGCTGAAAAGAACAATTCCAGTAAATGGAAAGAAGACTTGGTCCTTCAGTTGACATGTTAAAGGCAATGGCATCTGGATTTTTTATCTTATCGTTCCTAGTTTTCGTATCGAAAGCTGATAGTGGCTTTACTGAGTGTTATTGTGATGGTGATGAGAGATATTGGAGTATGGACAGGATTTTATGGTACCAGAAAATGAGTGATCTCTGTATTGCAATACCTTATTTTGCAATCCCAATTGAGATAATTTGCTTTGTCAGCTGTTGTAACTTTCCCTTCAAATGGTTGCTTTTTCAAATGGGAGCATTCATTACATTCTGTGGGTTAACTCATTTTCTCAATTTCTTGGCTTCCGGTCGCCACCCCACATTTCAGCTTGAGCTTGCCATTCTTGTTTCCAAAATCTTCACTGTCGCGATCTCCTGGATTACTGTTTTTACCCTTGCCAAAATCATCCCTTTGCTGCTTAAAGTTAAGGGAAGAGAGTTTATGTTGCGAAAGAAGGCTTCGGATCTTTACCGAGAAGTTGGAATAATAAAGAAGAAAACGGAAGCTGGAATGCATGTTCGGATGCTTACACAAGAGATCGGAAAGTCACTTGATCGTCATACAATACTATTTACAACATTGGTTGAGCTATCGAAGATATTGGATTTGCAGAATTGTGCTATTTGGATGCCTAATATGAACAAAACTGAGATAAACCTGACTCATGAGCTTACGACGAGGAACTTTTCCTGTATGCCTATCCCAACCAGTGATTCAGATGTAAAAGAGATAAAGCGGAGTGATGGTGTAAAGATACTTGACGCAGACTCTCCACTCGCTGTTGCAAGTAGTGGAGGGAGTTGTGAGCCGGGAGAAGTGGCAGCAATCAGGATGCCACTGCTGAGGTTGTCGAATTTCAAAGGTGGAACTCCTGAGATTGTCCCGCAATGTTATCCAATCCTGGTTTTAGTTCTTCCTAGCAGAAAAGGTAGATCTTGTAGATCTTGGTGTAACCAAGAAATCGAGATAGTTAGGGTTGTAGCCGATCAGGTTGCCGTGGCTCTATCCCATGCTGCGGTTCTTGAGGAATCTCAACAGATGAGAGATGCGTTGATAGAACAGAATCAAGCTCTGCACCAAGCGAAACAGGACGCTCTTAGTGCAAGTCAAGCAAGGAATGCATTTGAGAGTGTTATGATCCACGGGTTGAGAAGACCTATGCATTCAATTTCAGGTCTACTCTCCATGTTGCAGGATGATGACAAGTTAAGTAAAGAGCAACAGCTTCTTGTCGATACGATGGTTAAAACCAGCAAAGTCGTGACAACCCTAACGGATGAGGTGATGGATACTTCAGAAAAGGGCGGTTTGAGATTCCCGTTGGAGATGAGGCATTTTCAGCTACATTCCTTGATAAGAGAAGCCGCTTGTCTTTCCAAGTGTTTATGTACATTTAGGGGTTATAATATTGGCATTGAGGTTGACAGATCTTTGCCTAATCATGTTATGGGTGATGAAAGAAGAGTGTTTCAAGTTATACTTCATATGGTTGGAACTCTTTTGAAGGGCAGCGATGGCGGGTATCTCACCTTTAGAGTTTTCCCGGAAAGTGGAAATGATTTAAGTTGGAAAACAAGGAGATCAAATGATGATATCTATATCAGGTTTGAAATTTGCACAAGTATTAAACGATCTCAGCCCGAGGGCATAACATCCTCATTACCACATTGCACCCAAAGATACTGCAGTGATGAGGTTGAGGAGACCTTGAGCTTTACTGTTTGTAGAAAGCTGGTTCAGGTATGGATCACACTATCATAAGTAGCTTTGTTTTTCTTGTTTTTAGAGTAACTTCATTTTTGGTATGCAAAATGTTAAGCAGTTGATTCAAGGAGACATCTGGATAGTCCCCAATCGCGAAGGTTTTGATAAAAGCATGGCTGTTGTTCTTGGCTTTCAAATTCTTCCATCTAGTACCATAGCCAAACCTGAGCCTGATCACTCGCATTCTCTTCTCCACGGTGTCAAAGTTCTACTAGCTGACTCTGATGATGTGAATAGAGCTGTAACGAGGAAGATGCTCGAGAAATTAGGATGCATTGTTGCTGTAGTTTCGTCTGGATACGACTGCCTTGGTGCTCTTGGCACCGATGTGTCCTCGTTTCAAATTGTCCTGTTGGATCTTCACTTGCCTGATTTAGATGGCATTGAAGTTACAATGAGAATTCAAAAGTTTCGAAGCAGTAACTGGCCGTTGATCATTGGTTTAGCTGCAACTGCTGATGAAGATGTAAGTGGAAGATGTCAGCAGATTGGAATGAATGGAATTATATGTAAACCAGTGCTCTTACCAGGAATTGCTAATGAGCTTCAGAAGATCCTGCTCCAGGCAAGCAGAGTCATGTCATGATCTCTTTTTTATAAGCAAAAAAAGTAGTCAAAAGTCAAATGGTTATAGAAACTTTCTTCAGTTCATTTCTGTTCACATAATTGTTTAAGCCCTATAGCCTTTTGCTGAAGCATGCTAGCATCTGCTCATTCAGTTTATATTGAAACTTGACAATTTGGTACATCTATGTTGCGTGGACTCTCCAACATGTCGGATCCTCCAAAAATACACTGCTTTTGGACAATCCGACACGCACCCAACAACTTTTTCGAAGAGTCCATGCAACATTAACTAACACGTTCGGTGAATGTTAAGAGATAACTTGTGAATTGCTATATTTCAGTTTGTTCCAACACAAAATATCCTAAGGCAGAGCAGTGAGCAGATAGCATTCAATATTCCAGTAAGCCACATATTCCTTCATCGGAGCTAAGCTTCAGATAACTTATATTTTCTGCAGACTATTTATGTTGTTTATTTGATGGGAGCCTTGGAGCAATGTCAAAGTTGTCTCCATATGACCTATAGGTCACGGGTTCGAGCCGTGGAATCAATCATTGATGCTTGTATCATGGTTTGCTGCCTACATCATATCCCTTGGGCTGCAACACTTTCGTGGACCCTTTATAAATGGGGATACTTCATGTACCGTGCTGCCCTTTACGGGAAAAGAAACCTAGGACTGGTTAGTAAATAGTACTTAAAAGACAATAAAATATGACTTTGTTCAATAGGATATAATTTCCTTCTTTTTGCGCCAGCCACAAAGCAACCCTAGCTAGTTCTCTTTAAGTTGGGGCAAGAAAGCACTTAAGATAAAAGGCATTGATGGTTCTTACCAAAGCTATACTAGGACTTATGTTATTCGGACTCTTCAAAAATATTGTTGGGTATGTGTCGGATCCTCCAAATTTAGTGCATTTTTGGAGGATCCGACACGGATGCGACAACACTTTTAAAGAGTCCGAACAACATAGACTAGGACTATAGAAGTACTAGATATGTCCCACACATGGAGTATTCCATAAAAGATCATGTTGTGGGAATGTTGTGCTTGTTAAAGGTTAAATTAAATATATAGGCTGTCCATTAAAGTTGTTATCAATTTTCATTTAGATACCTTAATTGAGACATTTTTTCTGTTAAACACTCAATATATGTCTAAAATATGCCTATTAAACACAACTTTAAGAGTATGCCTATGTCTAAATCAAAACTACATACCACATTTGTCATTTGAAATTCAAAGAGATTGTTGTGGATTAAAATCCATGTTTCTAGATGCATTTTATAGAGCTCGATAAGGGGATTCAAGAAAATGAGAGAGTATATATACCGCAATTAGGACTTGAACCCGCAACCTAATGAGAATTTTGAATTACGTTTACCATTAAACTAGGAACTTTTTTCCCTATGTGCACATTATAATATTCCAACGAAAAGGATTCAATTGGATGACGCGAGCAAGCTTCTCATAAGCTATTCATATAGTTATAGAGTTATAGCTTATCCCCTTTAATATTTCTCTGATTTTCGTGCTGCATCACATTTAGTGGAGTTGGCACATGACTGTAAAGATCAAATGGGAAAAAGAAGAACACAAAAAGGGAAATAAAGTGAGTTGTCTTGTATGAAAAATTGACTTTCTTTGCCCTAATCATGTTGTGTGTCTACCAAAAATTGAGCAATTGCAGTGCTGGAAACTGAATATGCAAATATCTTTCTTTTAATCTTCAAAATTGAAATAAAAGTATCCTTGTATAGTTGTATTATAGTAATTTGAGAAGAATACAATGATATACACAAAATGGAAGGCAAACAAAGTGATCAGATAAATTACTTCTCCCTAATTACTCTTTGTAAAGCACCTTATTTTATAAAAGGATGAAGGTTAAACTGACATCTACCAGTTCAACAACTACTCGGTATTATCCCACACCGTGGAGTCTGGGGAAGATAGTGTGTACAGATCTTACTCCTACCTTGTGAGGATAGAGATGATGTTTCCAATAAACCCTCGGCTCAGGAAAGCATGAGCACCACATTAATGAAAAATATAGACAAGAAGAGATAGCACGAAAAAGTCATATAAAAGCAGAATAAAAACAAGAAGATAGTAAGATTATCATTAATGAAAGAAAACAACGCTTAGTCATAAAAACCTACTACCAACAGAAAGCGAGACAACGTTCCAATACTATTGTTATGAACACTCTAGACTACCCACCCTACTACCCTAATCATCGACCTCCATACCTTACTATCATGGATCATGTCCTCGGTCACCTGAAACTGTGTCATGTCTTGCCTAATCACCTCTTCTTTGTCCTACCTCTACCTCTCCGTATGCCCTTCAATGTCAACCTCTCACACCTCCTCACTGGGGCGTATGTGCTCCTCCTCCTCACATGACCAAACTACCTAAGTTGCGCTTCCCGCGTCTTGTCCTCAATAGGGGCCACACCCACCTTGTCACGAATAACCTCATTCTTAATCCTATCTAAGCCGGTATGCCCGCACATCCATCTTAACATCCCCTTCTCTGCTACCTTCATCTTTTGGACATGAGCGATCTTGACTAGCCAACACTCAACCCCATACAGTATAGTTGGTCTGACCACCACTCTGTAGAACTTTCCTTTAAATTTCGGTGGCATCTTCTTGTCACACAAAACACCGGAAGCGAGTCTCTATTTCATCCATCCCGTCCCAATATGATGTGTGATATCTTTATCAACCTCCCCATCCCCCTGAATAATAGACCCAAGATACTTAAAACTTCCTCTGCTAGGGATGACTTGCGAGTCCAGCCTTACCTCCCCTTCCCCTCCCTGAGTCTCACCACTGAACTTACACTCTAAGTATTCTGTCTTGGTCCTGCTAAACTTGAAACCTTTAGACTCCAGGATCTGCCTCCATACCTCTAACTGCGCGTTCACACCGTCTCGCGTCTCGTCAATCAATACAATATCATCTGCAAATAGCATGCACCACGACACCTCCCCTTGGATGTTGCGCGTTAGTACGTCCATCGCCAGGGCAAACAAAAAAGGGCTGAGTGTTTACCCCTGATGCAAACCAATCATGACCGAAAAATGGTCTGAATCTCCACCCACCGTCCTCACTCGGGTCTTGGCTCCATCATACATGTCCTTAATCACTCTAACGTAGGCAGCAACTACACATCTAGCCTCCAAATATCTCCATAAAACCTCATTTGGAACTTTATCGTACGTCTTTTCTAAGTCGATGAACACCATAAGCAAGTCTTTCTTCCTCTTCCTATACTGCTCCATCAATCTCCTAACAAGGTGGATGGCCTCTTTAGTCGAACGCACCGGCATAAACCTGAACTGATTCTCGAAAATAGACACACTCCTCCTCACCCTTAGCTCTACCACTCTCTCCTAGACTTTCATAGTATGGCTAAGCAGCTTGATACCCGATAGTTATTGTAATTTTGGATATCACCCTTTTCTTGTATACAGGAACCATCGTGCTCTACCTCCACTCTCCGGGCATCTTCTTCATTCTAAAATGATATTAAATAACCTAGTGAGTCACTCCAAGCCTACCTTGCCTGTACTCTTCCAAAACTCCACCGGAATTTCATCCGGTCCAGTCACTTTGCCCTTGCGCATCTTACGCATAGCCCTCTCAACCTCATCAACTCTAATCCGCCTACAATACTGAAAGTCACAACGACTCCCGGAGAGTTCCAAATCATCCAGTACAATGTTCATGTCCCCCTCCTCGTTCAAGAGATCATGGAAGTAGGTCTGCCATCTCTAATGGATAAGCTCCTCATCCAATAAAACTCTACCTTCTTCGTCCAGTTTCTTAATTAATAAAGAAAATAACTTTCTACATGTCCTGTCACTCTCAAATTGTCAAAACTCGAACCAAATCTCGATTTACATTAGAGATTTCCTGGATCTAATACTAAAATAAGGATAAATTAAAATATAATCAACTTGTACAATCTAACACTACTAAAAAATTTGATTTTAGCGACGGACAAATTCTGTAGCTAATTCCAGTTCTTTTTATAGCGTGAGTTAAATAGTACGTAGTTCTGCTTTACTTTGAACTTTTCCTTTTTGGGAGTGATTCTAGTGGTGCTTGGACCTAACAATTTAATTGTCTTTCTTATCATTAGGTAATTAACCATTTACGTGTTAAAAGATAAGCGTTTCTGTGATAAAGAGTTCCCAAATTATTAGGGGGGAGGGATAAGATAATTGAGTAAATGACGCTCTATGCCCTCCAAAAATTTTATTAGTCCATGTTTCTCTCATTGACCCGAAATAGCCTTTAGGCCCAATTTATTGACAAGTTGTAGCCATTTTTTTCAATACATAGATTTTCCTCCTCTTGGACCCTGGTTTTCTCTAACCAAGGTATAGTTCATTTCCCAATGTAACTTTTTACTTCCCTAAAACTTTTTTTTTTTCCCACACCTTTTACTTTTCTCTCTCTTTCATTTGTATTTATATTTTATTTATTTATTTTGGTTACTTAGTAGTTAGCAAGTTGCTTTTACAAAGACACTTGTATAAATCTGGACATGCATTTTTTCACTAGCACAATTCATTTAACATTCTCCCATTTTCTTATATTCATTTCTTTTCTTATTAATTCATTTTGTAATTTTGAGCTGTTGCTTAAAAAAATGAAGAAACACAATAATTTTGCTTCTTATTATTATGTACAAATGTTTGCTTCTTAGTCTTATTTTTGTTTATGTGATTGCTTGTTCTTCATCATCTTCTTTTTCGGGTCCTAATGATATTTTATAAGTACAGATCTTTTGAAGTGGGTATGTCACGACCCCAAACTTCCTCCGTAGGATGTCGTAATGGCACCTAGTCTCTAAGACTAGGTAAGCCTATCAATGCGGAATAAAAATAAAAATCTGAAATTTTACATAATTATAACTCCCAAAATCTGGTAGAAATAAGTCACACGCTTCTAAGAATTTATCCCCAATGTCACTATATATCAAGGTCTAAAGAAAAATAAGGAAGCAACATAATAATGATAGAAGGGGACTCCGAAGTCTGCGGACGCTGGCAGATATACCTCGAAATCTTCGTGCACAGGTAACTCACTGAAGACGGAGATGGTAAAGAGTACCTGGATCTGTACAAAAAGATGTGCAGAAGCGTAGTATGAGTACACTACAGTGGTACCCAGTAAGTGCCAAGTCTAACCTCGGTAGAGTAGTGACGAGGTCAGGTCAGGCCCTACTAGAGAATAAATAATGACATGGTAAAATATTTAAACAATATAATAAGATAAAATGACAATGGAAATGAATCAAGTAGTATGTCACATTTAATTACATCAAATAATGGCAATTAATATCTCGTGAAAACAAAACAAAATTTCCTTTCAACTTCAATAAAATCACAACAAATAATCAAAGGCAACTGCGGCATAAATTAATATCAACAAGGGCACTCCCGAGGTACCGCCTCATAGTCCCAAATCATAAATAAATTTAAAATATCTCATTTTCTTATCTTACCGCAGGAGCATTCACAATTTATTTGAAAGAAAACACTTTTTCCGAAATAGCATCCCGCGTTTTAGCCATCCTTATCACACCGCATGACTTCTAGTAGTTTCCCTACTAGCCACGCGTATCAAGCCACCATTATCTCATCGCATGCGTTTCAATACCCATACCTTATACCACAGCATGCGTATCAATATCACAATATATCACAATTTGTACCTCAAGTGCTCAAATAATTTAACTTGCCAAAATAATTCAACAATAATATTTTTTCACAATAAAGAGCTCATGGATCATGCCAAAATAAATCATCTATCATATTTTTTCACAATAAAGAGCTCACGGCTCCATCACAATGAGTACGAAAATCTTACAAAAATATTCAGGAATAAATAATTCAGGAAAATAATATTTTAAAATCTTTAATACGTCGCTTCAATATCAAATTTAAAAAATGTCAAATACTTCATATTAATAATATTTAATTTAAAGAAAATCAACCTTCAAATAATGCACAGAACAAAAGAAACCAAGTTTTAACTAAACAGGTAAAAAAATTAGCAGGAAAAGGTCAAACAAATCTAAGGTATATATTTCAGATCAATGATGAAGAATATAACAAGATAAAATAATTTAATAAATGTGCAACAGTGATCTACACAATTTAAAAATATAATCTTTCACATTTAGCCCGTGTACACACTCGTCACCTCGTGTACGCGACTTTCAACACATTTCAATAATCATATCAATACCAATCCTAGGGGACATTTCCCCCACACAAGGTTAGACAAGTCACTTACCTCGACTTGCTCCAATTTAATCACGTAATATGCCTTTTCCTCGATTTTCCGACTCTGATCGACTCGAATCTAGTCATAATTAATTCGATACAGTCAACAAAAATTATAGAATCAATTCCATAAGAAAATACTATATTTTTCAATAAAATCCGAAATTAACTCAAAAATGGCCCGTGGGGCCCACGTCTCAGAATCCGGCGGAAGTTACGAAATACGATCGCACATTCAACCACGAGTTCAACCATACCATTTTTACTAAAATTCGACATCAACTTAACCTCCAAATCTCATTTTAAAATTCTTAGGCTCAAATCCTCTAATTTCACCTCAAAAACATGTAATCTATTCGAAATATTCAAAGATAATCCAATATAATTAACTAACAATGATCACATGTGATTTACCTCAAGATTTTCTCTGATTTCTCGCTCAAAAATCGCCTCACCCGCTTTTGAAAATGTCAAAAAGGACAAAATTTCTCGGTCCCTTCTGTTTTGTAAACTACCCAGTGCTTTTGCACCTGCAGACAAAATTCTCGCACCTACGGTCCCGCATCTGCAAAAATTGCTCAGCCCAGCAGCTTTCGCTTCTGTGAGCTTTGGACCGCATCTGAGACATCGCACCTGCGGCCAATTTCTCGCAGGTGCGATTACACCAGAAGACAGAAATTTTCCTAGATTTCTTCTAAGTCCGAATTTGATCCGTTAACCATCCGAAACTCACCCGAGACCTTCGGGACCTTAACCAAATATACCAACATGTTCTAAAATATTATACGAACTTAGTCGAAACTTTAAATTACATCAAACAACGCTAAAATTACAAATCACACCTCAATTCAAGCTTAATGAAACTTAAGAATTTCCAACTTCTACATTCGATGTCGAAACCTATCAAATCAAGTTCGATTGACCTTAAATTTTACACACAAGTCATAAATGATATAAAGGAGCTGTAAAAAATTTTAGAACTAGATTCCGACTCCGATATCAAAAAGTCAACTCCCCGGTCAAACTTCCAAACTTTAAATTCCTATTTTAGCCATTTCAAACCTAATTTTACTACGGACTTCTAAATAAAATTTCGATCACGCTCCTAAGTCCAAAATCACCATACGGAGCTATTGGAATCATCAAAATTCTATTTCGGGGTCGTTTGCATATAATTCGATATCCGGTCACTTTGAACTTAAACTTTTAATTTTTCATCAAATTCCATATCTCGGGCTAGGGACCTTGAAATTTGATTTCGGGAATACATCCAAGTCCCAAATCACGATACAGACCTGTCGGAGCTGTCAAAATACTGATCCGAGTCCGTTTGCTCAAAATATTGACCAAAGTTAACTTAGTTGAGTTTTAAAGCTCTAATTCACATTTTAATCCATTTTTCACCTAAAAACTTTCCGAAAAATTTTACGGACTGCGCACGCAAGTCGAGGAATAATAAATAGTACTTTTAGAGGTCTTAGAACACAAAATTAATTATAAAATTTAAAGATGACATTTTGGGTCATCACAAGGTATTGGTGGTGAGTTAAGATTTTAACGGTGTTTGGAAGATACAATGTAATTTCATATAAAAGTTTTATATACACAGAGTATAAAAGTTGTATATGCACTGTTATATGTATATAATTACATTCTGTGTAATAATGTTATTATAAAAATTGTATATAGACTGTTTTACAATGTATAAAAATTATATATACACTATTACATTGTATACATTTTGCATATAAAGTGTATCCTGTATTTTTCAGTGTATATTATAAAAATTATATATAAACTGTTATAAAATGTATAAAAATTGTATATATATTATTACATTGTATAAATTTTGTATATAAAGTATATCATCTATATTTTAGTGTATCCCTAATGTATTGTTAGTGTATGTTCGTGGCTCCGACTTCTTTGCAGCAACCTTGCAAATGTATGTATAATGTATATATATGTTATATAATAGGTGTATGTGTACGATTATATAATTTCTAAACATCATTTATACAATGTAAATGTTGTTGGTCATTTAATGTTGTTTTACTGGCCATTTTGAAGTGAACTTCATGACTCTTTTGGGATGAATTTTTGTGCATTTGCTGTGAAGAAGTGAAGGGTGAAGTATATTTGTGCAGGTAGTTATTGCTGCTATGGATTCTAAAGGTCTTTGTATATAAGATGTATAATTAGTGTATCTCATATACAATAAATTCATATTTAGTGTATCTTTTGTATAATCTGTGTATCTGTATATACTTTGAGTTTTTATAAAGTATACACTAACTATATATACTACACAATATGTATATATTGTGTATGTATACTATATAATATTTATATATAGTATATACAAATTTTATACATAATTTATACACGATTGATACATATTGTGCAAGTGTATTTTTGTATAAAAATTTTATATAACCTATTATGTGTATAGAAGATGTATATTTACAGTTATACAGTATTTAAAAGTTTTATATATAGTGTTTCATGAGTTTGACAATGTAATCTTAGTGTATTCCGAGCGTGTTGTATATTTTAAGTGTATAAAAAATATATATATTGTTTAACAATGTATAAAAAAGTGTCTATACACTCTATACTGGTGTATAATATGTATAGTACGTGTACAATCTATACATCATCTTCTTCCTCTTCTTGTTATATCATGAGTATTTTTGCTTATGCAGTATTATATTTTTCTAGATTGGATCACTAAAAATTTAATTATTTTTTATAAAAGATAAAAAATGGATTGTAATTTGTGTATAATAGGAAGAAGTTTGGTGGTTGTGGAGAAGACAGTTGGGTTTCTCTTTTGTAATTTGGTGAATTTTTTTTTTTTGCATTTTTTTTTCTCTTTTGAAAAATATTTTATTTTTTTAAATTCACCAGCTCTTTGGACTTTTGACTGAATTGTTCTCTTTGTATAATTGAAAAAAACTTGTTTGACTGAAATAGTTTTATACTTTACATTGCTTTGGTCTGAAAATATATTTTTTATTACTATAAATGAGATTTCTAATATTAAAAATCACTTGAAATACTTGACATGGGTTTAGAATGTGACTAGTGGGATTTTTATTTCACTGGCTAGCTATTATAATTAGTTTTTGGCTTCAACTTGCATAATAGATTTCTAGACTAGAAATTGTCAAAAGTTTTAGCCGAACGGCTAAAATTGAAATTTCCTCAAGATAATTCACTCAAATAGCAGCCCGCCTAATTTTATATATATATATATATATATATATATATATATATATATATATATATATATATATATATATATATATTAATATAAATGTAAACCGGCTAAAAAAGATAAATATTAAATCTGGCCGCATTTGCATTTATACCCAGTTTTTGGGTTAACTTTTAACTTATACCCGCTTTGCAAAATAAATTGCAAGTGTACCCACTTTTCGGGTAACTTCAGACATACAAGCCTGAATTAGCAAAAATTTATGTCTGAAATTTGAATTTTAGAATGTTTTGCCTGAAGTGTAGCAAAACTTCAAATATTTTTGCCTGAAGTTTGGCATGACTTGCAAAGGCAATCACGCAAAATTTAATTCATAGTGCAATGAAAAACTTCAGCTCAATAAAACTACAGCATGTTTTGGCTGAAGTTTTTGTTTTGTAATGAAGTTTGTTTTGTATTTACTGAAGTTCAGTATTCTAGGAGCTGAACCTTTTGTTTATATTTGCTAAATTTCAGCATTCTTAGAGCTGAAGTTCTAAGTCTGCACACAAACTTCAGCTCTGAAGTTCAACCAATGACTAATAAGTCTGAAGTAAAAATTTACACTTCAGATGCACTTAAGGCCAAAAGGTCTGAAGTGCAACCAGCGTTTTTATGCACTTAAGGCCAAATAGGCCTGACGTGCAAATTGCCCATAAACAGAAATTTGTAATTCGAATTATAACAATCCAATTTACGATTTAATACCTAAATCTACTCCAAATGAGCTCAAATTTGAAACATAACCTCCAAATATGATCAGAAACAAACCCCAATCATCAATTTGTTAAAACAACAATAAATTTAATGAACCCATTTTGCAATTAAGAAAAAGAAGAAGAAGAAACCCTAAACAATAGCAAAAAATAAAGCTTCATAACAGCTCTCACCATTGTAAAATATTATAAATTACATTAAAATATGTTCACAACCATCATATAAATCATTATCACTTGAAGAAGAAGAAGAAAACGAAGGAGGAGAAGGAGGAGGAGAAAGATGCCTGAAGTTATTTAAAAATCGGGTACAAGTTAAAACTTTTTAAAAAAGTGGATATAGATTAAATGGGGGTGACAAAATAGGGCGCCCCGTACAATTTTTACCGACTATTTGTGTAACAATCCGGTTATCCAAGAAATTTTAGAATGCTAGGACTTGTCAATATGAATCCGGCAAATCAGCGGAAGGAAAAATCAAATCACTAATTAATACCAATCAACTTCTAATTTGCATAAATCCCTAATTATCCAGTATGCCAGTGATTTACCAGAAAAGAAAAAGGAGGAAACAACACACACATAAATTTAGGGTTCGAACTTTATGGGTTTGAATTCGAAATTCTGCAATATTCCATTTGATTTACAGGTTTGGAAATCTATTATGTATTTATTTAGTAAATTTATTAATACATCAAAAACACGGATGAGATGAACTCAAAACACATACAATATATCCTCTCTTAGAACAAATAAAGAAAACTTAGCCAGTAGTTTGCAGTGGACTATATGAGTCTATACAGGAAATGTTTATACTCAATATTTACCATCAAGCAAATAAATATATATAACGCACTTTTGCATACATTTTATCACATAATTATAATTAATTATCATAATAAAACCTCCATTAAATTTTCGCTTAATCATGTTACGTAACGTAAATTAATGTGATTCACATAAATATGGGTAAGGTTTTTCCTTGAAAGCATTTTACCAACTCTCGCCAAACACAACAACCTTGTCCCTAATAAGTACATAAGCCCACAGGTTTTCTTATATACACTCCACCAGCTGGTTGGATTATGAGAAACAGCTATAGAACACCGAGCCCGTTTGGCCCAACTCCAAAAACTACTTATTTTGAAAAACGTTTTTATTCTAAAGTACTTTTTGAATAAAATATTTTTGCAAAATATCAGTTTGTGTTTCGCCAATTTGTTTGAGTAGTGCTTTTTGCAACCTCATTGTGTTTGGCCAATCTTTTAAAAAAATATTTTTATGTATGAAATTACGAAAAAGAACATTAAAGGATCAATTTGCGGTTAGTATTATTTCGAAAAGAAAAATAAATTTAAACATTTATTAGAAAAGAATTCAATTAAAATATAAAATGTAAAGTAAAAATATAAATTAAAAATTCTAATTAATATAGAACATAGTTATTCCAAAACAATAATATTGAGTGTTTGGTATTACTTATTATTTACATGATGTCAAAATACATCATTTAATATAAATTTAAAATCTACTCTTAGGAATAGGACAAAGAGAATAAAAATATGATTAAAATAAAAAAGAGAATAAATGTATAGTAGAAATAAAAAGAAAAAAAATTAAATTAATGATGGATATATAATTTGAAGAATATAAATTTATTGTAAGGTTATTTTTGTCTTGAATAAATTAATTTTCTGCTTCTGCTTCTACTTTTCGGAAAAAGCTAGAATTTGTAGCTTCTCCCCAAAAGCAGAAAAACTGCTTCTACTGCTGCTCAGAAGTACTTTTTTATTTTGGCCAAACACCTTAAATTTTCCAAAAGTACTTTAAGCCTCCTAAAAGCTTGGCCAAATAGGCTCTTAATCAGATGCGAAGATAGGATTTGAAGTTTATGGGTTCTAAACTCGTCTTAGTTACTAGTTCACATTTAAATATATATATATATATATATATATATATATTTATTTAATGGATTTTTTGAAATAAATATAGTGTCTAAGTAAAAATATTGAGTTCGTTCGAACCCGCATATCAAATACTTTAGCTCCGCCCAAGCACTCGATGATGTGTGTGAAGCAGTGGCAGATCTACGTTGTGAGTTATGGGTGCTCAAGCACCCATTACTTTTTGTGTCAAACATTATTATTTATAACAAAAACTGGTAATTCATTCAAAATTATTAACTGAGCACCCAATCTTAGTAGTAATTTTTAGATTAAAAATAATTAAGCACCCATAATTTAAAAATTCCGGATTTGCCACCAGTGCGAAGGTGCCAATTAATGTTTAGTAAAAACAATGTTAGTTTTGTCCTCTTGTTTTGTACATGGCCTAATATAATTGACTTTCGAAAGAGATGTTCATTAATGTGTTTTTTGACGAATGCATGAATCTCTTCCAGTTTGATTACCCTTTCCTCATTCATCCTAATCATTAACTCCAGCATTAATATTTTGATTTAATTTTCACCTGACATGACCTAGAGTACGTACTTGAAATAATTTCCACAGATATTTTCCTCTATAATAAACTCACATAAAAAACTGTTTTTCTTTTTCTTTTTTCTTAGCTAGCTTTCAGCCTTGAATGCCAACGATAATTGCAAGTTCAACTAATTACTGGCATAAGCAAAAGAAATGACGTAGAAGAAGATCAAAGAAGTAGAATTAGTAGACGGTTTAAAGTTTGCTTTCTATGAATATTTGGTAGACTATATTGAATAGAAACTTTAAAAAATATAGATTAACTGAAAGTACATTTTGAGCATCCAAGAAAACTGATTAACACAAAATGATGCTAAGTTCTTTAGATATTTTAAAGACAATAGATATGTACAAGTAATGGTGCTTTTCGTAATTAGATTTTATTTTTAATCTCAGTTGACTCATGCATGTTTAGTCATCGGAAAAATAAAATCCACTTATTATAATTGAAACTATGTCTCTATAAACAAGCAACAACGCGATGGTTTTTCCCAAACCTTGTGTTTTCTACTCCTTTTTTTTTTTTTTTTTGTTGCTAAAGTGTTTTCTACTCCTTAATTATGTGCTTTAATCATGTGATATTTGTTAAAGTCAAATGGTACATAACAATGACTTTTTTATGATTACCATTCACCAATAATTAGGCGATTACCGTTAAAAAGCAAAGAAAATTAAAGGAATCTCTTAAAAGTTCGTCTTTGAGTCTTAAACTAGCTGCTAGAATACAGTTTTCACTTTATACAGTGTAAGATACTTATTAATTATGCGGTAAATAACTAAAGCAAGTATTTTATATTTATACAACGAATTGATTTAGAGTATGTAGAATGGGTTAAGGATAAAAATGGAACAAACAAGTTGAGTGGTTTAAAAGTTGAGTTACATCCTTTAGTAATTATTTAAATAAGTTTACGTATATTTATATATATACTAGTATCTATGAACGTGCGCTACACGTTAATAATGACGCGTGATGATTTAAATATTTATTTATATGAAAGAACAACAAAATTTAATTAATGAGAGAAATTTTATATATAATAATACAACAATCATTTAAGTGCCAAAAATTATTATTACATTAACATAATACGTGAATTCAAAATGAAAGGATATCATCAGAACTTATACAAAGGATAAATTTGGTCATGTTAGTTAGATAATTATGTATTACAATTTGAAAGTATTTAATGCGATGGTATCTTAACGAACACTTCTTTGTAGACGATGTTTTTGTGTATGTTTTCTTTTAATGTTTTAGTTGCTCTGTCATAACCATCGCTCTTGTTGTCGATAATGATATCCCTTTTGAAGTGCAACATATAGTTGTTCGTGTAATAAAATATATTACTGTAAATATAATTTAGTATTTATGATATTTCCCCTTGTACTTTATTTATTATAATTACAAAATATAAGCACACTAAAAATTATTTTCATAAAATTTAAAAGGATATTCTTTAGTTTAGGATGACGAAAGTTGAATTTGGAAATAAATACATACTTAGAAATACATTGACCAGTATCATAATTTCTGTATGTATGACGTTATTATCAAAACTTCTACTATACCATTCGTGTGCTATTAAATAAGCTATTCGGCGGATCGAAATTTTTCAGTAGCATGACAGACAAATTTTTTTCAAAATCAATCTATATGCAATTGAAGATCAATTTTAACTTAGTCTATTATATATATGGTGAAACTAACATACGTCAGAAATAATGAACTTGACAAAAAACCTGTAAGATAGAAGGCCATTTGATATCAAAGTAATTAAGTATTCTTCTTAGTATTAATTGTTGGTATCATCTTCTGTTGAGTCAAAAACTGAAAAACGTTTTGTTCTTACCATAAAATTTAGCAATCAACATTTTATTTGGTTGATCAACATATTTATTTTTTGTTGGCTAAGATAACTCTTTAATTTTTATTATATAATTTGCACAAATTGCATTTTAAACTAATGATGAAAATATTTATCTTATTAAATGCACTACAACGACAATTGAGGTTGATAATCAAATGTTCTAGAAGAACTAAATTATCTTTTATTGGATGTTGTTCTTCGTTTCCGATACGAAGCAAGAGTCACAGAATGTTGGATATGTTCTTACTTTTATATATCTAGTCAGTTGAACTTTTTCCATTTGAGGCCATACGTATAATTTTGGCAAGCTAGCTTTTACAGTCTCTGCTTTCATCGATTTTGGAACTACTGGTAGTACTTGACATAAATCACCTCCCAAACCATTGCTTTTCCGCCAAATGATTCATTGATATCCAATGTATCTCTAACAATCCGGTCAATTGTTTTGATCGTTTGACACTTAGCCATAAGCGCTTCATCCCATATTATCAATTTTGCCATTGCTCTGCTTTGATATATTTGTGATGGTTATGTCAGTTGTTTGAAGAGGTATATCAAATTTAAAGTGAGTTGTACGACCTCATAATAAAATCATTGTTGGTACACCAGTATCATGCCTCTTGATCTAACATTTGCAAGTAATGCATGATATATGAATATTATTCGATTCTATCATGACCCAAAATCTCACCTGTCATAATGGCGCCTATCTCAATACTAGACAAGCCGACAATCTCAATAAACTACCATATCTTTTAAGTTTAAAAACATAATATCTAAATTTAGCGAAAGAAAAACTCACATATATATATATATATATATATATATATATATATATATATATATATATATATATATATATATATATATACACACACACACACACACACACACACACACACACACAAAACCAAAACCCGGTGCCACTGAGTACATGAGCATCTATTATGAATACAAGTCGGGAAAATACGGTCTATAATAGTCTAAGACCAAATACATTAAGCAGGGAGATAGGGAAGGAGCGGCAAGGTCTGCGAAACTCGACAGCTACCTCAAAATCTCCGAAGAAATCAACTGCGCGAAAGAATCAACACCCGCTATGTCCGGAAATACCTGGATCTATACACGAAGTGCAGGGTATAGTATGAGTACAACCAACTCAGTAATTAACAATAATAAATAAGGAACTGAAGATAGTGACGAGCTAGACAGTTATAGTTCACTTTCAGTAATTCCAGCAAGAATAGACATGCTTTCAAATCCAACATTTTAAGTCAAATCAATTTATACAGTTCAAGTTCATGTAATCCGGATATAAAATCTTTCAGAAAATTTTACAGCAATGACAAATAGCAACTAAGTGCAACAACAAATGAAAAGTAAGTACAGCCTCTCAGGGCAACAGTCACTCCACTCGTCACAACAACTCAACCGCTCGGCTGTTAGACCTCAGCACTCACACTCAATGGGTACCCGCGCTCACAAGGGTGTTCAGACTTATGAGGAGCTCCTACAGCCCAAGCGCTATAATCTACACGGACAACTCACGTGCCATAGTATAAATATCTGGATCCACACGGACAACTCATGTGCTATAGTATAATATCTGGATCTGCACGAACAACTCACGTGTTGCACGGATAACTCACGTGCTATAATAATATCTCACAATCAGGCCCTTGGCCTCACTCAGTCATAAATCTATCCAGTCTCTCGGGCTCACTGTCACGACACGAAATTTCCCACTGATGGGGCCGTGATGGCGCCTAACATTTCACTTGCTAGGCAAGCCAACGTTAGAGAATCATTAAACCAATTCCTTATTTTCATTCAGTAAATAACAATAATTAAATAAGATGAAATATAATAAGTGCGGAATATTATAAAACTATATTAATTACTACCACCCGGATATGGAGTCACAATTTACGAGCATTCTAGAATTTACTACAAGTAATAGTCTGAAAGAAATACAACTGTCTGAATGAAAGAAACAATAGAACAAAAAAGATAGACGGGGACTTCAAGGTCTGTGAATGCCGACAGATCTACCTTGAGTCTCCGGACAGCGGACCAATAGCAAAATCTCGATCAACCCGAGCCGGTATCAAAATCTGCACAGAAAGTGCAGAGTGCAGCATCAGTATAACAGACCCCATGTACTGGTAAGTGTCGAGCCTAACCTCGGCGAGGTAGTGACGAGGCTAGGACAAGACACCCACATATAACCTGAATAGTATAATCATGCTAGTGGCAACAACAGTAAATAAAGAAATAACGCATAAATGATGGGAAGGGGTCATACAGTAGGGGAATACAATATAAAGAGTGAGAATAATGAAAAGACAGAGTTAAACCAAAAATCCTTAAACGAATTGAGCAAATAAAACAGCAAAGGAAAACTGCACGGTATCACCCTTCGTGCTTTTACTCTCAACCTCACCAAATAAATAAATAGAATGGCATGGCATCACCCTTCGTGCTTTTACTCTCAACCTCACCAAATAAATAAATAGAACAGCACTGGATCACCCTTCGTGCATTAAACCTCTCATAATATACACGGCATCACCACTCTTCCTCATAATATAAATAATGCATGCACGGCATCACCCTTCGTGCTTTACACTCCTCCTCACAAATCACAGAATCAATAACAACGGATAGAGAGGAGTATCACAAAGAAACCAGTATTTTACCCATAATCAATAGCACAATGTAATCTCAACCTTGAATCAATATTCGAAAGTTATCAAATCTCAATGAAACCAGATATAAGTCACCCAACATTTCAAATAACCCGCTAAGCATGGATAATAGAATTTAAGGCTACAAAATAGACAATAATAGAATTTCACTCGCATGCTATGACTCGACAACGAAGCATAGATGCTCGTCACCTCACCAATACATCGTATTTAGCAACCAAACACGTAGCAAATAAACACATAATACCTATTCCCTCAAGCCAAAGTTAGACACGACACTTACCTTACTCCGAAGACCACTTAATTCTCAATCACAGCTTTTCCTTTGGAATTCAGCTCCAAACTACTCGTATCCATTCAAAAATGACTCAATAACATCAAATATTGCTAAAGGAATCAATTATATTTCATAAATTAAATTTTCCAAATTTTCCTCCAAAATATCGACCTCGGGCCCGCTTGGTCAAAACTTGAGGTTCGGACCAAAATCGTTTTACCCATTCACCCCCGAGCCCGAATACATAATTAGTTTTGGAATCCGACCTCAAATTAGGGTCTAAATCCTCAAATTTCTGAAATCCCTAGTTTCTACCCTAACCCCTAATTCTACCATGAAAACTCTAGATTTTAGGTTGATAATTCATAAAATGTAATGGGTAATTGAAAGAAAGTGGTTTAGATTCACTTACCAACACTTTGGGAAAGAAATGGCTCTTGAAAAATCGCCTCTCACCGTTTCGTTTTTGAGAAAAATGAATTTTTGGCTAAATCCCGTGTTTGGATTTTGTTAAGTGTTGGACGACAGTGTTCATCGTGTTCGCGAGAGCACTGTCGCGTTCGTGAAGAGTATAGGCTTCCAAGCCTTCGCGTTCACGAGACAGTGTTCGCGTTCGCGTAGGCTACCCCCTCCCCCCATGGCCTTCGCGTTCGCGAGACATTGCTCGCGTTCGCAATGAAGGAATGATCGACTCTCCCCAGGTGTGCCTAACACTACGCGTTCGCGAGACATTGCTCGCGTTCGTGATGAAGGAATGATCGGCTCTCCCCATGTGTGCCTAACACTATGCGTTCGCGAAGGGTAATGCCCCCATCGCTTCGCGTTCGCGGCCAAGCCTTCACGTTCGCGAAGAAGAAAACTTCAGCTGCCCAGTTTTACTCTTCGCATTCGCGAGAGTACCTTCGCGAACACAAAGAAGGACATGCCAGAACACCTGTTGCAGCAAAATACCATATTTTCAAAGTCCAAAATATCCCGTGGCCTATCTGAAACTCTCCCGAGCCCTCGGGGCTCCAAACCAAACATGCACACAAGTCTAAAAATATTATACGAACTTGCTCGGGCGAAAATGTTCATCAAAAATTCATAACTTGAGCTAGGGACCTTCGAATGCGATTCCGGGCATACGCCCAGGTCCCATAATTCGTATGTTGACCGAAGTCAACTAAAATTAACTTTTAATGCATAAATTCATATTTTCATCAATTTTCAACATAAAGTCTTTCTAAAAACATGTCCGGACTGTGCACGCAAATCGAGGAGGGTAAAAATGAGACTGTAAGTCTTAAAAGTACAGATTCTAGTTCTAAAACATAAGATGACCTTTTGGGTCATCATATTCTCCACCTCTAAAACAACCGTTCGTCCTCGAACGGACATAGAAAAGTACCTGGGATGGTGAAAAGGTGGGGATATCTACTCCGCATATCGGACTCGGAATCCCAAGTAGCTGCCTCAATAGGCTGACCCCTCCACTGCACTCGAACATAAAGGTAACTCATTGATCTCAACTGGCGAACTTGCTGGGCTAGAATTTCCACTGGCTCCTCCTCGTTAGTCAAATCCTCGTCCAACTGGACAGAGCTGAAATCTAACACATGGGACGGATCACCGTGATACTTTTGAAGCATGGACACATGTAATACCGGATGAATAGCTGCTAAACTAGGAGGCAACACAAGCCTGTAAGCCACATCTCCCACTCTTTCCAGAATCTCAAAAGGTCTGATATACCTAGGGCTCAACTTGCCCTTCTTTCCGAACCTCATTACACTCTTCATGGGTGATACCCGAAGTAACACTCTCTCTCCGACCATGAATGCAACATCATGAACTCTATGGTCGGCATAACTCTTCTGCCTGGACTAAGTTGTGCGGAGTCGATCCTGAATAATCTTGACCTTATCCAAGGCATCCTGTACTAAGTCTGTGCCCAATAACCGAGCCTCTCCCGGCTCAAACCACCCAACTGGCGACCGACACCGCCTACCATATAATGCCTCATAGGGAGCCATCTGAATGCTTGATTGGTAACTTTTTTTATAGGCGAACTCTGCAAGGGGAAAGAACTGATCCCAAGAACCTCCAAAGTCTATGACACAAGCACGGAGCATATCCTCCAAGATCTGAATAGTACGCTCAGACTGACGTCCGTCTGAGGATGGAATGTTGTGCTCAACTCAACCCGCGTATCCAACTCACGCTGTACTGCCCTCCAAAAGTGTGAGGTAAACTGCGTACCTCAATCAGCAATGATAGACACGGGCACACCGTGAAGACGGACGATCTCCCGAATATAAATCTCTACTAACCGCTCCGAGGAATAGGTAACTGCCACAGGAATGAAGTGCACTGACTTAGTCAGCCTATCCACAATAACCCACATGGCGTCGAACATCCTCTGAGTCCGTGGGAGTCCAACAACAAAGTCCATAGTGATACGCTCCCACTTCCACTCAGGAATCTCTATCTGCTGAAGCAAACCACCGGGTCTCTGATGCTCATATTTCACCTGCTGAAAATTCAAGCACCGAGCCATGTAAGCAACTATATCTTTATTCATCCTCCTCCACCAATAATGCTACCGCAAGTCCTGATACATCTTGGCGGCGCCCGGATGAATAGAATACCGGAAACTGTGGGCCTCCTCAAGAATCAACTCACGAAGTCCATCCACATTAGGCACACAAATACGGCCCTGCATCCTCAAAACTCCGTCATCTCCAACAGTAACCTGCTTGGTACCACCGTGTCGCACTGTGTCTCTAAGGACAAGTAAATGAGGATCGTCATCCTGCCGATCTCTAATGCGCTCAAACAAAGAAGACCGAGCAACTGTACAAGCTAGGACACGGCTGGGCTCTGGTTAGTCAGGGCCTGAACATCCAATGCAAGCGGTCTCTCACCAACTAGAATATATGCAAGGCTACCCATCCTGACTGACTTTCTACTCAAAGCATCGACCACTATATTGGCCTTCCCGGGATGATTACAATATGGTGATATCATAATCTTTCAATAGCTCCAGCCACCTCCTCTACCTTAAATTGAGTTCCTTATTCTTGAACAAATACTGCAAGCTTCGATGATCAGTGAATACCTCACATGGCATGCCGTAAAGATAGTGCCTCCAAATTTTCAATGTGTGAACAATGGCTGCCAGCTCTAGATCATGAACAGGGTAATTCTTCTCGTGAACCTTCAGCTACCGCGAAGCATATGCAATAACCTTGCCACCCTGCGTCAATACCATACCCAGACCAATACGAGATGCGTCACAATATACTGTATAAGATCCTGAACCTGTGGGTAACACCAATACCAGTGCCGTAGTCAAAGCTGTCTTGAGCTTCTGAAAGCTCGCTTCATACTCATCTGACCACCTGAACGGGGCACCCTTCTGGGTCAATTTGGTCAACGGGGTTGCTATGGATGAAAACCCCTCCACAAATCGACGGTAATAGCCTGTCAAACCCAGAAAACTACGGATCTCTGTAGTTATGTGGGTCTAGGTCAGTTCTGAACTGCCTCAATATTCATAGGATCCACCTGAATACCCTCTGCTGATACAACGTGACCTAAGAAAACAACTAAACTCAACCAAATCTTGTATTTTGAGAACTTAGCATATAACTGGCTGTCTTTCAGAGTCTGAAGAACGATCCGAAGGTGCAGCTCATGCTCTTCTCGACTGTGGGTGTAGATCAAGATATCATCAATAAACACAACCACAAAGGAATCCAAGTAGGGTTTGAACACCCGGTTCATCAAATCCATGAATGTTGCTGGGGCATTTGTCAGCCTAAATGACATCATTAGAAACTCATAATGCTCATACCGAGTCTGAAAAGCTGTCTTAGGAACATCGGATGCCCTAATCCTCAATTGATAGTAGCCATATCTCAAATCAATCATTTAAAACACCTTGGCACCCTGAAGCTGATCAAATAAATCATCAATCCTCGGCAATGGATACTTGTTCTTGATGGTGACTTTGTTCAACTACCGATAATCTATACACATCCTTATCAATCCATCTTTCTTCTTCACAAATAACATGGGTGCACTCCAGGAGAGACACTAGGTCTAATGAAGCCCTTATCAAGCAAATCTTGCAACTGCTCTTTCAATTTTTTCAACTCTGGCGGGGCCATGCGGTATGGCGGAATGGAAATGGGCTGAGTTCTCGGAGCCAAATCAATGCAGAAATCAATATCCCTGTCGGGTCGCATCCCCGGCAGGTCTGCATGAAACACCTCTTGAAACTCACAAACGACCGGTACTGAATCCATGGAAGGAACCTCCACACTAGAATCACGGACATAAGCTAAATAAGCTAGACACCCCTTCTCGATCATATGCCGAGCCTTCACATAAGAGATAACCCTACTGGAAGAATGGCCAAGATTCCCTCTCCACTCTAATCCAGGCAACCCCTGCAAGGCTAAGGTCACCATCTTGGCGTGAAAATCTAATATAGCATGATAAGGTGACAGCCAATCCATACCCAGTATGACATCAAAATCAACCATGTCGAGAAGTAGAAGATCTACACGAGTCTCAAGACTCCCAATGGTGACCACACACGAACGATAAACACGATCTACAATAATAGCATCTCCCACTGGTGTGGACACATACACAGTAGCACTCAAAGAATCACGGGGCATAACCAAATAGGAAGCAAAATAGGATAACACATATGAGTAAGTAGATCCCGAATCAAATAGAACTGAAGCATCTCTATTGCAAACTGAAATAATACATGTGATAACAGCATCAGATGACTCAGCCTCAGGCCTGGCTGGGAAAGCATAACACCGAAGCTGGGCCCCACCACCCAGAACTACGTCCCTGGGACGGCCTCTAACTGGCTGGTCTCCACCTCTAACGGACTGACCTCTACCTCTAACAGTCTGGCCTCTACCTCTGGCTGCCTGACCCCTGCCTCTGGCTGGCTGAGCAAGTGGTGCAGCAACTGGTGCCGGAACCATGGCCCGAGAACTCTGATGATGTGAGCTGCCCGTTGCCCAAGAGCAAAATATAGCAATGTGCCTTGGATCACCACAAGTATAACATAACCTCGGCTGCTGTGACTGCTGACCCTAAAACTGACCTTATCGACCTGAATAACCACCCTGATAACTTTGGAGCAGAGGTTCACTAATAGGAGCTGGTGGTGCACTGTAGGCTAGCTGGTCGGAATAATGCATCTGAGGGCCACGACCACCTGAGGCACCATGGGATACCTAGAGCGCTGAATGAAACAGCCTGGGAGGATGGCCTCTACCAAACGTACTCCTGCCTCTAGACGAGGCACCGCTGAACTCACTGGAATGACGAGGTCTTTAGTCAGACCCCTGACTTCCCTAAGTAAGAACCATTTCGACTCGTCTGGTGACATTAGCAGCCTCCTGAAAAGGAATCTCACTCCCAGTCTCCTTAGCAATCTGCAATCTGATAGGCTGAGCAAGTCCATCAATAAACCTCCCCACCCTCTCTCTCTCTCTCGGTGGGAAGAAGAAGAAGAATAGCATGACCGGCCAAATCCACAAAACGGGTCTCATACTGAGTAACAGTCATACTGCCCTGTTGGAGATGCTCAAACTGACGGTGACGCTCCTCTCTCAATATGATAGGCAGAAACTTCTCTATGAAGAGTTGAGAGAACTGATCCCAAGTAAGAGCAGGCGACCCAGCTGGTCTGGTTAATAAGTAATCTCTCCACCATTTCTTGGCGGAACCAGTCATCTGAAATGCAGCAAAATATACCCCATTGGTCTCCACTATACCCATGTTCCGTAGAACCTCGTGACAGCTGTCAAGATACTCCTGGGGATCCTCTGAAGGAGCACCACTGAAGTGAACATGAAAGAGCTTGATAAACCTGTGCAATATCCATAAAGCCTCAGAAGACATAGCTGGCCCATCTCCGACCTGTGCCGCAATAACCGGCTGAACTAATCCGACTGGCTAAGCTGCTGGAGCCTGATACTGGGGAGCTATCTGCTCCGAAGTAGGAGTGGTGGGAGTCTGGGCTCCTCCTCCAGCCTGAGAGACTGCTGGTGCCATGGGAAATGTGCCAGTCTGGGCCACACTCTCCATAAGGCCCACCAAACGGACTAAAGCGTCCTGAAGTACTGGGTAGCAATGAACCCCTCTGGAACCTGAGCTGGTCCGGTAGGAACAGTCTGGGCTGGAATCTCCTCGTCAAGCTCTATCTGAGGCTCCACTGTTGGGGTTGCTGCTCGGGCTCTAGGCTGAGCCCTGCCCCTGCCTCGGTCTCTAGCATGGCCTCAGCCTCGACCTCTGCCCCGCATAGGAGCTACCACTGGAGGCTCTGCTGCTGCTCAACTGAGGAAGCGGTACGTGTTCTCGCCATCTGCGAAAGAATAAGAGTAGAAGAGTTCAATCAGTATTGGGAAATCAAAATCGCACGACAGAGAAGAATAAAAGTGAAACTTGTTCCTAAACTTCATAGCCTCTGGAAGATAAGCACGGACGTCTCCGTACCGATCCTCCAGACTCTACTAAGCTTGCTCGTGAATCGTGAGACCTAGGCAACCTAGTGCTCCGATACCAATTGTCACGACCCGAAATTTCTCACCGACGGGACCGTGATGGCGCCTAAATTTCACTTGCTAGGCAAGCCAACGTTAGAGAATCATTAACCCAATTCCTTATTTACATTCAGTAAATAACAATAATTAACTAAGGTAAAATATAATAAGTGCGGAATATTATAAAACTGTATTAATTACTACCACCCGGATCTGGAGTCACAATTCACGAGCATTCTAGAATTTACTACAAGTAATAGTCTGAAAGAAATACAACTGTCTGAATGAAAGAAATAGTAGAACATAAAAGATAGACGGGGACTTCAAGGTCTGTGAACGCCGACAAATCTACCTTGAGTCTCCGGACAACGGACCAATAGCAAAATCTCAATCAACCCGAGCCGGTATCAAAATTTGCACAGAAAGTGCAGAGTGCAGCATCAGTACAACCGACCCCATGTACTGGTAAGTGTCGAGCCTAACCTCGGTGAAGTAGTGACGAGGCTAGGACAAGACACCCACATATAACCTTATTAGTATAATCATGCTAGTGGCAACAACAATAAATAAATAAATAACGCAGAAATAATGGGAAGGGGTCATACAGTGGGGGAATATAATATAAAGAGTGAGAATAATGAAAAGACAGAATTAAACCAAAAATCCTTAAACAAATTGAGCAAATATAACAGCAAAGGAAAACTACACGGCATCACCATTCGTGCTTTTACTCTCAACCTCACCAAATAAATAAATAAAACGGCACGACATCACCCTTCGTGCTTTTACTCTCAACCTCAGCAAATAAATAAATAAATAGAATGACACAACATCACCCTTCGTGCTTTTACTCTCAACCTCACCAAATAAATAAATAAATAGAATGGCACGGGATCACCCTTCGTGCATTAAACCTCTCATAATATACACGGCATTACCCTTCGTGTTTTACACTCTTCCTCACAATATAAATAATGCATGCACGACATCACCCTTCGTGCTTTACACTCCTCCTCACAAATCACAGAATCAATAACAACGGATAGAGAGGAGTATCACAAAGAAACTAGTATTTTACCCATAATCAATAGCACAATGTAACCTCAACCTTGAATCAATATTCGAAAGTTACCAAATCTCAGTGAAACCAGATATAAGTCACCTAACATTTCAAATAACCCGCTAAGCATGGATAGTAGAATTTAAGGCTACAAAATAGACAAGAATAGAATTTCACTCGTATGCTATGACTCGACAACGACGCATAGATGCTCGTCACCTCACCTATATATCGTATTTAGCAACCAAACGCGTAGCAAATAAACACATAATACATATTTCCTCAAGCCAAAGTTAGACACGACACTTACCTTGCTCCGAAGACCACTTAATTCTCAACCACAGCTTTTTCTTTAGAATTTACCTCCAAACCACTCATATCTATTCAAAAATGACTCAATAACATCAAATATTGCTAAAGGAATCAATTATATTTCATAAATTAAATTTCTCAAATTTTCCTCCAAAAAGTCGAAAAATCGACCCCGTGCCCGCTTGGTCAAAACCCGAGGTTTGGACCAAAATCCTTTTACCCATTCACCCCCGAGCCCGAATACATAATTAGTTTTGGAATCTGACCTCAAATTGGGGTCTAAATTCTCAAATTTTTGAAATCCCTAGTTTCTACCCTAACTCCTAATTCTACCATGAAAACTCTAAATTTTAGGTTGATAATTCATAAAATGTAATGGGTAATTGAAAGAAAGTGGTTTAGAATCACTTACCAACACTTTGGGGAAGAAATGGCTCTTGAAAAATCGCCTCTCACCGTTTGGTATTTGAGAAAAATGAATTTTTGTCTAAATCCCGTGTTTGAATTCTGTTAAGTGTTGGGTGACAGCGTTCATCGCGTTTGCGAAGAGTATAGGCTGCCAAGCCTTCGCGTTCGCGAGACAGTGTTCATGTTCGCGTAGGCTACCCCCTATGGCCTTCGCGTTCGCGAGACATTGCTCTCGTTCGCGATGAAGGAACAATCGACTCTCCCCCAGGTGTGCCTAACACTACGCGTTTGCGACGAGTTGGTCGCGTTCGCGAAGGGTAATGCCCCCATCGCTTCGCGTTCGCGACCAAGACTTCGCGTTCACGAAGAAGAAAACTTCAGCTACCCAGTTTTACTCTTCGCGTTCGCGAGAGTACCTTCGCGAACGCGAAGAAGGACATGCCAGAACACCTGCTATAGAAAAATACCAGATTTTCAAAATCCAAAACATCTTGTGGCCTATCCGAAACTCACCCGAGCCCTCGGGGCTCCAACCAAACATGCACACAAGTCTAAAAGCATTATACGAACTTGCTCGTGTGATCAAATTGCCAAAATAACGACTAGAACTACGAATTTAGCACCAAATCAAATAAAATTCTCAAGAACACTTTAAAATTCATATCTTCTCAACTGGACGTCCGAATCACGTCAAATCAACTCCGTTTCTCACCAAATTTCACAGACAAGTCTTAAATATCATAATGAACCTGTACCGGGATCCGAAACCAGAATACGGACCCGGAACTAACAATGCCAAACGTCAATCAATTCTTAAAAATAATTAATTTTCAGACTTTTAATTTTCATCAAAAATTCATAACTTGAGCTAGGGACATCCGAATTCGATTCCGGGCATACGCCCAGGTCCCATAATTCGATATGGACCTATCGGGACCGTCAAAATATGGATCCAGGCCTGTTTACCAATAATGTTGATCGAAGTCATCTAAAATTAACTTTTAAGGCATAAATTCTTATTTTTATCAACTTTCAACATAAAAGCTTTCCGAAAACATGCTCAGATTGTGCACGCAAATCGAGGAGGGTAAAAAAGAGATTTTTAATGCTTAAGAGCGTAGATTTGAGTTCTAAAACATAATATGACCTTTTGGGTTATCACACTCTCAGAAATCATAAAATCAACCCAACAACAATGATATGATGCATCAATAATGAACAATAGAGACCGGGATAACATAATCATGTAAATTGTGACTGAGTACAAAATAGCAATTAAGTAGATTGTTCAACATGTACACGACCTATGTGGGTCCTAGCAGTACCAACATATAGCCTAAACATGGTTTCTAACATGACTTATAGTCAAATTTTCACAACACAAAGAGAGCACATAGCTAACAACAAGTTATTCAACTTTACAGTTTCCACGGGACGGACCGAGTCACGATGCCCTCGGTGCACGCCCACACGCCCGTCACCAAGCATGTGCGTCACCTCCAAAATAATCACATGATACAAAGTCTGGGGTTTCATACCCTCGGGATCAGATTTATAACTGTTACTTACTTTAATCCGAGCAAATCTCTACTCCGCAATGCCCGTTTCATACCCTCGGGATCAGATTTATAACTGTTACTTATTTTAATCCGAGCAAATCTCTACTCCGCAATGCCCTTGCCTCTCAAATCGGCCTCTGAGCATCCTGAATCTAGCCACAAACAGTACAATACCATTAATATATCCTAAAGGAATCAATTCCAAAAGAAAACTACTAAATTAGACTCAAAACCCCAAATCGACTCAAATCCGACCCCCGGCCCCACATCTCGAAATCCAACTAAAGTTGCAAAACCCGAAATCCCATTCACTCACGAGTCTAACCATTCAAAATTCATCAAAATCCGACATTATTTGGTCCCTCAAATCCTCAAATTATACCCTCTAAAATCTCAAGCCCTAACCCCTTATTTCTCTTCAAAACGCATACTAATTAGGTGGAAAATCAACGGGAAAACACCATGGCTAATGATAATAGAGCTCAAGCAACTCACCTCAGTGAATATCCTTGAATCCCCTTCAAAAATCACCCCCAAAGCTCCAAAGTCCGAGTTAAAAATGGTGGAAATGACCAAAAATCACGTAGTCGTCCATTTATACATTCTGCCCAGTGAAACCGCATCTGCGGTCACCTTATATGCTTCTGCGACGTTGCACCTACGGAACTCACTTAAAATCCCAAGTTCCTTATCTGCGGCCAACATCTCGCTCCTGCGCTTGCGCACCTGCGCATCTCTCTCCGCTTTTGCAGAGCCATCCAATTTCCTCCTTTCCGCATCTGCGCCCCAGGTCTCGCACTTGCGGGCTCGCAGATGTGACAAGCTTCTCGCACCTGCGGTTCCAGTCCAACTCAACACTACCTGCATCTGCGACCTCTCATGCATTTCTGCGGTCTCGCACCTGCGGCTCCCTCTCCGCAGGTGCGGAAGACACCAGCAGTAGCAGCTCTGCTGCATTTTCCAAGTTCCAAACCTTCCGTTAACCACCCGGAACCACCCCGCGGCCCTCGGAACCTCAACCAAACATACCAACACATCCCATGACATCATACAAACTTAGTCGAGCCTTCTAATCACTCAAAATAACATCAAAACACCAAATTACCCTCGGATTCAAGCCTAAGAACTTCTAAATTTTCAAATTCCACCAATGATACCTAAACCTACCAAACCACGTCCGAATGACCTCAAATTTTACACACACATCACAAATGACACCACGAACCTACTCCAATTCCCAAAAATCCATTCCGACCCCGACATCAAATTTTCCACTGTCGACCAAAAATTGCCAAATTTCCAACTTTCGCCAATTCAAGCCTTATTCCACTACGGACCTCCAAATCACATTTCGGACGCACTCCTAAGTCCAAAATTACCTAACGGAGCTAACAGAACCATCAAAGTTCAAATCCAAGATCGTTTACACATAAGTCAACATCCGATTTACTTTTTCAACTTAAGTTTCTACTTTAGAGATTAAGTATTTCAATTTATTTCGAAATCACTCCGGACCCGAACAAACTAACCCGGTATAACATAATATAGCTGAAGGACACAAAAAGAAGCAGAAATGGGGAAAACGAGGCTATAATTCTCGAAATGACCGGTCGAGTCGTTATATCCTCCCCCACTTAAACATATGTTCGTCCTCGAACGTGCCAAGAATTGTTTCCAGGCCATCAAATCACTATTTCATCTTACCATTCACGTACCCGGGGGTGATCTCACGTCACCCTATTCTATATAGGCCTGACCACACAACATAACTGAAAAATCATTAATTTAATCTTAGCCCAAAAACCTTGGAGCCATATTTCTAACATCCAGAATTCTTTTCAAGACCCGAATCTCACATCCATACACTGTATAAGACTGAGCGAGCTACATCGAGCCATAACTATAACCACAGATATAATCAACTAATATTTTACACAACTCGCATGCTCGTGGCACTATTCCTGATCACATTAACTACTCCAAAACCAACCAAGTACTAGTATTAGATCCCATATTGAACCAAATATCACCCCAAAACTTCGTACATTGTCGATAATAAAAGAAACACGAATCTCGTAATCCCTTATCAGACAAGCACAACATGGAGCTCTCTCGCCCCACCCAGAACCATAATCCCTTTCTTAGCCGAATTTCAATGTTACCTTCCCAAATATACCGTAATCAAACCTGACAGTACCCATTCTGGATCCAATGACCTTATATTATTAAGATCATTGGTATCCCACAGACATGCCATACCAATATAACTCAGAGCCATAAAATGTTCCATCCGTGCGCTAATACGCAACAATTCAAATGTATTCAGTCATGGAAAATGACTCAAGTGAGAGAACTACCCCGCCAGATTAACAAGTACCGCCACAAAGAACTGCTGAAAATCCATCACACACCGAAGAACCATCACACGATTCTAATGCAAGGTTCATACCTTAACATAACTCTGCTGCAATGCGTGCCCCCATCCAAATGCTGGTCCATATTATCTAACTCGAGCCACCCTGCTCAAAATCAATAACGTCGGAGAGGAAAATGACAAAAATGCCACAGAAAACCTGAAAGAACATAACCAATACGCAATCGATCATGAAATACCCAAATACTCATCTCGCTCAAATTCTGCCATTAGGCCCCCAATAGATCCACACCATATGTGCATATAACTAATGAAACACAACTTCTCGTAGCATAGAAGAGTAACTCACAGATCATTTCAGACCACGAATAAGTTCAACATCAACCGAATGGCACATCACTCAACAATAGCAATAGGGAGCCAAACAGTTAGACTTGGTGTAGAATACACATCCTAATTGGGCCTATCAATGGACCCCAAATTAACTCTAGTCACCCACAAATAGATAAATAATCCTCTGAAAGCCAACAATGACTGAATCATAACACATACTATTATCTGGCTAGCTTCGGCCATGACTTCACAGTCCACAACCATGAAACAATCTGCTCTTGAGGACTCTCAGTCTCCAAATCCATAGAACACACGAATCACCATATCTGATCCCAACTCCACTGCCGAATGTCTAACACATCTTTCATACATGATCATCCCACGAGAAATGCTTCTATAATTCTCATGTGCCATATAGCAAAATTTGAATATCAGCAGTCGATCAACTAGGAGAGTGTCGCAATACCAATGAAGTATCGATGAATCAAAACATATTTCCCCTTCTGAAATGTATACTCTCATCAGGCCATACCGATTAATAATATCATTTACCTAGTCATCTGAAACCGTCCATGTTGCCTATGAATTTATGTCCTTCCCTTCAAAACTGAACTGTGACCTTGCACCTGCAAATCTCAATCCCACATAATACACCGTGTCTACCATGCTATCCTGTGAAGAGTACAAGAATCTCATAATCACTCTGAGTCACAAGCAGAACACATACCCGATCAATCAGAAACCTTCCATTTGATCTCCCCCAGGAGAAAATCCCAATACGCGACATATTCCTCACGCCGGCAGAAAATATACTCCTCGAACCGTGGTAAAAACCATTGAGAACTCTTCGAAACCCATTTGCACACAACCAAGCTATTAGAACCGAATCTCTCTAACTCAACCCAGCCACGCAGGTTCCCAAATCCAAAAGTATTGCCACAAAGTACCTATAGAAACTCCCCACATCATAAGCACCCAAAAGAACCGATCATATCTATTACCATGCTGTCCTATTTCTCCGAGTCCCTTCCGAATTTGTCTTCAGATTGATACTTCTCCTTGCTAAATTGCCACAATCTTTAGCCACAACTTACCCCACAAACCTTAGCATAGAACCACAATGCCCTACGGCCCTTAAGCAGTTGTATTCTTCTTAATCACCTTCATAAATACCCCAACTGCAACACTCACTCTGAAAATACTTTATGTTGATTTAAAATTGTTCTTCTTACCTTCCTTATACTAAAGTTTAGAATCCATAGTCATACAGAATTTCTGTAAGTCCAGGCACCATCAAATGCAAATCTCAGATTTTATCCATGCACAAGTCCGGAGAAATTCTCAATTGCTATATATAAATCTTGAACCCATTAGAACATTCTAGAGAGTCCTCTACTCTGCTCAAATCTAAATTGCACCGCCCGAACGGGCCAAAAGACATGTGCTCCCTTAGCTTGACCACACCTAAAGAAGCAACCTTGCCTTAACGTCACCAATCAAATTCATACTTCGTGAGTACTACATACAACAATAACAACTCGATCATCCCATGATTTTCATATACGCATAAAGTGCAATATAACCTGCATTCTGGAATTTACTTACCCGAGTCATCCTCAATCTCCACCTCTGTAAGTCATAACTAAACAACAAGTATGCCTCAGACCAAAACTAAAATTTAACACATAACCATGAAATCAATTTGTCAATAGCAGGCTCCCCCACTTAGTCTTAAGCTGTCATTATATAAAATTAGACCCCACAAGGATTTCCCTTTCTTAATTACCAAGATCTCGCACTGTTAAACCGCCAGACTTTTCGAAGTCTTTTGTTAAGCTTTTCATGAACATTCTAAATCCCCAGCCACAGTCACACACTCGATCTCTTACTGGGTAGCAAGTAATATTCCTCGCAGAAGCTTCATCAACATCAGGCCACCGCTAACTGCTCATAGGAGATAACCCACCTGTGGAATTTCTTACCGACATCTTCCAACGACGCTGCACTGGGTTCAACAACTACATAATCAGTAAATTCTCCTGAGCTCATGCTCGCCCACCATTTGTATAAGTCTGCACTTTACCTATTGATATCAACTGAAAGTTCAACAATACCTTCCAAATTCAAGTCATATTGCGCCTAAAACGATAATCAGATCTCCACATCCCTCTTCATTTCAAACAAACTCATTTCTGCCATATTCAATCTTTCTCCGTACAGTAACCATCACTCCAAACAAAGTCTATAGGCTAAATCACATTCTATCATGATTCCAAATCATTCTACACTTTCTCAAGGCACGCGACTACCCTATCACAGAATCCATATGCTAATCTGCCACTCTTACTTCGGTTAAATCATATCCTTTAAGTAACTTCTCAACCTCTACTTCTCTTACTTGACCTGCTAGTACTTTAACCACCGCAAAACACTTCCCGTCATGTCTTCCCTCATACTTTGCTGCCCGACAGTTGCATCAAATCAAAATGCATCTATGTCGCACCTGAACCAATAAAATGTTACCGACTCTAAGCCTCTTCGAAGATCATCTTTCTCGAGCCATCAACATTAGAAATGCCCATTTGCAACCACAATTACTACACAATCACTTACTCTTCTTGAGTCCAAACTCATTGAAAATACATGAGAATTTAATTTATCACATAATTTATCAACGTGAAAGATCCTTCAATACACTCACAACTCGAGACTATACGTCAAATCAAGATAGAAATCAAGTACCCAATAGCAAACTCTTGAGTCATAAGCAAACTTTTTTCGTCACATTCAACCCATCTGAACACATCCCGCAGTCACATCATACTTACCATATAGCCATTCAATCGCTCATCGAGCCACAAATCCTACTCGTGGGGATATTACCGGATATAAGGGTCCATATGCACAAGTTCTCACAACCGAAACTACCGAGCCTAAGCTGCGGTCTAACCCCGGCCTCAAGTCCTCCAGACTGGCCCATCACCAAAACACATAATACACCTCTTGAACCTCATTCATAGAATCACAAGTCGGCGATGCACAACTGATACCGAGCGCTCATATGCGCATACGAAATGCGTGGAAGGAATTCAAAGAGTTATGTTTCAAGCTAAATCAATTCCACACGATAGAATACAACAAAGTGAAATTTTTCTAAGGGTTCGGCAGCCTATCGAAGATAAGTACAGACGTCTCTGTACCGATCCGCAAGACTCTATTAAACATGCTCATGACTCCTGAAACCTATGTTACCTAGAGCTTTGATACCAACTTGTCATGACCCAAAATCTCACCCATCGTGATGGCTCCTATCTCAGTACTAGGCAAGCCGACAATCTCAATAAACTACCATATCTTTTAAGTTTGAAAACATAATATCTAAATTTAGCGGAAGAAAAACTCACAAATATATATATATATATATATATATATATAAACACTCCCAAAATCTGGTGTCACTGATTATATGAGCATCTATTATGAATACAAGTTGGGAAAATACGGTCTATAATAGTCTAAGACCAAATACAGTAAGCAAGGAGATAGGGAAGGAGAGGCAAGGTCTGCAAAACACGGCAGCTACCTCAAAATCTCCGGAGAAATCAACTGCGCGAAAATATCAACACCCGCTATGTCCGGGAATACCTGGATCTGCACACGAAGTGCAAGGTGTAGTATGAGTACAACCAACTCAGCAAGTAAAAATAATAAATAAGGAACTGAAGATAGTGACGAGCTACACAGTTATTGTTCACTTTCAGTAATTCCAGCAAGAATAGACATGCTTTTAAATCCAGCAGTTTAAGTCAAATCAATTTATACAGTTTAAGTTCATGTAATCCAGATATAAAATCTTTCAGAAAATTTCACAGCAATGACAAATAGCAACTAAGTACAACAACAAATGAAAAGTAAGTACAACTTCTCAGGGCAACAGTCACTCCACTTGTCATAACAACTGAATCACTCGACTCTCAGCCCTCAGTACTCACACTCAATGGGTACTCGCGCTCACTGGGGGTGTTCAGACTCATGAGGGGCTCCTACAGCCCAAGCGCTATAATCTGTACGGACAACTCACGTGCCATAGTATAAATATCTGGATCTGTACGGATAACTCACGTGCTATAGTATAATATCTGGATCCGCACGAATAATTCACGTGCTGCATGGACAACTCACGTGCTATAATAATATCTCACAATCAGGCCCTCGGCCTCACTCAGTCATAAATCTCTCCAGTCTCTCGGGCTCTCAGAAATCATGAAATCTGTAATGACCCAACCGGTCGTTTTGACTTTTAGAACCTCGTTCCCCTAAATAAAACTCCCTATATGTGCTTTTATAAATTTATGACTTGCGGGGATGGTTGGTTCGGGATTTGAAATGGTTCGGGTTGAAATCAGAACACTTGGTTCCTTAAGTTGGCCTTAAAATGCTAAGTTTGACTTCGATCAACATTTTGAGAAAATGACCCTGTAATGGAATTTTGATGATTCCAACAGCTCCGTATGGTGATTTTGGACTTAGGAGCGTGTTCGGAATTTTATTTGGAAGTCCGTAATTAAATTAGGCTTGAAATGGCTAAAATAGGAATTTAAGCTTGGAAGTTTGACCGGGGAGTTGACTTTTTGATATCGGGGTTGGAATCCAGTTTTGAACATTTTCGGAGCTAGGTCATTTATGACTTGCGTGCAAAATTTGAGGTCAATCAAGCTTGATTTGATAGGTTCCGGTGTCGTTTGTAGAAATTGAAAGTTTCAAAGTTCATTAGGCTTGAATCTACGTGTGATTCATGTTTTTAGTGTTGTTGGATGTGATTTGAAGACTCGACTAAGTTTGTATGATATTTTAGGACTTATTGATATATTTGGTTGAGGTCCAAACGGGCTCGGGCATGCTTCAGATGGTATTCAGAGTATTTTCCTTCATTTTGGCACTACTGGTAGCTGCTGATTTCTCGTATTTTAAACCTCCTTCGCGATCGCAAAGATTGGGACGCGATCACGTAGGCTTAGTTGAGGCAGTATTGATTTTGTTCTTCGTGATCGCGTGAGGTCAACCGCGATTGCGTAGGCTTGGCAAGTTGTGCATCGCGATCGCGTGACGTTGTTTGCGATCGCGTAAGGTTAATTGAGGGCTGCTGAGTTTTGTGCTTCGCGATCGCGTAGCTTTGATATTTTGTGACTCGCAAACGCATGAAGAAGGCCGTGTTCGCGTAGAGTAACGAGGAAGAAGCTGGGCCACATGCTTAATGCTTCGCGATCGCGTGATAAGGCTTGCGATCATGTAAGCTTGCGGAGACTGTGCTTCGCGATCGCGTAGGATTTTCCGCGACCGCGTAGATTTAAATCTGGGCAGTGGAAATTTTTACTTTGCCATCGCGTGTGGATGTTCGCGATCACGAAGAGTAAAAGCATGGGCAGAGAGTTTAAGTTTTCGTCCCATTTTCCATTTTTAACGATTTGGAATTCGGATTGAGGCGAGTTTTGGGAGATTTTCAGAGAAAACATCGGGGTAAGTGTTCTTAACTCAATTTTTGTTAGATTACCCAAATCCATCACTGTTTTTATCAGTTAATTGGTGATTTAAGTTGAAAAATTTTGAAAACCCTCTTGGATAGATTTGAGGATTTGAGGGTCGAATTGTTATTGGAATTTAGTCATTTTGGTATGATTAGACTCGTAGTTGAATGGGCGTTCATATTTCATAAATTTCGCCGGATTCCAAGACGTGGGCCCCACGAGCCATTTTTGAGTTAATTTCGGATTTTATTGAAAAATATAGTATTTTCTTATGGAATTGATTCTATATTTTTGTTGACTATATCGAATTAATTATGACTAGATACGAGTCGACCAGAATCGAAAAATCGAGAAAAAGGCATATTACTTGGCTAAATTGGAGCAAGTCGAGGTAAGTGACTTGTCTAACCTTGTGTGGGGGAAATTTTCCCTAGGATTGGTATTAATTGTAATGTGATAAAAGTCGTGTACACGAGGTGACGAGTGTGTACACGGGCTAAATATGAAGGATTATATTTTTAAATTGTGTAGATCACTGTTGCATATTAATTAAATTAATAAATCTTTTTATACTCTCCATCATTGATTTTATTTATATACTTTAAATTTGCTTGACCTTTTTCCTGCTAATTGTTTTACCTGTTTAGTTGGAACTTGGTTTCTTTTATTCTGTGCATTATTTGAAGGTTGATTTTCTTTAAATAAAATAATTATTGATATGAAGTATTTGACATTTTTTATATGGTATTGAAGCAACGTATTAAAGATTTTGAAATATGATTTCGCTGAATTATTTATTCCTGAATATTTTTGTAAGATTTTCGTACTCATTGTGATGGAGCCGTGATCTCTTTATTGTTATGAAAAATATTATTGATGATTTATTTTGGCATGAACCGTGAGCTCTTTATTGTGAAAAAATATTGTTGTTGAATTATTTTGGCAAGTTAAATTTTTTGAGCACTTGAGGTGCATATTGTGATATATTGTGATATTGATACGCATGTGGTGGTATAAGGTCTGGGATATTGAAACGCATGCGGTGAGATAAGGGTGGCTTGATACGCGTAACTAGTAGGGGAACTACTAGAAGTCATGCGGTGTGATAAGGATGGTTAAAATGCGGGATGCTATTTCGGAAAAAATAATTTCTTTAAAATAAATTGTGAAGGCTCCCGCGGTGAGATAAGGGAAATGAGATATTGTGAATTTATTATGACTTGGGACTACGAGGCGGTACCTCGGGAGTGCCCTTATTGATATTGATTTATCGTCGTAGTTGCCTTTGATTTTGTTGTGATTTTTCTTAAAGTTGAAAAGAAATTTTGTTTTGTTTCACGAGGTATTATTTTTCATTATTTGTGTAATTAAACGGCGACCTACTACTTGATTCATTTCCATTGTCATTTTATTTTACTTTATTGTGAAACATTTTACCATGCCATTTATTATTATTTTCCAGTAGGGCGTGACCTGACCTCGTCACTACTCTACCGAGGTTAGGCTTGACACTTACTGGGTACCACTGTGGTGTACTCATACTACGCTTCTGCATATTTTTTTGTGCAGATCCAGGTAATTCTTACCAGCCCAGACATTAGTGAGTACTTGTGCACGGAGACTTCGAGGTATATCTGCCAGCGTCCGCAGACCCCAAAGTCCCCTTCTATTATTATTATGTTGCTTCCTTATTTTCTTAGACTATGTTATATAGAGACATTGAGGATAAATCCTTAGAAGCTTGTGACTTATTTTACCAAGTTTTTGGAGTTGTAATTATGTAAAGTTTCAGATTTCTATTTTTATTCCGCATTGATAGGCTTACCTAGTCTTAAAGACTAGGTGCCATCACGACATCCTACAGAGAAAATTTGGGGTCGTGACAAAATCAACCCAACAATAATGATATGAAACATTAATAATGAACAATAGAGACTTGGGTAACATAATCAAGTAAATTGTGATTGAGTACAAAATAACAATTAAGTAGATAGTTCAACATGTACACGACCTTTGTGGGTCCTAACAGTACCAACATATAGCCTAAACATGATTTCTAACATGACTTATAGTCAAATTTTCACAACACATAGAGAACACATAACTAATAATAAGTTATTCAACTTTACAGTTTCCACGGGACGGACCGAGTCACGATCCCCTCGGTGCACGCCCACACACCCGTCACCAAGCATGTGCGTCACTTCCAAAAAAATCACATGATACAAAGTCCAAAGTTTCATACCCTCAGGATTAGATTTATAACTGTTACATACTTCAATCCGAGCAAATCTCTACTTCGCAATGCCCTTGCCTCTCGAATCGGCCTCCGAGCGTCCCGAATCTAGCCACAAGTAGTATAATACCATTAATATATGCGAAAGGAACCAATTCAACAAGAAAACTACTAAATTAGACTCAAAACCCGAAATCGACTCAAATCCGACCCCCGAGCCTTCGTCTCGAAATCCGACAAAAGTTGCAAAACCCGAAAGCCTATTCACTCACGAGTCTAACCATATAAAATTTATCACAATCCAACATCATTTGGTCCCTCAAATCCTCAAATTACACTCTTCAAAATTCCAAGCCCTAACCCCTTATTTCTCTTCAAGAATCCTACTAATTAGGTGGGAAATCAACGAAAAAATACCGTGGCTAATGATAATAGAGCTCAAGCAACTTACCTCAGTGAATATCCTTGAATCCTCTTCAAATATCACCCCAAAAGCTCCAAATTCCAAGTTAAAAATGGCGGAAATGAACAAAAATCAAGAAGTCCTCCATTTATACATTCTGCCCAGTGAAACCACATTTGCAGTCACCTTATCTGCTTCTGTGACGCCGCACCTGCAAAAAATCCCATCGTAGGTGCGGAACTCACTTAAAATACCAGGTTCCACATCTTCGGCCAACATCTCGCACCTGCGCTTGCGCACCTGTGCATCTCTCCCCGCTTCTGCGGAGCTAGCCAATTTCCTCCTTTCCGCATTTGCGCCCCAGTTCTCGCACCTGCGGGCACGCAGAAGCAACAATCTTCTTGCACCTGCGGTTCCAGTCCAACTCAGCACTGCATGCATCTGCGACCTCTCATGCACTTCTGCGGTCTCGCACCTGCGGTTCCCGCTCCGCAGGTGCGGAAGACACCAGCAGCAGCAGTTTTGCTGCATTTTCTAAGTTCCAAACCTTCCGTTAACCACCCGGAACCACCTCGAGGCCCTCAGGACCTCAACGAAACATACCAACACATCCCATGATATCATACGAACTTAGTCGAGCCTTCGAATCACTCAAAATATCATCAAAACACCAAATTACCTTCGGATTCAAGCCTAAGAACTTCTAAATTTTTAAATTCCACCAACGATGTCGAAACCTACTAAACCACGTCCGAATGACCTCAAATTTTACACACTCGTCACAAATGACACCACGAACCTACTCCAATTTTCCAAAATCCATTCCGATCCTGGCATCAAATTTTCCACTGCCGACCAAAAATCGTCAAATTTTTAACTTTCGCCAATTCAAACCTAATTCCACTACGGACCTCCAAATCCCATTCCGGACGCACTCATAAGTCCAAAATCACCTAACGGAGCTAACATAACTATTAAAGTTCAAATCCGAGATCGTTTACACATAAGTCAATATCCGGTTGACTTTTCCAACTTAAGCTTCTACTTTAGAGACTAAGTGTCTCAATTCACTCCGAAACCACTCCGGGCCCGAACCAACTAACCCGGTATAACACAATATAGATGAAGGACACAAAAAGAAGAAGAAATGGGGGAAACGGGGCTATAACTCTCGAAACGACCGGGTGGGTCGTTATAGATTCCGTCGGAGGCATCTACAAAGAATAATCATGTAATACTATAGTCGACTCTTTATAATATAGTCTTGAAAGCTTGTTCTTGTTCAGGATTTAGCTCTGATTATGCTTCCTCGGACACTTGTATAGCTTTTTGATTCTTAATACTATACTAACCCCTTTTACTTTGTGTTTTAATTTTTTTAATCTCTAACGCTCTTTTTATGGAATAAATTTATGTATCCAATGACATTTTTTAACTTGAAAAATAATTTTACTCATATGATGAATTTAAAAAATAATTGAATTGGATTCTCTTACTAAATAATTAATTAAAATTTAATTATTTGATCTTAACATAAAAAATAATTTATTTTATGTTGATTCATATTCTTAGTATTAGTTCATCTATTGGTTTGAATATTTTATTGTAATTATAATTTTATCCACTATAAATTTTATTTTTAAATAGTAAAAAGATCGATCTGACACTCCAATCTTAGATCTTTATATTTGCAGAATCATTAGTGGTATTGACTCTTACCAACTATTTTCTTTCTCTTTTTCACATATTTATATTCTTAAATATTTTCTTAGTTGTTTTAAAATAATTGGGTATATTTTTTAATATTATCCAAAAATTGATAACTAAAAAAATATTATTTAAGTAGAAAAGTAGTTCGAAATATAATATAAAAATATATTACCGTGGAGATATTTTTTCTCAATTTCAATGATTTATGTTATCCATTTAATATTACTTTTATATTTTTTGGTATTGAACATTATGGAGTGGTAATGTATTACCAATACAGAGGATTCTTATGAAATTAATTTTATTAAACCTTCCTACATACTTTTAATAAGAATTTAATAGACAAAATTATATTAATATTAAAATCTTCAATATTAAAAGGTTTAACAAAGAAGGTATTATAGTCCAAAAAAAATAAGTTATTACAGTTATGTCATTTCCTTACTAGTTATTTTGTTTAATATTTTAGGTCTATTTTGGTCTATCAATATTATATTCATACTTTTATAATGATAATATAATATAATATAACATAATATAGACTCTCCTATTTCTAAATGGATTTGAACAATATAATACATTCTCAAATTGAATTAGTAATAGGACAATATAAACCGTTTTCAAATTAAATTATTAATGAGAATTTTTAAGAAGTATATCCTAAAAGTAATAGAATTACATGACTAAAAATACATCTCTATTCTGAAAGTAATTATAGTGGTAGATAACCTAATGTATTCTTAGAGATATTAGGTTTACAACACATGTAGTATTATATGTCTATGCCCAAAAGTAATTACACTAATAAGATTTCTAAAGGTAATAATGTAGGATTCGTAACGTGTAGTATTATATCCTAAAACTAATAAGATTACAAGGTTTATGTCTAAAATTTCGGTTATGGCCTTTTATTGTGAGTTATTATACTTAATATTATAAGGTTATTTTTATAAAACAACATTATATTCATGTTTTTATAGATATAGATATAAGGTACAGTACTTTGAGTATTTGAGAATTTAGTAATAAGTTATGTAATCTTTATAATCCATTTACTTATTTAACATAATACTATACTACAATAGACAGATTCACGTGTTATTGTACACTTATCAGAGAAGCATATGATTGGTGGTGTTGAATTATCCTAATCCACTTGTTATACCTACTCCCCCTAACCTACTCTAAATGCCAACGTGCAACAATTTTTTCTCTATATATATACTTATAATAATTCCAGAAATTGTTGGATTTTAAAACGATAAAATTGTATCTAATACCATGACATTTATTTTATGGGCCCTAATGTGAGATTTGATGATTTAAGGAAGTTAACTCTTAGTTCTCTTCCTTAATCTAAGCTAAAATTGAAAATTATGATTTGATATTTCTTCCAATACATGACAAGTGTATTTACAATCACCTCTATTTACCTTTAAGTGATATTTATCCTCACTTTTAATCAAAATTAGAATTAAATTGTTGGATTTAATGTACTCCATAAAACTAGGTACGGCTAAATATTTAAGTGTAGTAACTAGAGTAGGCTAGGTTCCCAAAGGTTTGAGTTAATTGCATATATGGTATTAGTTTTTTTGTTTGTTTTTTTGTTCCAATCAAGCCGTAATATAGGGGTTCGTCGGTGGGTACGGTATGGTATTTAGACATTTCGATTCGGTATTTTTGGTATTCGGTTTCTTAAAATGTTATACCAATACCGTACCTAATTAAATTCGGTATGGTTCGATTTTTCTCCTTTCGGTTTTGGTTTATTCGGTTCGGTAACTTCGGTTTATTCGGTTTGAATACTAATAAGTGCATAGAGTCATAGACTATAATATTCTTAATTAAAGTACTCAAAAGTACAAAACTAAAAACGTTTATTTACAAAAGTTTTATCCAAAACCAGCAAATATCAACCTAGAGAGAGAAAACTACACATAAAGGAATAAATTTGATCATTAAAAATGTCTTCTTATTTGCTTAGAGTTAATTGATGAACTTAGAGAATAGAAGAAAGAAAGTAAAATTTTAATTTTTTTATATTTATGTTATAATTAATAATATGTGTTTTGTATAATATAATATATATTTCGGTACGATATCGGTATTTCGGTATTTCATTTTAAAATGCCAAATACCATACCTAATACCACAGTTTTTAAAAACTTAAACCGAATACCATACCGAATACCAAAATATCGAATATCAAATACAAAAAATTTTGATTTTGGTACGATAATTCGGTATTTAGATTAGCCGCTACCCTAATGTATTAACATCCAAATATAAACACATATAGGAATGGGCGTAAAATCTTACCTTATTTATAATCACGAATACTATGAGCACACTCATCTTTCGACCAAGAATTTGCATCTTCTAATTAATTGCTGTAATTTGTTTTCTGTAATTCAGACTTCTAATTACAAGCATTGGACAAGACTTTACTAATTAGAAGGCATCTAATGTTCCAAAGTAATTCTTTGTCTAACTTATAAATAAATGATGAAATTGGAACTATTTGCAACCTTATTTGCTTCTTTAAAGGCCAAGCCCATTTGGATTGGCTTAAAAAAAAGTGGGTTTTCAGCAGAAATAATTTTAAGCAAAAAATAATAAGTTGGGGTTGACTAACTTATTGTATTTGGTTTGTTTTAAGTAGTTTTTAACTTATTTTAAATATTTTTTGACTTTGTCAAACACTACAAAAAGCTAAAAAGAGCTTAAAAATTAATTTGATCAGCTTAAAATCCAATCCAAACACAAAGCAGTATTAAAGTCGAGCTCTTGTCTGCCCATCCATCCCAATTTCTGGCGATATAAGACTTTTGCAGTCACGTTTTGACGCGCAATCTCCAAATTTTGATCTTCAAGTTATTTTTGTTGAACTTTTGAAAACGGGGTTAAAATGATCTTATCTGTGTAAATCACCCGGTAGAGAGTGTTTTCTACTTTAATAGAATGATGCGAATTTGAATTAGTCACACAAATGTATTTTGAATACTGAATAGTTAAATAATATAAGCTTATTCAAGTTTGACACGTGGCTCACCTTTAGGGATAGTGTTATTCCAGGCCCATCATCCTATATTCCGTCATTAAGGGTTCGTTTGGTTTGAATATAGGTTATGCTGGGATAAGTTATGATGAGATAAGTTATGCTGAAATTAGTTATTCTGAGATTATTTTTTATTCACTGTTTGGTGTGTTGTATTAAAAATGACATTTACATAATTTCTAAGAAGAAGATATAAGTTATCCCGACACTAATTACCCCATCCTTATAAGGTATAAATTATTTCGGTATTAATATTAATCTCGGGATAACTTATCTCAGGTTTGCTAACCAAACAAAGTATTAAGATGATATTAAATTTTTATCCCAACACTATTTATACTTATACCTCATGCCAAACCACCCCTAAATGTATTATTAATCAACTTCTTATACAAAATGATGATAAGATAAGATTATGAAATATGTCAATTTGAGGTAATCCTACCTTTTTTAAATTGATGAATTGATAGTATATTCCTATGCAATGTATCTATCTATATTTTGACTTAATCTTAAAATTGAAACATATTCCCAAACATCTCATCAATGATTGCAGTGAAAATTATAAGTCCTTTATTTCTAACTCACCATACATTTGACAACTGATTTTAGGAGTGGAATTGACAATTTTTTATTTGGGGCCCTGTTAATTAAACAAAAATCAAATTTTGTGGGGCCAACATGAGGGCACTATCGTAGACAAACGAAACTTTGCGGGACGTGTTATAATTTTCAAAAGTTCGAGAGACTATAGTTTTCTTAGATGAATTGAATGTTGACTAATTTCAGTCATATCAAAATTTGGATATTTGTTGAGAAATCCAATACTAATTAACTATTAGGTTTGTTGGGTACTCACAAATATTGCAAATAGATTATTTGATTTTATAAGTCATGTCATGGCGTCCATTTCAACAAAATATTGTAATTCTGGCAGTTAAAGAGTTTAAGACCCTTTATCAAAACAATGATAAAATTGGTCCCTCATGATTTGGTAGGTTCAAAATGGTCCTTTAAGTTTACTAAAAGCGGGCATTTTGGATTTCCGTCAAATCTCTGACAAACTAGGTTGTTGAATAACGAAATAGTGAAAAAAGAATTTAACATGAACTCGCATTTCGAGGTTCAGTTTTTGCACTGTATACTACTTCCTCCGTTCACTTTTACTCGGCCACTATAGACTTTGTATGCCCCTTAAAAAATAATAAATAAAATATATAATTTAATAATTTATTATGATACCCATATTAATTGATACATATTTTTAATGAATTTGAGAAAATGATTTGAAATGAGTAATTAATATTGTGTGTATAACATGAAAAAAGAAATTGTCTTCTATTGATATGTTAAAAGTGAAAATTTATTTTTAAAATATTGGACAAATAAAAGTGAACGTAAGAGGACTTTTTATCTATTTATGGAACTTGATGCAACTTTTTGAGGTGTAATTTTTACTATTTTTTAAATCTATTTCTGGTGTGATTGGTGCAGTTTCTTATGTTACTATTTTTACTTAAATTTTCTTTTTCACAATTCTCGCTAAATCTAACATGTAGGGTTTGATAAAAATTTAACAAAGATCAAAAGTGCTCATTTTTAACAAACTTAGATGACTAATATCATGTTTGGCCAAATTTTTTCAAGGCTAAAAGCATTTTTTTCAAAAAAAAATGCTCTTTTTTTCCCCTTAAAGTTGAAGTATTTGGCCAAGCTTTTTGAAGAAAAAAAACGTGCTTTTGAGTAGAAGCAGTTTTGGAGAAACATAAAAAGTAGTTTCTCCCCAAAAGCACTTTCGAAATAATACACCATAAGCACTTTTTAAAAATTTGGCCAAACACTAATTGTTGCTCAGAAGTATTTTTCAAATTAATTAGCCAAACACAAACTACTTCTGACGAAAAATATTTTTAGATAAAATACTTCTCAAAATAAGCTGATTTTACAAGTTTGGCCAAATAGGCTATAAGACAGATTAGGATTATATTTGGAGTTTTGAATATTTATTATTCAAGTTTCAGCCTATCATCTTATATTTTCAATTTATAGATAATATAAGATAAAATAACATTTCTCTTTTTGTTTCTCAACACATTGAATTGACAAATCCATGTAAGACAAACGCATTTAAGGGAGAGAAAAAAAAAGAGAGTGTGCAAAAGTAGTTATAGAGTGGCAATAGGTTTTCTGAAAATAGAAGTGCTTTCTCCATCTTCAATTTTTCTCCTTAAATTATTTCATTGATTTTAGACCCGTGCAGCTTCATTCTTATTATTTTATTGCTTATCCCGAAACCACGCGCAATATCCAGATTTCGCCTAAAATAACATGTCATCCTTTGTCTTTTGTTAAGTGAACATTACGTCATAATACAAATGGAAATGTCGCACTTTATAAGTTTGTGCGGAAGAATATGATTTTTTTTCTTGTCCCGTATTCGGTACCCGCATTAGAGCCCGATTATATCGAATTTGCTCAGCGTAGGGCCTCATTCGGAAGAAGCGTCCCCTATCAAAAAAAATTTCAAACTCAAAGTTGGAATCCAAGACCTCTAGTTAAGGAAAGAGCAACTCATGCACCACAGGTGTTAGAAAAATATAAATCAACTACTTCTACAATTTACACAAACAAGTTCATTGTAAGTCACAATTTTTTATGTAAATTTCACTGAACTCCTTTAACTTTCTGAATATAGAAAATGATACCCCTTTAGTTTTTGAATGGAACAGATGCCTCTTATCTTGATCAACAGCTAAAACGAACAAGTGTTTTTTTTTTTTCAAAAGATAAGAAATGGCCATCAATTATTGCGAACTTAACTCGTTTTTTTTCTAAATTGGTTTAATTATCGAGTCGTATTAACCAAAAGTGAGTAAACTCCACTAATGTCACTATTCTTTTCAGATATGAAAACAATAGATCACTCATTTTTCATTAAATTTGCAAAATATTAAATTTTGTTCAACCCATTGATAAAAGTGGAATGAGTTCAGTGGTAAAATTTGAATGTTGAACCCATCAAATTTAAATTATATACTGTGTCGTGCAACTTAATTCGTAACGAAAACCAGTCCTTTGGGGGATTTATATTTTTTATTATTTCTGTTTTTGATTTTATGGATTTTATGTCGAAGGCTCAAAGTCTTTGTCATCCTTGTTCTATAAAAAGCGAAAACCGAAAAAGAAAGCCAAAAAGAAATTGTATCATGAATACAGTAATATCAAACAAAACCATCGACACATAGAGAGAGAGAAAGTATTACGTCTTTCAGTTTTTTTCTTCTAGAGATGATGAAAATTCTTTGATAAATTAATTAAATATACATATATGTGTGTAAAGTGCCAAATTATTCTTATTATTTGTAGGGGGTAGGGGCGATGAATATTGTTATTTATATATTTTTCACAAAAACTTTCGTTTTTAAAAAAATAAAAAACAACATGGCATTTTGCCATTCGTAATTTTTGCTGTAAAGTTCACGCATTATATTTTTGTACTGGCCAGTCATGAGGGGTTTAATAGGTATAAATATTGCGTTTTTAATGGGTATGAATGGAAAATGGAAGTGACACCTCTTGGATTGCACTTCTTCATCTTACTCTTTCATTGGGGTGTGAATGGGAAATGGAAGAGACACCTCTTGGATTGCACCTCTTCATCTCACCCTTTCATTGTCTATAAATAGAGAGGCTTAACCTCATTTTCCACTACTGAAAAATCTGAAATCTCTCTCCTCAATTTTCTGCATACTGCATTGGTTTTTCAAAAGCAAAACGTAAGCATTTTGTGTGATTTGCTCCGCCATTTGAGTTCGCCGAAATTCTGTGATTTGAAGTGCCGCTATCACAGAATAGTTATTCCGTTCTATCCTAGGAGGAATTAATTCGCAACCTTGGGCATTGTGAGGGGATTAAATTTCTTAAGAAAATACAAAAAACTTGTGAGTTCGGAATTTTTCATGCTTTGTTATTTTTTCAAACTAACGTTTATTGATTTGCTAGTTTTGAATACAGAGTGATAACAATAAATTGACTAAGGTTAGAATCTCTAATAAATAGGATCAAACTTCTTGAGGTGTCAAAATAAAAATTGATGCCAAATTTAAGGATTGAACTAATAAACGAGAAAACATACAATCTCGATGAACATTACATATGAACTAATTCTTTTTAGAGACAAAAATCAAAAATGGAGCAACTCTTTTTGTCGGTATTTGTTTTTCAATGATACACAAAAACGTCATATTTCTCGAGATATTTTGTGTGTATTGTCCTAAATCCTAATGATTCATCGCCCGATCCATTGGGAGAAAAGTTTGTGTTTTAAGACTGAACTAAAAGCGAGACAACACGTGACATAGATCAGTAGCAGAGTCAGAATTTTTATTAAGAGATATTAAAATTTTAAAAAGTAAATAATCGAAAAAAATCAAGAAAATTCAACACATAAAATATATACATAAAAATAAAATTTTAACCTTTCTAAACAATTTAATTTTCCAAAAAAGGAGTGTCAACTGACACCCCTTGGAGCAATATGGCTCCGCCACTGGTCTAGATAGACATTATAAATGAACCGAAGACAATTTCAGAGATGGAGCAACTCTTTTTATCGATATTAGTTTTTCTACTCTATTAGATATTGTCATGCACCTCGAGGGAAGTTTATAAGAACTCTCATTAATTTACTAGAGACTATTGCCAGTTAATTGTAAAAGTAATGCATTTCAATACTAATTTTTGGACAACGTTTCAAGAATTTCTCCATCTTCTAAACTGATATGCAAGTAAAATACAAATGAAGCACCGATGAGATTCCAATAATATCGCGGATCGTTGGTATATATATATAATCCACCTGGTCGTGATGACACCTAACCCAATCCATCACGTAAACCAATTAACAACTATACAATTTAATGAGATTTATTAAGATAAAAAAAAAAAGATAACACGCCGTTTTTATACAAAATTTTTCCAAGGACTGGTAGTACAAATAATGAGTTTGTAAGATTAGAATTTACAAAGGTGGTATGAAATAAATACATCATCTGTTCGAAATGTACATAAATAATTTTTTATAAATCTAAGGCTACCATGAACAAGAGGCAGCTACGACCGGAATGCATGTACGTCTTCAAATCCAGCTCCCGTCGATCACAGTAACATCAGCATCCAATATCTGCACGCAAGGTGCAGAAGTGCAGTATGAGTACCACCGACCTTATGTACTCAATAAGTAATAAACCTAACCTTAGTTTGAAAGTAGTGACGAGCTGGAACACAGGTCGGGGTCCAACACCAACAACCAACAACATTTCATAACAATACAATTTAAAGCAACACTAATAATAACTCAATAATAAAACGCTCAGCTCGTATACAATTCTGAAAAATAAACATTTTCTTTTCAAGTATAACAGTAAAACTCAAATCTTTTACCGAAAGTCACCGAAATATGAATAAGTCTGAGATCTGTGATTTTTTTTCTCAAAGCTTTCAATATGTAAATGTTTCATTTTCAAATGGCACGAGGAAAATACATCTCTGTGCTTACATGTCAATATGTATGAGAAGTCATGAATGACGTGATACCGTACAACATGAGAAAAAATACATCACTATGTTTGTATGTCAAGTGTGCATGTCGAATGCGATGCAACTCAGTGATAAAACCATATGCATACTCTTAGGGTATCAATTCACTTAGTCCTTCCAGTCACTCAGTCCTCACAGTCACTCAGTTCTCCAGTCACTCAGTCCTCACAACCACTCAATCATTCCAATCGCTCGGCACTCGCACTCAGTAGGTACATGCACTCACTGGGGGTGTGTACAGACTCCAGAGGGGCTCCTTCAGCCCAAGCGCTATAACAAGCCAATCATGGCATAAATCAATAAAACATGCTACGGCGCGCAGCCCGATCCCATAAATATCCTCACCATCAGGCCCTCGACCTCACTCAGTCATCAGTCTCTCGAGTCTCTCGGGCTCACAATGACATGAAAATCAGCCCAAAAATGATGATATGATGAATCAATAAATATCAACAGAGACTGAGTTGATATGAAATGAATGAATATGACTGAGTATGAAGTTACAATTTAAACAAATAATTCGACAGCAGAAATGACCTCAGTGGGTCCCAATAATACCAATATTTGCCTAAGCATGATTTCTAACATGAGTCACAGCTCAGTTTCTCTAACACATAAAAATAGATAGAAAAATATAAGTTAATTGACTATACAGCTCTACGGAATCAACCGAGTCTCAATTTCTACGGTGCATGCCCACACACCCGTCACCTAGCATGTGCGTCACCTCCAAACAATTCACATAACACGTATAATCAAGGTTCATACCCTCAACTCCAAGATTAGAGATGTTACTTACCTCGAACAGTCGAATCCAATGCCGAGCAAGCTAAACAATACTCCGAAAATTCCATCCCACGTGTATCAACCTCTGAACGCCTTCATATCTCCTCAATTCCAAGTTAAATGATTCGAAACTAGTCAAACAACGTACAAATTAATCAAAATATACTTTAATGCTTACAATTTAACAATTTATAAAAAAATTCAACTCCGCTCGAAAAGTTGGCCGTGGGGCCCACGTCTCGAAATCTGACGAAACTCATAAAATCCGATAAACCATTCAATTACGAGTCCAACCATACTAGTTTCACTCAAATCCGACTCCAAATCGATATTCAAATCTCAAAATTTTATTTTATAAAATTTCTACAATTTTTTTCAAATTTCTATCTCAAAATACTGATTAAATGATGAAAACAATGATATATTCATGTATATTAACCAAATCCGAGTTAGAATCACTTACCCAAATGAATTTCTTGAAAATCTCACGAAAAATCGCCACAAATCGAGCTCCCAAAGTCCAAAAATAAAAAATGAGATGAAACCCTCGTTCATATAGTATAAAATCTGATCCCCCATTGTGCTGACCGTAAATAATGTGTGCGATCCGTACATTCCGGGTTCTGCTGCCGCAATCCAAATTGTGCGGCCACACTTCAGCAGCCTGTGCACTATTAGAATTCAGTAAATTGACCATAACTTTCTCTACAAATGTCCAAATGATGATTGGTTTATCTTTCTGAAAACTAGACTCAAAGGACTACGATTTTCGTTTTTGAATCATCTCTAAATTCCTTATAAATTAAAAGATATAAGCTTCCGAAATCGGACCATCGAACAGGCAGAATCCCTTTTCTGCGGCCGCAAGAGGAATTCTGCGGTCCGCACATTTCTTTTGCGGTCCTCACATAAGGCTTTGCCTCAGCACTCCAAAATATGCCCTCGCACTGCAACTGTTCCCAGAACATCATGAGAGTGCTGAAATTCTCAAACTCATTCAAAACTCCCCGAAATACACCTGAGCCGTTGGGGACCCCGTTCGAATATACCAACAAGTCTCGTAACATAAAACGGACCTACTCGAGGCCTCAAATCACATCTAACAATATCAAAATCATGAATCGCACCTGAAATCGAACTTAATGAACTTTGAATCTTTTAATTTCTAAAACTCATGCCGAAACATATCAAATCAATCCGGAATGACTTTAATTTTTTCACACAAGTCATAAATGACATAACGAAACTACTAAAATTTTCGGAATCATAATCCGGACTCGATATCATAAAAGTCAACTTCCGGTCAAACTTTCAAACCTTCAATTTCTTACTTTCGTCATTTTCAAGTTAAATTCAATTACGAACTTCAAAATAAGTATTCACACACACTCCTAAGTCCGAAATCACCATACAGAGCTATTGAAACCATCAAAACTCTAAAAGTCAAACTCTAGTCAACCCTTTTCATTTAAGCTTCCAACATGAATTTCATTCATCCGAACTAATCCTGAAACACCTGAAAATCAAATCCGACGATTTATACATGTCATAATACATCATATGAAACTATTCAAGGCTTCAAATAGTTGAAAGGAGCGTAAATACTAAAAACGACTGGTCGGGTCGTTACAATATATATATTCAAAAATCGGGTAATGTTATTAGTAGTTTGCTATGGAATAGACCAGTCATTTAGTAATATACAAAAATTATATATATATATATATATATATATATATATATATATATATATATATATATATACACTACTAGAAATTCGGTAAAAACCGACTAAAAAAATCGACCAACGTTGGTTGGTAATGGCCAAAAACCGATCAAAACGCGACCATTTACGTGTGGACGGTATTTTTGTGGTCGGAAAGGAATACCGACCAAAGTTGGTCGGAAATTACCAACCAACTTTGGTCGGTCAATTAAATTCAAAAAAACAAATATTGCAAAAAAAAAACCGACCAAAGTTGATCGGTTTTTTCCGACCAAAGTTGGTCGGTATTTTAATTATGTAATAAAAAGATTCACCATCTAGGAATCGAACCGGGGTCTGTACTGTGGCAGGATACTATTCTACCACTAGACCATTGGTATATTTTTGTTTTAAGACTATCTTTTATTTGATTTATACTCTTTAATTGTATTTTCGCACGAAAATAACCGACCAAAGTTGGTCGGTTTTATTAAAAAGTAAAATTACCGACCAAAGTTGATCGATTTTTTAAATGACCCGCCGAATTAACCGATCAATTTTGGTCGGTTTTTTTAATATTAATTTTTATTTATTTTAATTAAAAAACTGACCAAAGTTGGTCGGTTTCTTGAAATATAAATTTCGCTGGACTCAAAAATAGTTTCCCGCATTTTTGCGCCAAAGAAAACCGACCAAAGTTGGTCGATTTCGTAAAAAAAAATGAAAAAAAAATATTTTGAAAAACCGACCAACTTTTTGCCGAATTTCTAGTAGTGATATGTATATATATATATATATATATATATATATATATATATATAGAATCCGAAGGAAAAGATCTACGCTAAGGTATGGTTAAAATTCTACTCTTTAATTTCCTTTCATGTTTATGGATAAGGTAAATGCTTAACAAGATTTAAATTCTTGAAATACCTTTGCTTTAAATTTAATAAATTCCTTATCTTTCCTACATTCCTTTGTTCTTGTTTGTTGATTGATTTGTTTTAATTCAATATAAAGATGGTTTTAGAAATTATTACAAAAATCATAGAGAAAGATGCGGTGCTTGAGAAAATGGGTCAATACCATTCTGTAATTAAGTATGACCCAATTTTATTTTATTTTCATTTTACTATATATATGTTTTTCGAACTCACATATCCAGAAGATGCAAGTAGGAGAAATGAGGATGTTGAGGTAGATGTGCGGGCATACTAGGATGGATAAAATTAGAAATGATGATATTGAGGAGAAGGTGTGCGTGACTCCCATTGATGACAAGATACGGGAAACGAGGCTCAGATGGTCTGGGCATGTACAGAGAAGAAGCCCAAATGCTCCGGTAAGGAGGTGTGAGCAGTTGGCTGTGGAAGGCATGAGAAGAGGTAGAGGGCGGGCTAAGAAGTATTGGGGAGAGGTGATCAGGCAGGACATGGCTAGACTTCAGATTTCCGAGGACATGACCCTTGATAGGAAGCTGTGGAGGTCGAGTATTAGGGTTGTAGGTTAGGAAATAGTTGAGTCTTTCCTTACTTCGTACCTTTGTGAGACTAGTCTGATAGGACTTTTGTCTAAGATAGCTAGTGGTAATATTGTCTTACTACTCATTCGTTTCTCATAGTGCCAGGTCTATTTACTGGCTATCGCTTTTGCTTTGCATCTATCTTCTGGTTTTCATGTTGTTGTTATTTGTCCTATGATCTTTGTGGTGGTAGTGATATTGTCTCCTTTTGTCTTCTTGAGCCGAGGGTCTTTCGGAAACAGCCTCTCTATTCCTTCGGAGTAGAGGTAAGGTCTGTGTATATACTAACCCCAAACCCTACTAGTGAGATTTTACTGGGTCGTCGTTATTGTTGTTGTTGTATATATGATTTTCATTTGCAAGGAAATAAACTTGCAGCTTAGATGCTTGAATAGCAAACAACTCAAACAAATACTTTCGTAATATGTATACCATTAAATTTTAATTTTTATATAACTTTCTTGATAACTTGCACGAGATATACACATGCAAGTTGCAACGCATGTCTCCCTAAACTAATTAAACTAAAAAGAAATGAGAGAACAAGTGATCCAGACGAAGTTTATAAATGAACTACTCTTTTAAAGACAAAATTAGAAATGGAGTAACTCAATTTATTAGTATTAGTTTTTCCATTCTACATAAAAATATTATATTGCTCAAGATTTTTGTTAGTATTTATCATAATGAGTCATCCTCCGGATCCATTGGTAGAAAAATCATTACATTTTAATTACTGAACTAATAAACGAGATAACGTGATCTAGATAAATGGAAAAATTATTGTTATGTAAAGAACTGAACTAAAGAACGAGACAACACATGATGGACTAACATTATTAATTTCAAAGATAAACATTATGAATGAATAAACTCTTTCAGAGACAAAAATTAAAAATGAAACAATTCTTTTGTTGGATATTTATTTTTTTATCCTTTATAAAACATTAGATTTTTTGAGATATTTGTTAGTATCTGTTTACCCTAAAAATTGGATAACAATTAAACTTATAATGTGGTCCAAAGGATACATGATTTCGCTTAATACCAATTGATAAATATGAAGAATAATAACAAAAATGAACTATAAAGTAAGGCAAACCAGAATTAGAATGAAAATCAGCCCTCAAGTTTGGATACTCTCGAACTAGTTGATGTAAGAACAATTAAAATATAACAAGCTAATGAACAATAGTATAAACGAGAAAGATAATTATATTACTTTGATATCTGTGAACAATGTGTCCTACAAATGATTAGAACCCCCTTTAAATAGTAGAGGAATTTCACTTATGGTATAATTCTAATTACAGAAGAAAATTCAATGATTAGCTAATTAACCGTTTCTGATTTGATCCGCTCCGAGATTTACGCCATGATCCTCGACCAGTCACGGATATCTTGCCTTTCTGTTATTGTGCTATCTTCGATCTTGCTCGATATCTGTCTCATTTGGCTTCGATTGCTACTAGCCTCGATCTCGACAGGTACCTCGATTCTGAACTCGGAATCTTATCCTCATGATTTAGTCTGTTCCGTTACGAGGCCATTCTTCAATGCAACTTCCCGATCTCGGTCAAATAGTAAAATCGGGTAGGCCCGATTTTAACCATATACATATAGTCTCCTCGTTTTTTGAAGTAAAATAATAAGAAACAAATTGAGCCTTCGATTACCTCGACCGATCATGACGTCATCCTCGAAGCGTCCCGTAAGTACAGTTCCCCAAGTCATTAATGAGTGTCAGTTGGTGGTCGGCCACTAGTGCCTTTGAACCGTCGCCGTGAATCCAATAAATAGACCCCTTCTTCATTGACTCAAACTTTATTTTCACTTCCTTATAATCTCTAAAGCTTTTACAAATCTTCAGGCTTTGCTGTTAATCCTTTCTCAAACGTCAAGTCCTATTATCTTCCTCTTCTTCAAATTTACACAAAAATGGCAAAAACATCGAAAACTGTATCACAAAAAGAAGTTGGTTCATCTTCTCAACCGGCCGGCAGGAAAACGCAGGTGGAGCCCCATCTTGAGGAATGCATTCCTCGGGGGTGCACGCTAAACTTCGATTTTAAGACCGATAAAGTCTCGTCGATTCCTGGTCGATGCGAGCCAATATCGAGATATATGTACTCGATAACTGAGGGATACCTTAAGCAGGTAAAGAAAGACTGAAATTGGGAGGGCAAAGAGGTGGTGATCCCGACCACCGAAGTAGACATCACCACCCATGTGGAAGGGTTTCTAAGTATTTACACTTACCCTTTCACGCTGGCCCCCTAGACCCCGTCAACATTGATTTTTGCCGTCAATATCAAATAACCCTAGGCCAAATCCATCCTTTCTTTTGGCGAATTGTTATTCTGCTCCGATTCTTCGTGAGCAAAGTCGAGGGGCTTCCTTTCACCCTCGATCACCCTATCAGACTGTATATCCCCCGCCAACGTCAAGCTACTAAAGTGTTGTTCTCGAGCATAGACGAGGACAAGGATCGAGGCTGGATGGGCCGGTTCGTTCGAGTGAGGACTTCCGACCTAATCCCAGCCGAGAAGATGCCATTTCCTGAGAAATGGAACATGAATCGTAAGTACCGTATCACTGTTAGCTTCTATGTATTATTTGTTCCTTTGTCTTTTCTCATTGATGTCTTTTTCCATGATGTAGCGGTTGCTTGGATGCCCTGTGCAATTCCCGACCTCGAGAGCTGGGTTCGGAACCTCGCCTCGACCTCTACATACACCGAGCGCTCATGGCGTGATTTAGCAAAAGGCCGATAGGAGGGCAAGAATCATGGTAAGCCCATTTTTTTGTGTATTTGATGATTTGATTAAGATGCCCTTCTTCTACTTATTCAATTATCTCGTGTACAGGCCTAGGCAAGGATGCGGTCATGAGGCCCCCGTCTAGTGAGGAGGAGACTTCGACCCCGATTCAGAAGCCGGCGAAGGATAAGAAGAGGAAAATGACCTCATCCTCCGAGGATCCAAAGCCTAAGAAGAATCCGGTTCGTAAGCCAAAGAAAGACATTGTTGCCCTACCTGCGGATGTGATTCAACGGCTAAGGGAGGAAGAAAAAGAAGATGAAGACGATGGCTCGAAACTGGTGGCCCGAGTGAAGAAATCCATCAAGGCCCCAAAGGTCATTGAGTCGGTGGTGGTTGAGGCGATTCTGCCTCGAACCGAGGAGGTCTTGAAAAAGGGCTCGGGAAAAGTCCCTGAGTCGTCGAATATCGAAGATGCCTCCCGCCAAGATGAGCAAAAGGTGGGTATGTCTGAAGGGGCCGGCTCTAAGGCCCTTCGCAACGAGGAGAACGCCCCAAGTGGCTCACTTGGGGCAATAGATATTGGAGACTCGCCGATTTTCCCTGCGTTTTGCGAGGAGGCAATTCGTGAGGCCCAAGATACGAGGACTCCCAAAGTAGATGGGGCCCATGGAGGGGAGGATCCCTTCCGTGGTTACTTTATCGGGGTCGAGGATGCCACCGACCTGAGTGAAGCATCGAGTCTCTTTGATGAGGCTCAACAAGCCTTGAATCGGGTGAGTCTCAACTCCCTTTGTCGATATCATACTTAGTTTATTTCTTCTCTTTATGTCTAATTTCCTTTCTTTTTTCCGTATAGGCTTTGGCACTCTATCAGGAGGCATTTTCAAAGTCCCGAGCAGAGTTGACAGGATGTGAGGCTGACCTCCGAGGGCACACGGAGGAGAGGAATGCTCTTAAACTTCTTAGTGGGCAAAAAGAAGAGGAGATCAAGGACCTCCGAGCCGAGTTGGACAAGGCTCACTAAGATCAGACCGACCTGATCGAGTAGGTAATGAAAATCTTAAAAGCTCATGGGCTCGATTCGGGAACGGTGGCTAACATTTCAATCTCACAACTGTAGCAGAAGGTCAAGAGGATCGAGCAATTCCGCGAGGAGGTCAACATGATGAAGGCGGAGACCTTGGGGTGGAAAGAAAGTATGGACCGCTTTGCTACTGAAAAAGAGGCTGCTCGAGCCCAATTGTCATCGGTCGAAAGTCAGCTTCGAGACATGAAGGAGAAGAGCTCAGCTCAAACAAAGAAAATAAAGGATCTCGAGGCTCAGTTGGCTTCCGAACTTGCAAAGGCCAAATCTGAAGCCGAAAAGGCAAAGGCCGAGGCAAAGACGATCGTGGCCGTCTACCGGGCCGATGCTGAAGCCACTCAAGTCCAAGCGAGAAAGGCAGTCGAGACCACTCAAACTCGAGCACATTGGATTGCTGAACTCGCCAAATGCCAATCTCGGAGGGAAACCCTAGAGGAGATCCACGCTCGAGGTTTCGATCTTACCGACGAGATAATAAAGGCTAGAGAGCATGAAGTTGATGTTGAAGCATTGGATTCTTCCGATGATGATGGTGATGATGATGGCAGTAAGAGCGGGTCTAAGAATGGGGAGGACCTCGATGGAGAAGAAGCTTCCCCTGAGGAAAATTAGAAATCTTAGACTTTTTTTTTTGATTCTTTGTGCGGGACCTTGATCGGTCCTTGTAAAGATCTTCGTATATATAAAAGATCTTTTTTCTTTTTGACTTGTCTTTATTCTATTTTCTGCCTCGTGAAAATTCTATATCATTCATGCCTTCATGCCTTATGGAGATTTTGCTCACAATTTTGGGACTTTAGGAAACTAGACCAAAGTCGGACTAGTGTAGTCTTTAAAATTGAGTGAGTAGTTGCTCGAACTTGAAGTAGAGTGACCCTTAGGTTTTAGTTGAGTAAGGATGATTTCTCAAACTCAAAAAATAAAATAGGCCTTAGGCTCTTGAATTAGGCTGATATGGCCTCAAAAGAATGGCTTTTCCCTTTTTTCAACTTGAAAAAATTAATCATAAAAATTTGTACCCATTAGGTTTTTCAAGGATTGGTGTTAAAATTTGTACCCATTAGTTTTTTCTAGGATTGGTGTTATCGAAATTCTTTGCTTTGTTATGTCTTAGCACAAAATTGTCTAAGAGTTCGAACAATTTGATACCCCTTAGGGTTTTTTGAGGGTCGATATTATCGAGACCCTTAGTAATTCAGCCGAGGGTTGCCTTTTTTAATCGGTTTATGAGAATATTTGAAGGCCTGTTTTATAACGGAATTCGAACGTCTCCGAACCGTGTTAATTTGGCCGTAGCCTTCAGTTTGGGATTTGCCCCTTAGGCTTGTTTCCTTGCTATACTTCGAACTCGTTCGAAGTGTCAGTCCCCTAGTAGGGTGGCCGTGGCCTATAAAATCGAGGATTGCCTTTTTAAGGTCTTACAATTTTGAGGTTTAGTAATTCGATCATGTTAATTTTGTGGACGGCAGTCCCCGAGTATAGGGTAAATTGTTTGAACTTCAGTTGTGATCGGCCCTTAAGCTAGTTTCCACAATAGATCATAAGTATGAAATTGTAAAGTATAAATTTCTCTAGGGTATAGAGCATCTGGTAAGGAAAAATATTTATTTCAATATATTATACATGTGTATATGTTTTTCCATTAGGGCTCGAGTAATCTACATGGACACGGTTCATTTGACCGTTAGGTCCTTTACAAAATTTGCCTATCGAGACCCTGTCGACACGAAGTATTTTCCTTGTAACTATCTGAGGGTGATGCCTCCCAGTATTCGAGGTTGATTGTAAAAGAGCCTCAGATACTATTGAATTACTCTAAGTTAGTACGAACAATGGTTGCCTCGTTAAAAACCTCGCCGAAAAAACCCATTTGGGAAAAAAACTGGTCCAACGGAAAAAGAGTGCAACGCGTGCTTTCAGACCTGAGAACTTTGTGTTTGAAGAATCCTTTGGTGTCTTCGATTAAATACCTGTAAATGGTTAGTATAAAATATAAACGAAAATGGAGAAGGTCCTACCTTAGCAGTAATATCGTTTGAGGAGTGATATGTTCCAATTGTTTGGTAATTGTTCGCCGTTCATCGTGCCAAGTTTGTAGGATCCCTTTTCGATGATATCGAGGACCTGATACTATCCCTCCTAGTTCGGGCCAAGTTTTCCTTCGTTTGGGTCTCAGTATTGAGGGTGACCTTCTTCAGAACCAAGTCTCCGATTTTAAAGTGTCGAAGATTGGCTCTTTGATTGTAGTACCTTTTGATCCGTTATTTCTGTGCGTCCATTCGAACGAGGGCGGCTTCCCGTTTTTCATCTAGCAATTTGAGGCTTGTATTCATAGCCTCGTGATTTGACTCTTCCATTGCATATCGAAACCTGACACTAGGTTTCCCGACTTCAACCGGGATCAGAGCTTCGACGCCATATACTAAAGAGAATGGCGTTGGCCCCGTACTAGATTTTGACGTTGTTCGATACACCTAAAGGACTTTGGGCAATATTTCTCTCCATTTTCCCTTAGCGTCATTCAATCTTTTCTTCATATTTTGAATGATGATCTTGTTTGTCGATTCGGCCTGTCCGTTCCCACTAGGATGATACGGCATCGACAGGATCCTTTTTATTTTGTGATCTTCGAGAAACTTTGTCACTTTGCTACCGACGAATTGCTTTTCATTATCGCATACGATCTCGGCAGGCATCCCAAATCGGCATATAATGTGGTCCCATATGAAGTCTATGACTTCTTTCTCTCTAGTTTTCTCGTAAGCCTATGCTTTACCTGGGGACGATGGTAGAGGGCCGACGATATCCATTCCCCATTTCATGAATGGTCACGGGGATAAGATTGAGTGGAGTTGCTCTCCAGGTTGGTGAATCATCGGCGCATATCTTTGACATTTGTCGCACTTTCGAACAAACTCTTTTGTATCATTTTCCATATCGGCCCAATAGTATCCTGCTCTGATGACTTTGTGAACCAATGATTCGGCACTGGAATGATTTCCGCAGGTTCCCTCATGGATTTCTTGCAGGAAGTATTCGGTATCTCCTGGTCCCAAACATATTGCCAATGGTCCATCGAACATCCTTCTATATAGTGTTCCATCTTCGGCCAATGTGAATCGTGCGACCTTCGTACGTAGAGTCCTTGATTCCTTAGGATCCGATGGAAGCTTTTCTTTCTTTAGGTACTCGATATATTTGTTCCTCCAATCCCAGGTCAGACTTGTGGAGTTGATTTCGGCGTGGCCTTCTTTGATTACTGACCTTGAAAGTTGTATGACAATCCCCGAGCTAATCTCGTCATCTTCGACTGATGACCCCAAATTTGCAAGGGCATCGGCCTCGCTGTTTTATTCTCGAGGCACATGCTGTAGGGTCCATTCTTTAAACCGATGTAGAGTCACCTGTAGTTTGTCCAAGTACCTCTGCATTCGATCTTCTTGAACCTCGAATGTTCTATTGACTTGGTTTACCACAAGTAGAGAGTCACATTTGGCCTCGATGAGCTCTGCTCCCAAACCTTTAGCTAGCTCGAGACCTGCAATCATGGCCTCATACTCGGCCTCATTGTTAGTTAACTTGGAAGTTTTGATAGCTTGTCTAATTGTATTACCTATGGGCGACTTCAAAACGATGCCTAGCCCGGATCCTTTCACGTTCGAAGCGCCGTCTGTGAAGAGGGTCCACACCCCTAATGATGTACCCGACTTTAGTAATAGTTCCTTTTTGACCTCGGGTACGAGGCTAGCGTAAAGTCGGCCATGATTCGGCCACGATACTCGATATCGAACCCACTAATCTCGATGTCCCATTTGGCCAATCGGCCCGAATTTCGGGCTTATGCAAAATATTGCGAAGGGGATAAGTAGTCACCACACTGATCGGGTGACACTGAAAATATGGTTTTAATTTCCTAGAGGCACTTATTAGAGCAAGCGCTAATTTTTCTAAGTGTGGGTACCGGGTCTCGGCCTCACCTAAAGTTTGACTAACATAGTAAACAGGAAATTGCGTACCTTGCTCTTCTCGAACTAGGACTCCACTTACCACGATTTCTAAGATTGCTAAGTACAAGTAGAGTTGCTCGCCTGCTTTCGGAGCATGATGTAGTGGCGGGCTCGAGAGGTACCGTTTTAATTCTTCCAATGCTTGTTGGCATTCCGGGGTCCATGAAAAATTGTTCTTCTTTTTGAGCAGTGGGAAGAACCTGTCACTTCTATCCGAAGACCTCGAGATAAATCGGCCTAGGGTGGCTATGCATCCTGTTAATCTTTGTATGGCCTTAACATTGTCCATGATTGTGATGTCTTTGATTGCCTTGATCTTATCGGGGTTGATTTTGATCCCCCGATTTGATACCATAAAGCTGAGGAACTTGCCCGACCCGACCCCGAATGCACATTTCTCCGGGTTAAGTTTCATGTTGTATTTCCTTAGTATATCAAAGGTCTCCTGCAAATGTGTCAAATGGTCATTTGCTCGCATGGACTTAACTAGCATATCGTCAATATAAACCTCCATTGATTTACCTATTTATTCTTCGAACATTCAATTTAATAAGCATTGATGAGTGGCACCAGCATATTTTAGTCCAAACGGCATTACATTATAACAATAGGTGTCGTACTTAGTGATGAATGAAGTCTTTTCTTGATCCTCCAGGTTCATTTGTATTTGATTGTACCCAGAGTAGGCATCGAGAAAACTAAGGATCTCGTGGCCGGCCGTGGCATCGATCATGCGATCGATATTCGGTAGAGGAAAAGAGTCTTTAGGGCATGCTTTGTTTAAATCTTTATAGTCTACGCACATTTTAAGTACATTTCCCATTTTAGGGACTACGACTACGTTTGCTAACCATTCGAGTTATTTTACCTCCCGAATGGATCCTATTTTGAGAAGGTTGGCTAGCTCGTCCATGATGAATGCATGTTTTTCCTCGGACTGGGGCCTTCTCTTTTGTTTTACCGGGCGAAACTTTGGATCGATGCTCAGTCGATATGTAGTGATCTCCGGTGGGATCCCTATCATATCTAGGTGGGACCAAGTAAAACAATCCATATTATTGATAAGAAACTTAATGAGTTTTTCTCTGAGCTTGCGGGTTAACCTCGTACCCAGGTATACCTTTCGATCGGGTAGATGCTCGATCAATATGACTTGCTCCAGCTCTTCTACTGTTGATTTGGTGGCGTCGGAATCCTCGAGGATTATGAAGGATCGAGGGATCTAGTAGTCACCGTCCTCATCCGTTCCCTGCTTCTCCGACTAAGTCGAGGTTGGCGGCTGTGGTTGCTATTTAACTTCCTATTTTTCTTTGGACTCTGATCCCTTTATTGACGAAAGTGTCGATACCGGTATTACTTCGTCGACCGCGAACATCTCCTTGGCAGCATGCTGTTCCCCATACACCATTTTTACTCCATCCGGTGTTGGGAACTTCAATATTTGGTGAAAGGTTGAGGGGATCGCCCTCATGTTTTGAATCCAGGGTCTTCCGAGCAGTGCGTTGTATCTCATATCGCCCTCGATCACATGGAACTTTAAATCTTGAATAGTTCCGACTACATTTACTAGTAGGATGATTTCACCTTTAGTTGTTTCACTCGCCATCTTAAAGCCATTGAGAATTCGAGCTGTGGGTATGATCTGATCTTGTAGGTCAAACTACTCCACGACCCTCGATCGAATAATATTTGCCGAGCTTCTTGGATCAATTAAAACATGTTTAACCTGAATTTTATTCATAAGGATAGAGATTACCAAAGCATCATTGTGGGGTTGTGAGATCCCTTCTGCTTCCTCATCATTGAATGATAAAGAGACTTTTGGCACATAGTCCCGAGTTCGTTTTTCCTTGGTGATTGATACTTTAGTGCGTTTGAACACGGGCTTTTATGGAATATCGACCCCACTAACGATCATGTGAATCACGTGATGTGGTTCTTCCTGCTCGTTTTTCCTATTTGCATCCCTGTCTCTGAAATGGTTTTTAGCTCGGTCGCTCAAGAATTCTCGAAGGTGACCCTCGTTGAATAGACGGGCCACCTCATCCCTTAGTTGTCTGCAGTCTTCGATTCTATGACCATGTGTACCATGGTATTTGCATATTTGATTGGGGTTTCTTTGGGATGGATCGGTTTGTAGGGGTTTGGGCCATCTAGTATCTTTGATTCTCCTAATGGCTGACACAATACCTGATGCGTCGATGCTGAAGTTGTATTCTGATAATCGTGGTGCTTCTGTGGGATCGGCAAGTTTAGCGAAGCCACCTTTTCTCATGAGCCCTCGAGAGCTCTGTCATCGATTGTTCCTTTGATCATTTCGAATGGGATTGTGTCCCGGGCCGCTGTTTTTACGATCTGCATTGTACGGTTGATACCGATCTCTATTCGACCGGGGTTCTCTGTTGATATCTCTTTGAGTTCTGCCGATGGTCCTGTTTGGATAAACGGAACCGGAAGGGGTCCCCAATTGATCATCCTCGACCCTGATTTTTGACTAGTACCGATTATTTACATCGGCCCAGGTTACCGCTGGATATTCAATTAAATTCTTCTTTAGCTATCGTGATGCCACCGAACTTCGTTTCTTCAAACCTTGAGCAAAGGCTTGAATAGCCCAATCGTCTGTGACCGGTGGTAGTTCCATGCATTCCATTTGGAACCGAGATACGAATTCCCTCAACATTTCGTTGTCTTTTTGTTTCACCTTAAAGAGGTCCGACTTCCTAGTCGCAACCTTTATTGCTCTGGCATGTGCCTTTACGAAGGATTCTGCAAGCATGGCGAAGGAATCAATGGAATTAGGTGGCAAATTGTGGTACCATATCATTGCTCCTTTCGACAACGTTTCTCCAAATTTCTTCAGTAGAACAGATCCGATCTCATCATCTTCCAAGTCATTCCCTTTTATTGCGCAGGTAAATGAAGTAACATGCTCAATAGGGTCGGTGGTCCCATTGTACTTAGGAATTTCTGGCATTCGGAATTTCTTCAGAATGGGTTTTAGAGTCGCACTTGGAGGGAAAGGCTTCTGTACAAATTTCTTTGAATCCATACCCTTTAGAATCGGCGGTGCCCCCAGTATTTGGTCAACCCGGGAGTTGTATGTCTCTACTTTCTTGTCATTTGCCTCGATTTTCCTTTCTCCCGATTCAATCCATTTAGTGAGCTCCTCGAGCATTTTCATAATGACGGGGTCAGTCCCTGATTCATTGGCATTCGACCTTTCCGGCACAGGCTCGGTCCTGTGGACGACTTCTGGTTCGACCCTACTCGGTGTTCGGTGTTGATTTTGTAGTTGTTCTATAGCGGCTTGTTGATCCTGTAATATTTCAAATATCAATTGGAGGCTAACTCCACCATCTTCTCCCCCCTGCTTACCTCGACCACCTGATCGAACTTACCTGCATACGCTACCTTCGGGATCAACGCCCAAATTTGCATTTAGGGCGACATGTGAACTGACATCTACGAGATTTGCAATTGGTGCTTCCTCGAGGTCAGCCTGAGGCGCCTCGATCCCTGGGGCGGTTATACTGTCATTTTACCCATGAAAATCGAGGTCGTTGTCACCATGTGTAGGCGTTGCTTGTGAGTTTGACATGTTTATCCTGAAAACAAAGATTCTTACGAGGACAAGTGTAAAGAAGTGTGTGTTATCAGAATCAGTATTAAGCAACCACTATTATCTTTGGCCCCACGGTGGGCGCCAAACTGTTTACCCTAGAAATTGGATAATAATTAAACTTATAATGTGGTCCAAAGAATACGTGATTTCTCTTAATACCAATTGATAGATATGAAGAATAATAACAGAAATGAACTATAAAGTAAGGCAAACCAGAGTCAGAATGGAAATCAGCTCTCAAGTTTGGATACCTTCGAACTGGTTGATGTAAGAACAATTAAAATATAACAAGCTAATGAACAATAATATAAACAAGAAAGAGAATTATATTACTTTGATATCTGTGAACAATGTGTCCTACAAATGATTAGAACCCCCTTTAAATAATAGAGGAGTTTCACTTATGGTATAATTCTAATTACAGAAGGAAATCCTATGATTAGCTAATTAACCATTTTTGATTTGATCCGCTCTGAGATTTATGCCATGATCCTTGACCAGTCACGGATATCTCGCCTTTCTGTTATTGTGCTATCTTTGATCTTGCTCTATGTATGTCTCATTTGGCTTCGATCGCTACTAGCCTCGATCTCGACAAGTACCTCGATTCTGAACTCTTATCCTCGTGATTTAGTCTGTTCCATTACGAGTCCATTTTTTGATGCAACATCCCGGTCTCTGTCAAATAATAAAATCGGATAGGCCCGGTTTTAACCATATACAATATCTTTCACAATAAGCCGTCTACCCACTATAATGTAAACTCACACCGTAGTTTGACCCCGAAGCGATCTTCTTCTAGTTGCAGGATGAAATGCGACATCTAATTGTTGGCTCTGAAATATCAGCCCAGCAATGACAATTCACTAAAAACTTTTCTTTTTGTTTTGACGTTGTAAACATCCCGAAAGAAAATTTCTTTGTTAGTGATTCGGTTTTCTATCTTAAAATGATAACGAAATTTCGAAGAAGTTCTTTTAAGAATATTTTTCGCACTTCTTTAATAAATTTGCCTACTTTATTATGTCGATTCCTCTCTCCGCAACTGGAAAAAACCGAACTAATAAATGAGACAACATGTGAGCAAGAGAAATATTATAAATGAACAAACTCTTTTAAAGATAAAATTTAGAAATGGAACAACTATTTTTGTTGGATATTAATTTTTTATTCCTACATAAAAACGTTAGATTTCTTGTATTTTTTTCTTGTTACTATTTGTCATAATGAGCCGTCCACCCGATCAACTGGAAGAATGATCAATTTTTTATAAGAACTGAACTAATAAATGAGATAACACATGATCTTGATAAACATTATTGATAGGCTATATGTATATCCCTGTTATATTTTGATGATCTAACAAACTTACTATCAAGAACCAGATAAGGAACCCGTTACACATTCTCAAGACCTTAAGATCAAAAGGTTCCAGCTTGGGATATGGTTCAACTCTTCAGAGTCAAAGGAACAACAGAGGGAACAGATAGCTACCGCTTTCCGAAGAAACTGCACAAGTCAACTACCCCAGTTATAAAGTTGATGCCTGCACACGCTACAGTGCAAGAACAATGCAACAGTCAACTTTATGGGGAGTGTCTTTTACCTACCTTGCTTACATCATCCTAGTGATGTCACAAATGCATTATTAACATCAAGGAAGGTAAAACAAATATTTTGAACACTTAGATAATTTACTCAAGCACATTCTCTGTGATTGATCATCAAGAAAATGATTCTCAAGTGCATCAAGAACAAAGAACAATACTACTACGGACCAGTTCCCCATATCAAGTTATCATATGTCCTTAGTTGAGTTATAACTTTGTAATAGTTCTTCAATTGTAATTCCTACTTAGCTTGTTTAGAAGAATTACGTAGGAAACCCTTTGTAAATCATAGACCCTTGTATTTGTGTCTTGGCTAGAGTTAGTCGAATTGTAAAGTCTTTGTAATAGAGTTATTACAAAGTGGCTTGTAATAGTATGTTACAAGTTAGTGAGGGATTAAGAGATTAATTCCTAGGTTTGCATAGGTTGTAATATGAAAGTTGCTCAGTAGTGAAGTTGAAATCCTACAAGGTTAGGTCGTGGTTTTTAATCCTGTTGAGCTGGGAATTTTCCACGTAAAAACTCTCAGTGTTATTTACTTTCTGTTGTGTTCGTGTAATCTGTGGAAACTAATAGAGAACCTGGTTCTCTATATAGTTTGGTGGACCCTCGAATTCTATCAATTGCTATCAGATCAGGTTCTTTCTATCAGGCTAACACCTAGAAAGGATCCTCATGGCCGCTCCGCCAAACTTCGAAGAAGGCCAGTCTACTTACAGACCACTTATGTTCAACAGACAGTATTATGGATGGTGGAAGACTAGGATACTTGACTTCATAATGGCTGAAGATTCAGAGCTATGGGATGTTATCTGTGATGGACCCTTTGTTCCTACCAAGAATCTTGGCGGCTCAGCTGTAGCCATTCCCAAGACGAGGAAGGAATTCAATGACGTTGATCGAAAGCCGTAGAAAAGAATTTTTGTGCGAAGAAAATTGTTATTTGTGGCATTGGTCCTGATGAATAAAACAGGATATCGGCATGTCAGTCAGCCAAGGAAATTTGGGAAGCCCTTCAGACAGCTCACGAAGGAACAACACAGGTTAAGCAATCCAAGATTGAAATGCTCACAACTGAATACGAGCTCTTCAGGATGAAAGATGATGAATCCATCCAAGATATGCATACTCGGTTCAACTCTATCATTAATGAGATTCACTCTCTTGGTGAAATTATTCCAAGAAACAAGCTTGTCAGAAAAATCCTTAGTGTGCTGTCCAGTTCTTGGGAAAGCAAAGTGAACGCAATTACAGAGGCGAAGGACTTGCGGGAGCTAACCATTGATGAGTTTGTCAGCAATCTGAAAACATATGAAATGAAGAAGAAGAAGAAGAAGAAGGACAATGAAATAAGAGAACCTAAAAGGGAGAAGAACCTGGTCCTCAAGACAGACATCAATGATTCAAGTGGTGAGGATGGTGATATAGCTTACTTGACAAGCAGATTCTAAAAGATGGTTTGCAGGAATGGAGGCATTCCAAAAAGGAGAAGTTCTAGCAAGCCAAAAAGTTATGACCTCTGTCATAAATGTGGCAAGCCAGGACACTTCATCAAGGATTGCCCTCTCCTAAAGCAATATCAGTACAAAAACAACCTTGACAAAGCAGCCAAGAGGAACTTGGTTCCTGATAAATGCTTCAAGAGAAAGAATGCTGCTGACAATGTTATAAAGCAAGCTCTTGCTGCATGGGGAGACTCCTCCAGCGAATCTAAAGTAGAAAATGATCATGGTGATAGTTCAATGATGGTAGTGGAAAGTGAAGCAACTGAGTATGACTCAATCTTTGCCTTGATGGCTCAGTCTGATGATGATGAAGATGACGACGATGATGAGGTAAATTTTCTGGATGTTCAGAGAAATCTGAAATCTTATTCTCCTAAAAAACTTATGTCTTTGGAAATTGTATCAATTGATGCTTATCACAGTCTTATAAATGATAGATATGCTTTAATTGTGGAGTTAGGAGAAGCAGAACAAACCAGAGTTGACTTAGTAGTCGTTGTTGTTGATTTAAAGGATATAATTGAGAACCCGAAGAAAGAGAAGGATGACTTAGATGAAAAAATTGCAAATATAGAATATGAAAGAGATGATCTAATGGTCATTGTGGTAGACCTAAAAGAGACCTTTGAGTGTGTAAGAAAGGAAAAAGAAGTCTTAGCTGAGAGAGTTGCTAACATTGAGCATGAGAGAGATGGCCTATTAGTGGTAGTAGTGTACTTGAAGGAAATATTTGGGGAACTTAAAATGGAGAGTAGGCCTGAAAATTCTCAAAAGGGAAAGGAAGTTGCAAGTGAGTCACACATTAAGCTTGAAAGTGAGTTAAATTCAGTGAAGTCTAGTCTGTGTGCTGAGCTTGAGAAAAACAAACAACTTCAGGAAGAACTAGGTGGTAAAGTGAAGAGTGATCTTGAAAACTCACTCAAGTGGACCTGGTCCTCTGATGCTATCACTGCCATGTACACTAATAATGGGGGAAACAAGCAGAGGATTGGGTTTCAAAGGGAAAAGATTCCCTACAACCCTCATAGCAAGTACATTACTGTACCTGACAATTGGCTTTGCACTCACAGCGATAACATTGGGCACTTTAAAGAAAACTGTATGCTAGATTTCAGTCATAGCAGAAAAACAAAGTTTTTTCTGAAAAAGTAACTACTGGTAGAGAACCTGGTCCCTCATATAAAAAACGCATAATGCCTGTTTGGACCAGAAGATCCCTCATTCACCCCTTTCCTCATTACAAGGGATCCAAACTCGTTTGGGTTCCTAAGTCTAACTCTTGATTTTCTTGTGCAGGAAATAGTAAAAGGAAGCAACCTACAATAGTACATGGATAGTGGTTGCTCAAAGCATATGAATGGAAGTACAAATGATTTCCTTTCACTTAAGGCCCTGCAAGGAGGGAGTGTATCCTTTGGAAATGGCAAGAAAGGATACATTCTGGGAGTTGGAAGGATTGGGAAGTCTCTCTCAGACTCAATCAAAAATGTGTACTACGTGAATGGGTTGAAGTATAGCCTTCTAAGTGTTTCAAAGATCTGTGACAAGGGAAACAAGGTGGAATTTGTGTCAAAAATATGTACAGTCACAAACCTAGTGACTGGTGAGGTGGTGCTAGTGGCAAGAAGATACAAAAATATCTATGTTGCCGATTTTGAGTCTCTGCAGAATGGTGATCTCAGCTGTCTAAGTGTTGTTGATGATGGTGCTGAATTATGGCATAGGAGGATGGGTCATGCAAGCTTCACGTTGCTGAAAAAATTGGTCAGGAAGAACCTGGTTCGTGGTCTGCCCAAATCAAGCTTCAGGGATAACAAAGTGTGTGATGCATGTGTAAAAGGCAAGCAAGTCAGATCCTCATTCAAGCTCAAAAAGGAAGTCAGTACCTCAAGGCCACTTGATCTTCTTCACATGAATCTATGTGGACCTATGAGGGTGCCAAGCAGAGGAGGAAGGAAGTACATCTTTGTGATAACTGATGACTACTCTAGATTTACCTGGACCTTGTTTCTCAGAACCAAGGATAAAAATTTTGAAGTGTTCGTTGCTTTTGTCAAAAAGATCTAATGGAGATGGGTAATAAGGTAGCCTGCATAAGGTCTGATCATGGGACAGAGTTTGACAATGCCAAATTTGATGAGTTCTATACTGAAAATGGTATCACTCACAATTTCGCATCTCCAAGAACACCTCAACAAAATGGTGTTGTGGAGAGTAAAAATAGAACTCTTGAAGACATGGCAAGAACAATGTTGATTGACAGTGGGATTACAAAGAATTTCTGGGCAGAAGCTGTCAACACTGCTTGCTACTAGGTGAACAGGTGCATGATTAGGTCCCTTCTGAACAAGACTCCATATGAACTGCTGAATGGAAGGAAGCCCAAGCTGACACATCTAAGGACTTTTGGGTATAAATGCTTTGTTCTTAATAATGGAAAAGAAGCTCTTGGAAAATTCAATGCCAAATGTGATGAAGGAATCTTTCTGGGATACTCATCTCAAAGCAAAGCTTACAAAGTATACAACAAAAGGACTCAATGTGTTGAGAAAAGTATACATGTGATCTTTGATAAATCTTACCTCTCCTGTGAGAAGGACAGACATGCTAATCAAGATGGAGAACTTTTATTTGTTCCAGGAGAAGTTATTGACATGGCAAATGGAAAAGCAGACATGATGAGTCATGTAAAGGAATCCAGTGAAGATGATGCGAGTACATTTCCATCTATTGGAGAGGAACCTGGTCCCCTGATCACACCAACTAAAGTTGAAAATAGAGTTGTTGATGCAGTCCAAGGTACTCCACTTGCTGAAGTAAGAAGTGCCCAAGAACCTCAGTCAGACATACCTGGGTCCTCTGCCAATGGGATTTAGGTACCAAATTGGAAGCACAAAAGCTCATACCCTCTTGACAACATAATCACCCCTCTTGACTCAGGAGTTCAAACCAGATCAAAAGCAAGAAACTCACTTGCCTTTTCAGCCTTTCTCTCCAAAATAGAGCCCAAAAATATCAAAGAAGCATTGAAAGATGCAGACTGGATCATAACCATGTAAGAAGAGCTGCATCAATTTGAAAGAAACAAGGTATGGCATCTAGTTCCTCGACCTACAGATCGAACTATCATAGGGACCATGTGGGTATTCAAGAACAAACTTGATAGTTTGGAAATACAACAAGAAACAAGGCAAGGCTTGTAGTTCAAGGCTACAATCAGAAAGAAAGGATTGATTATGATGAAATATTTGCTCCAGTTGCTCGAATGGAAGCTATTAGAATTCTTATTGCCTTTATATCTCATATGTAGTTCACATTGTTCCAAATGGATGTCAAAAGTGCATTTCTAAATGGCTACCTGAAAGAAGAAGTTTATGTCAAGCAGCCTCTTGGATTTGAGTGTCAAGAGTATCCTGAGCATGTATTCAAGCTGGACAAGGCATTGTATGGGCTGAAGCAGGCTCCCCGGGCTTGGTATAAAAGGTTATCAAAGTTTTTTCTAGAAAATGGCTTTACAAGAGGGAAAATTGACAACACTCTTTTTCTGAAGAAACGAGGGAGGAACCTGCTCATTGTTCAGGTATATGTTGATGATATCATTTTTGGAGCCATGATGTCGCCCAAACTCACACCACTAATTGGGATTGTGAGTCGGTCGATGCAATTATAAATACCCAACGCGAGTCGCGGTCGATTCCACAGAGAGCTTTATGCGGGATAGGTATATACCTAGTCTAAGTATATGACGTGCCCAATATTACACTTCCACATATTCGGTTGTTTCTTTTCTACTTCTAAATCTTATGCTAATGTTGTAATTGTAAAGCAAAAGGACGATGTTTTTGGTATTGTTGTTTTTCAGGTTATAAAAGATCTAGGGTTGTAACTTTCTCCTAGTTAGTTACCTAACGGATTGAGAGCTTTAGGTCATGTTTGGTTGATCGGGATACAATATAGCACTCAAACGCGATTACTCACTCTATACCTCTCGGTAGTTTGAGTAATTTTTTCCAATTTGGCTTTCTCAAGTCCAAATGGGTATCTCACGAAATAAGTGATAGGTTCTCAAGTCGGGTCTTACTATTCCTAGATTCGACCCTTTAATTGGGGCTATCAATTTCTCGAGTTCAACCCAATTTCTTGTTAGCCAAGTTTTCCTATACTTAGTCTCTCTTTCTCAAGTAGAGATTAAGCAAACTAGGCATGAATCAATATTTGCAACCATCAATTCTCAAATTCAAGCAAGAACTAGGCTAAATATCATATACCCAATCATAAATAAGCCCTAATTCAATCACCCATTAAGTACCCATACTAGGGTTGGGTAACAACCCTAGCTAAGGGATTAGCTACTCATAGAAAATGAAGAAATTAAAGAAGAAATTAAGATAAAACTCATAATAGATGATTAAGGGGAAAAAATCTAATATTAAAATGATAAACTATTACAAAGTTGCCCAAAATAGTAAAGAAAAACGGCTATCTATTTTCTGGAGTTCAAACTTAACCTAAAAATGACAAAAGATCTATTTATACCCAGCTAAATTATCAGACAAAATTGCCCCTGCGGAGATTCTGCGGCCGCACAATTATGTGTGCGGTCCGCACTTTGACACTAGCTTGACAGGATGGACTTCTACAGCCGCACAATTCTGGGTTGCGGCCGCACTTCTTCAAATTCCGTGGTCCGCACATTTCTGAGTGCGGCCGCACTCTCGAGTTTTAACTTGGACATGCAAGACTTTTACGAACCGCATATTTCTAAGTGCGGCCGCACAATAATGGTGTGGTCCGCACTTCTTCATGACCCCAGAATCCATCTCTCTGAACCTCATCTTCTGTGGCCGCACAATAATTATGTGTTCCGCACCTTGTATGGAAATTTTGTTAGAGGCTTCCTCATGTTCTGCGGCCGCACTCTATATTGTGCGGTCCGCATTTTGCCCTTTTAGCTTTGTTTTGGTCCTTGTCCAAAAGTACTCATTATTGAGCTGATTTTCATCTCTTTGACTCATATTCCAACACTCCTGCAAGAAAGCACATTTCATCAGTTTTCGGGAATACCTCTAAGTAATTTTGAGCTAGAACGAAAGTAAAAGGGTGCAAATAAGTAATCAAAATCCCTACTTATCAACTTCCCCAAACTTAAGCTTTTGCTTGCCCTCAAGCAAATAAGGTAATTCCCACCTCCAAAATAAAAGAGCTATTTCAACTTGCCTAAGGTGAATCAAATGCATACCAATTGGGTCCAACAATGACCCACAACAATTATGAATTATCAACAATGCAGTGATTTGACTTTTTAAGTACAATAGTTCTAATGTGACACTAGAGCATCAAGAGTTGGCTTTATTCATCAAGGAAGCTCACTCTTTCATGTAGGTCATTGTGGATCCCAAACTCCTCCTCCTCTACTCTCCGTTAGCATATCTCACTTTAGAATGTAATACTCAATACAAGAATTGTGAAAAGTTCGCTCATCTCTCTCAAAAGAATGTCGCAAGTACGACTCGAAGTACCATATGCTTGCCCCTAATGTAAATCACCACTAATGCAAGCTCACTCGACTTGAAATCATGTAGGGAATTTTCGGGATGTAATGAAGGCGTTTGGACTAAGGTAGGATTTGTTGGAATATCATCTTTCCTTAAGCACTCCATTTTCTCTTTTTGGCTCATACTTTGTCGACTCTTTGACTCATGTTCTTTTTTCTCGGGGGAACTAGAGAGACTTAACGTCACTCTTTCTTGGTCATGATATTCATTTTTTCCTTCTTTGTTTACTCCATGCCTTTCATCCTTGTTTTTCTTTGAATCCCTTCAATTCTTTACTTTATTCACTTTCTTTTTGGCATTTTCCTTTTTGTTCTTTCTTTCTTTTCTTTGCCTTCCCTTTTCTTCATTTCTTTCCTATTCTTTGTACCTTTATATCACTTTCAAACTCCTCATATCTCCCCCAAACTTATGTTTTAGCCAATTGCTTTCCAAGAATGCCAAGGAAAGATCGGGTGTGAGAGGGTCATTACAGACGGGTACAGGCTTGTAACATGGTTATTAAATGAAAAAGGGCTTAGGCTCAAATGGGTTTACTAGGGATATCACATTGGTGGGCTATGAAAAATTTTAAATTGGATGAAGGAGAGTCTACAATCATTTCTCAAGCCAAGCCAAACTTAGAATTTCGCCTAGAAAAATATTTGGGGCAAGTTCTAGACTATTAGCATGGGTACTTGGACTTGCAACTAAATATCTCACCTCTCACGCTGCTGGATTGCTAAGAGGAATAGAGTCAAGGGCCTACAAAAACCCTATTTAAGATTGAAAATCACAAATGGCTCGACTGAACCACTCGATGAATGCTTAAGTCAACACAAGAGTCAAAAGGTCACAACTAGAGCTATTTTCTGCCAAAAACTTGAGACCCTTTTATTTATTACTACTCTTTTTTACCTAATCATAAAAAAACAGACTCAATCCCTTAAGAAGGTTGTCACTCCGTCTATCATTGGGAAGAGCCACCTGATTCACACAAAACCTACCTTTGGAAAGAACTGTGGCATTAAGAAAACCAAAGGCTTATTGCTCACTTAAACATAACAAGAAGCTACCAAATCAAAAAAGAAGCTATTGAAGTAAATAAGAAGTTATACTACTAAGAAAAACAAACTACAGAATCTATAAAATAAACTACTGAAAGTAAGACAAATGAATATACAAACCGAGGGAAAATGAATATATACATCAAGAAAAAGGGAGGAATATATACATAACGAAAGAGAGAATAAAGATAAAAGAAATAGAGTATTAAAGTTATTATAGGCCAATGTCAATGTCATAATAAACTATCCAAAATAAACCACCCCCTAAATAAAAAATAAGCATTGTCCTCAATTATTAACAAAAATAAGGATAGAGAGTGAAGAGAGCTCCCTATGTGGTCTCAGTGTGCATGGCATCATCAGCAACCTCTGGATCCTCCAACTGGATTTCATCATCCTCCGGTCGGGGAGTAATAGGGTGGCTAAACATCTGGAGCATCTCCTCAGCGGTGTGGGCAGCAAGGTCCGGTTCCTCAAACTGGCCAGCTGTTGTCTCTGATGCCTCAGGTACTGCTGGAACTGCTGGTGCTATCTCCATCAGAAGGTCAAGGGGAATATCCCCAGCTAATGAAAGCTTGTCCACCTCGATGTGCAATCTTTCCACTGATTTCTTTGATGCCTGAGATTTTCGCATCTTCTTCACTTGTTTGCCAAGCTCCTCAATAGCTCTCCCGTGAGTCACCACTGTACCCATGATAGTCTTCTGATTTTCCAGGATCTTCTTCAAAGTTTCCTCCACTGATGGAGGTACCTGAGGTGCTGCTAGGGTAGAGGACTGTGTTGCAACAACACTGGATATGTCAGACAACTTTGAAGTAGTTGTCTGCATCCAATTATTGAGACTCGCCAATGTCTGGGAGACACACAATGCAGTGAGTGGATATGTGGAAGAGGCATGCACTGGCACTGATGTAGATGGTCTAGAAGGTGGAGGTGGTGGCATGTCAGCTGTCTCAGTGGAAAGGCCAGCTGTTGTGGAAGACATGGTAGCTGTAGAAAGCTCAGCAGCTGAATCTGTAACCACCACCGTTGGCTCATCATATTGGACACCGGTGGTAGTTGCCTTACCCTTGAACTTTGGGTTTCCCGGACCTTGTAAAGAGTACCATGAGAAGGGTTGTTTAGCCCGCACCTTTTGATCAAAACTCCCCGGCTCCATATTTGTATCCGTGAGGTATGCTGTGAGTGTGTTGGGATATGGATAGGAACTTTCACCTCTTTGGACCACCAACGACATATTGGCCGACATGATGGAACCCACATTTATTGGGTACCCGGCCATGATGGATGCCACCAAAACTGCTCGGGGGAGGGGAAGATTATTTTCATTCCTGCTCGGGTCTATGCGGCTTCACACAAACATTTGCCACTCTTTTGCTTCAAAATTGAGGGTGGCCCGAGCAATGGGAACCCCCGCTCTGATCCACAGTGGTGGTGGTCCTGGAGCTGCCAATATCTCTGCTAGCCAAGGGCGAATTGCATCACCCTTAGATAGCTTTTCCAAGTACTGGATTGGTTCTAACTCCTCGAATCCCAAGTACTGGTTCAGAGTACCCTGATCGAATATAACGTTCAAATTCCGCACTTTGGTAACTTTGGTACCCTTCTTGATGTGTGTCACACTGGCATAGAATTCTCGTACCAAGTGCTCCTTGGCATCCTTGACACTCTGGGTGAACCACATCTACCTCTGGCACTCCCTGAACTACCTAAGGATATTTGGATTGTATTTATCCAAATCCTTCAGTAAGATTTGCCGCTCAAGTGTGAGCGATCTCTGGGGCCATCACTCTCTGAACATGTTGAAGGCTGTCAAACTCACAAACCAATCCTCCCATGCTTCCTTCTTCTTCGACCTCTCAAGGCCGCCCACTCGAGTGTCACCTCATCTACCATTATCATCATCTATATCAATTGGTGCAGGAAGAGTGTGTGTAGAGGAGGGATCTGAGCCCTTGCTGCCGGCATCTGAACCCTCAGAAGAACTTGCTGAGGTGGAGGTTTTATCACGAAGTTGGTATCTCCCTGGAAAGTGTGATGGTTGGGACTGGGCCTCAGGCTGTTCTCCCATTGAGTGACCTTCGGAGACTTCCCTAGACGGGACATATGTGCTTGATTCAGAAGGTTCTATGGCCCTGCCTCTCCCCGGGGTTTGCTTTTGTGTCAAACTTTTCTTTTGCAACCCCAAAGGTTGAATGTCTTTGCCCCGGCCTCGGGAGGGTTCACCTCTCCTTTTAGATGTATCTCCTCTACCTCATGAACGAACCATTTTCTGCAATATGAGGCACATAAGTCAGTTAGAGCTCAAAGTAGTGAACACAGATGCATAACAGTTGCAGAAAAATAGACAAGAGGTAGTGCGGACCGCGCAATTTTGAGTGCGATGGCAGAATGCCACGTGCGGACCGCACAATTTTGAAGTGCAGTCCCACATCCTGAAGTGCAGACCACACAATTTCGAGTGCGGCCACACAATCCTAATTCCAGAACACTAGTTCTCTGAAGTTCCAAAGTGCGGTCGCACATATTTTTCTGCGGCCACACAATTGTTTTGCGGACCGCACAATTTTGCTGCGGACCACTTCAGAGAACTTGCAATTTTGGTCTTCCAGTTGTGCGACCGCACACAGAATTGTGTGGCCGTAGAGTGATTTCTGCTTCTGCCTTTAGAATTGTGCGGTCCGCACAATTAATGTGCAGTCCACACTTTTTCAATACTTAGCCAATTTTTTTATGACACAGTCCCTGCAATGCACATCCATTCCTCCATACACTTCAAAACTAGTTAGCACAAAACAAAGCCTATCTAATGCAAAAGAAAAAGAAAAAGAAAAAGACAAATGGGTTGCCTCCCAAGAAGCGCCTGATTTAACGTCGCGGTACGACGCAGGTTACCATCAATCACTTGAAATGAATTAACGCCACAACATGGCCATCATCAACTTTGCCAAGATAATGTTTCACCCGGTGACCATTGACTCTAAACACTTCATCATTTTTATTCTTCAAGTCTAATGCACAAAAGGGTTTCACATGCACAACCTCAAATGGACCACTCCACTTGGACTTCAACTTTCCTGGAAACATCCGCAACCGAGAATTGAACAATAGCACAAGATCACCTACTTTGAACTCCTTGTTTCGGATGTACTTGTCATGGAGGTACTTCATCTTGTACTTGTATAAGGACGAATTTGAATATGCATGGTACCGGAATTCATCAAGCTCATTCAATTGTGCCACCCTTAAGTTGGCGGCGACATCTCTTTCAAGATTAAGCTTCTTCAATGCCCACATAGCCTTGTGCTCAATTTTCACCAGCAGGTGACAAGCTTTCCCGAACACTAACCGATACGGAGACATACCAATCGGTGTTTTGTAAGCCGTCCTATAAGCCCAAAGAGCATCATCAAGTTTCTTTGACCAATCCGTCCAGTTGGCATTCACAGTCTTCGACAAAATACTCTTGATCTTCTGGTTGGAAACTTAGACTTGTCCACTTGCTTGAGGATGATAGGGAGTCGACACTTTATGAGTGACACCATAATTTGTGAGTAAGGTATCAAAAGCTTTGTTACAAAATTGCGATCCCCCTTCACTAATAATGGCCCTTGGAGTACCAAATTTTGTGAAGATGCTCTTTTTCAAAAATGTCACCACACTTCGAGCTTCGTTGTTGGGTAAAGACACGACTTTGACCCATTTTGACACATAATGCACAATTACCAATATGTAAGTGTTCCTATAAGAGCTCACGAACAGACCAATGAAAGCAATGCCCCACACATCAAAAATGTCAATCTCCAAGATGGTGGTGAGGGGCATCTCATTCTTCTTATAAATCCCACCGGCCCTTTGACATTCATCACAACGCTTGACGAGATCACTAGCGTCCTTGTAAAGAGTAGGCCAATAGAATCCACAACTCAACACTTTTGTTGTCGTTCTAGATCCACCATGGTGATCACCATATGGTTAAGAGTGGCAAGCCTCAAGAATTTCCCTTTATTCCTCCTTCGGCACACATCGTTGAATCACACCATCGGTACAAATCCGGAAGAGATACGGCTCATCCCAATAATAGTCAAGGCAATCCTGTTTGAGCTTCTTCCTTTGGTTTGAAGAGAACTCATTCGATACGATACCACTCACAAGATAATTGGCTAAATCGGCGAACCATGGCATCCCAATCATTAAAATGACTAGAAGCTGCTCGTCGGGGAAGGAATCATTTATCTCAAGGCCGTCATGTGGCCTCCCCTCCTCCTCCAAATGAGACAAGTGGTCTGCCACTTGGTTTTCACTACCCTTGCGGTCTTGAATCTCTAGATCAAACTCTTATAATAGAAACACCAACCGCATTAATATCAAAGCGCCACATGGTCGGTGTGTACAATCACCTTTGTACGCATCAAGTACGGGCGGAACTTCTCCATAGCAAAGACAATAGCAAGGAGCTCTTTTTCAGTCACTGTGTAGTTGGCTTGGGCATCATTCATGATTTTACTAGCATAATAGACCGAATGGAAGATTTTGTTGATACGTTGTCCCAAAACTGCTCCGACCGCCACATCACCTGCGTCACACATGAGCTCAAAAGGAAAGCTCCAATCTGGTGCGGTGATAATAGGAGTAGTAGTCAACTTGAACTTAAGCAATCCGAATGCCTTTATACAATCCTCGTTGAAATGGAACTTAGCATCCTTCTCTAAAAGTTTACACAAGGGGTTCACCACCTTAGAAAAGTCCTTGATGAATTGGTGATAGAACCCCGCATGACCCAAAAAGCTCTTCACTCCTTTCACGGATATAGGGGAGGGAGTTTGGACATCACCTCAATTTTGGCCTTGTTGACCTCAATACCATGATTTGAAATTTTATGGCCGAGGACTATGCCTTCTTCGACCATGATGTGACATTTCTCCCAATTCAAAACCAAAGTTTGTCTCCTCACATCTTGCCAAGACCTTATCCAAGTTGTTCAAGAAATCATCGAAGGAATTCCCAACCACAGAGAAATCATCCATAAGGACCTCAAGAAAATCCTCCACCATGTCGGTGAAGATGGCCATCACACACCGTTGAAAAGTCGTTGGTGCATTGCATAACCCAAATGGAATCTGCAAGAATGCGAAAGTACTATAGGGACAAGTGAAAGTAGTCTTCTCTTGGTCCTCAGGAGCATTGAGAATTTGATTGTAGCCTGAATATCTATCAAGGAAATAATAAAAGGCTCGTCCGGCCAACCTATCAAGCATTTGATCAAGAAATGGAAGCAAAAAATGATCTTTCCGAGTGACTTTGTTGAGCTTCCGATAGTCCATTCACACTCTCCACCCGGTCACCGTTCTTGTAGGAATCAATTCATTCTTGTCATTGGTGACCACATTCATGCCCCCTTTCTTTGGGACACATTGCACCGGAGAGGTCCACGAGCTATCAGAAATGGGGTAAACTACCCCGATATCCAACCACTTTATGATCTCCTTCTTCACCACCTCTTGCATTGCTTCATTTAATATTCTTTGTTGTTCAATGGAGGATTTGGCATCCTCCTCCAAAATAATCTTGTGCATGCAAAAGGCAGGGCTTGTACCCCGAATATCCACCAATGTCCATCCTACAACTTTCTTCCTCTTTTGAAGCACCGTGAAAGTAGAATCTACATGCACGTTAGTCAAACAAGAGGAAAGAATAATAGGTAAAGTAGAACGTGGGCCAAGAAACTCATACCTGAGATATGAATGCGATGGCTTTAACTCCAAAGTGGGAGGCTCCTCGATTGAGGGCTTTGTTGGAGGAGTCTTCCGGTTCTTAAGATCTAAGGACAATTTTCGGGGTTCATAAGTATACGACCCCATTCCTTGTAATTCATTTATACATTCCACATAACCATCCTTCTCATCATCATCATGATTAAGCAATACGGCCTCCAAAGTATCATTAACATTCATCATGGCACTAGCATTATTAACAATCACCTCGGTCACTAAGTCCACAAACGAACAAACTTCGTTGCTATTCGGTTGCCTCATAGATTTGCACACATGGAATACCACCTTTTCATTTCCCACCCGAAAGGTGAGCTCACCGTCTTCCACATCAACAAGAGCCTTCCTCGTAACAAGGAAAGGTCTACCCAAGATAATAGGCACCTCATAGTCCACTTCACAATCAAGAATCACAAAGTCCGCCGGGAGGATGAACTTATCAATACGAACCAACACATCACCAATAATACCCAATGGTCTCTTCATAGTACGATCCACCATTTGTAACCTCATAGATGTAGGTCTTGGTTACCCAATTCCCAAAGTTTTGAACACCGAGTAGGGCATCAAGTTGATACTCGCCCCTAGATCACATAGAGCTTTGGAAAAGTCGGCGCTTCCAATAGTGCAAGGGACTGTGAAAGCGCCGGGATCTTCTAATTTCGGAGCCATTGAGTGAACAATAGCACTCACTTGATAGTATCACAATTCATTGATTTTTTCTTTGTCACCAAATCTTTCATGAACTTTGCATAACCGGGCATTTGTTCCAACGCCTCAACCAATGGCACATTAATGGATAAGCTCTTCATCATGTTAATAAACTTCTTGAATTGGTTCTCACTATTTTGCTTGGCGAGCCTTTGAGGGTATGGAGGAGGAGGCCTTGGCATTGGTGCCTTGGCCTTTGGCACTACCGGTTCCGGTATGTCAATCACGTGTTCCCTAGACGGGTTCACTTCTTCTTGGGTCTCCTCTACATTCTCATCAATATCAATTCCCACTTCTTCATTAGCTTGAACCATATTGCTTGGAATCTCATCTTCTTGAACCACTACATCATCATCCACAATTCTTCTTTGATTTGAGGTAGTTGCATCTCCACCTCTTCCACTCCTTATTGTTACGGCTATGGCATGTCCCGTGTTGTTCCCACCATTCGGGTTCATCACCGTATCACTAGGCAGTGCCCTCTTAGGACGAGTGTTTAAAGCTTGCGAGATTTGCCCCAATTGAACTTCCAAATTGCGGTTTGAAGTGTTGTGAGAGGCTAATTGAGCATCGGAGTCGGCATTTTTCTCCATCATTTATTTGAATATATTTTCAATCCATCCCATCTCATTGTTGGAAGAACTAGAACCTTGAGACAGATAAGGGGGCGGGTTGTTTGGTTGTTGATTCATCAGGGGCCTTTGAGAGCCCGACCCCCGATTCCCTTAGTTACTGTTCCAACTCCCTTAGTTGTTGCCTCCCAATATCCTTGATTGTTGCCACCTCAATTGCCTTGGTTGCCTTGATTGTTCCAATTGCCTTGATTATTTTTATTACTCCAATTACCTTGATTGTTGGTACCACCACTCCAATTGCCTTGGTGGTTTTGATTGTTCCAATTTCCTTGAGATCGCCATTGTTGTTGATTCGGGCCTTAAAGAGTTGTTCCTTTGCCCTTGGTAGTTATTCACATATTTCACTTCTTCCTCTTGCTCACTGTATAATTCGTCTTGGTCGAACCCACTATCATCTTGCACAAATTGTTCCACATGGTTTTGCACTTGTTGACCCTTTTGCCTTCGCTTGTTCACCATCATATTGACACCTTCCATTGTATTTACTTGCTTAGGACCCTGAACCTGTTGAAGTTGAGCTTTGGCCAATTGATTCATTATAGTGGTCAACTCGGCAATTGCTTGCCCATGATCATGCAATTCTTTATGTTGGTGAATCACATTTGGATCACCTTGAGGAACATTTGCTCTACTTTGACATGCCGATGTAGTATCCGCCATTTCATCTAAGATTTCACAAGCTTCGGCATATAGAGTTGTCATGAAATTTCCACCGGCAAGTTGGTTGACCACGCATTGATTGGTAGTATTGATCCCCCATGTAGAAGGTTTGTTGAATCATAGCCTCGGTCATGTCATTATTTGGGCACTCTTTCACCATAGTGCGGTACCTCTCCCATATCTTGTGCAAAGGCTCATTGGATTCTTGTTTGAATGCTAGAATCTCGTCTCTAAGAGTAGCCATATGCCCGGGAGAAAAGAACTTGGCAATGAATTTTTCCGCCAATTCATCCCATGTATGGATATAATGGTTTGTCAATCTTTCTAACCAGTCCAAGGCTTTCCCCCATAGAGAAAAGAGAAATAGTCTCAACCTTAAAGAATCCTCGAAAACGTTGGTCTGTTTACTCCTCCAGCAGTTGTCCACAAATCCTTTCAACTGCTTGTACGCGTTTTGATTCGGAGCCCCAGTGAAGAATCCCCGTTGCTCAAGCAATGTAATCATAACATTTGTGATTTGAAAGTTGTCCGTCCTAATGCGGGGCGGGACTATGGCACTTGCGTACTCTTTATTCGGCAACACCCGGTGTGGAGCCGCTCTTGGTGGATTTGGGGGAGGAACGGGAATGTTGTCTTGAGGCGGTCGGCCTCATTTATTTGTTTGAGGTTCAAGAGAAACCTCTTCATCTGGGTCATCTTCCACGTCCACATCCCCCAAAGGCATGTTTCCGAGAGGATCATTGTTGAGAACCATTTTTGTACCTACAATCAATTCACAAAAAAGATTAGTAACCCGGAAGGAAAAGAAGACAAGTCATACACAAAACCAAATATATAGCTAAATCCATTTTTAGTTCCCCGGCAACGGCGCCAAAAATTGATGTCGCCCAAACACACACCACTAATTGGGATTGTGAGGCGGTCGATGTAATTATAATACCCAACGAGAGTCGGGGTCAATTCCACAGAGAGCTTTATGTTGGATTAGGTATATACCTAGTCTAAATATATGACGTGCCCAAGATTACACTTCTACATATTCGGTTGTTTCTTTTCTACTTCTAAATCTTATGCTAATGCTGTAATTGTAAAGCTAAAGGACGATGTTTTTGGTATTGTTGTTTTTTAGGTTATAAAAGATATAGGGTTGTAACTTTTTACTAGTTGGTTACCTAACGGATTGAGAGCTTTTGGGCATTTTGGGTTGATCGGGATACAATATAGCAATCACACGCGATTACTCACTCTATACCTCTCGGTAGTTTGAGTGATTTTGCCCAATTTGGCTTTCTCAAGTCCAGATGGGTATCTCACGAAACAAGTGATAGGTGCTCAAGTCGGGTCTTACTATCTCTAGATTCGACCCTTTAATTAGGGCTATCAATTTCTCGAGTTCAACCCAATTTCTTGTTAGCCAAGTTTTCCTAGACTTAGTCTCTATTTCTCAAGTAGAGACTAAGTCAATTAGGCATGAATCAATGTTTGCAGCCATCAATTCTCAAATTCAAGCAAGAACTAGGCTAAATATTATATATCCAATCATAAATAAGCCCTAATTCAATCACCAATTAACTACCCATACTAGGGCTGGGTCACAACCCTAACTAAGGTATTAGCTACTCATAGAAAATGAAGAAATGAAAGAAGAAACTAAGATAAAACTCATAATAGATGATTAAGGGAAGAAAGTCTAATGTTAAAATGATAAACTATTACAAAGTTGCCCAAAGCAGTAAAGAAAAATGGCTATCTATTTTCTGGAGTTCAAACTTAACCTAAAAATGACAAAAAGATCTATTTATACCCAGCTAAAATTATCGGACAAAATTGCCCCTGCGGAGATTCTGCGGTCGCACAATTCGGTGTGCGTTCCGCACTTTGACACTAGCTTGGTAGGATGGACTTCTGCGGCCGCACAATTCTGGGTTGCGGCCGCACTTCTTCAAATTCCGCGGTCCGCACATTTCTGAGTGCAGCCACACTCTCGAGTTTTAGCTTGGACATGCAAGACTTCTGCGGACCGCACATTTCTAAGTGCGGCCGCACTTTTGATTCTGCGGCCGCACAATAATGGTGCGGTCCACACTTCTTCATGACCCCAGAATCCATCTCTCTGAATCTCATTTTCTGCGGTCGTATAGTAATAATGTGGTCCGCACTTTGCATGGAAATTTGTTAGAGGCTTCCTCATGTTCTGCGGCCGCACTCAATATTGTGTGGTCCGCATTTTGCCCTTTTAGCTTTGTTTTGGTCCTTGTCCAAAATTACTCCTTCTTGAGTTGATTTTGATCTCTTTGACTCATATTCCAACACTCCTGCAAGAAAGCACATTTCATCAGTTTTCGAGAATACCTTTAAGCAATTTTGAGCTAGAACGAAAGTAAAAGAGTGCAAATAAGTAGTCAAAATCCCTACTTATCAAGCCACAACTGACTCTCTTTGTGAAGAGTTTGCAAAACTCATGGGGAGTGAGTTAGAAATGAGTATGATGGGAGAATTAAATTTCTTTCTGAGACTTCAAGTGAAGCAATCTCAAAAGGGAACAATAATAAGTCAGCAGAAGTATATCAAGGAGCTACTAAAAAGGTTTGAGATAGAAACATCAAAATTTATTGATACTCCTATTGCCATAGCTACTCGTCTAGACATGGATAAACCCGGTTCTCCTGTAAATCAGACCATGTATAGAGGGATCATAGGGTCACTCTTGTATCTCACTACAAGCAGACCAAACATTGTGTTCAGCGTGGGCCTTTGTGCAAGGTTTCAATCCAATCCAAAGGAATCTTATCTAAAGGCTGCCAAGAGAATATTGAGATATGTCAAAGGAACGCAGGACCTGGTTCTCTACTATCCCTCAGGTGACAGCTTTGATCTTATTGGGTATGCTGACGCTGATTATGCAGGATATCTGGTGGATAGGAAAAGCACGTCTGGAATGGCACATTTCCTGGGTTCTTGCCTAATCTCATGTGGTATAAGGAAGCAAAACTCAGTGGCACTCTCAACAACAAAAGCAGAATATGTAGCAGCCGCTTCTTGTTGTGCTCAATCGTTGTGGATCAAGCAGTAACTGGAAGACTTTGGAGTGTTCTCAGAATGTGTGCCTCTCCTATGCGACAATACAAGTGCACTCAATATGGCCAAAAATCCAGTCCAACGTAAGAGAACCAAGCACACTGATGTGCGTCACCACTTCCTCAGAGACAATGTTGAAAAGGGGCTCATTTGCATGAAATTCAGCAGCACAGAAGATCAGATTGCAGACATATTTACCAAGGCCTTGAGTAGAGAATATTTTGAAAGAAATCGTCTGGCACTGGGGTTGATAAAACCCAACCGAGAACCTGGTCCCTCGATGATCGGCTATGAAAGAAATGTTCAGGAAAAATTAGCTAAAAAGTATTTTCTGGCAAAGTCTAACTCGTCTCTATACCGTTACAGGTAGACACGCATGATGATTATAGAGCAAATAGGCAGTTGATGCAGTACACGCTGTTAAAAAGGGAAAAGCTTACAGATGCAAGATTAGTCAGGGAACCTGGTTCTCCTGACACAGGTTAGTAGTTTCTTTGTTCTCTCATGCACAATTTTGAACGGTTAAAACAAGTGCCACATCATCAGTGTGTCAGTTTCTTTTCTTTGCGTCTTTTGAACCCAAACGTCTCACCTGTTAGAAATCGACCCGACTCCCAAAACTGCCACCTTTTCTTAACCAGTCCCTCATCAATCTTAAATACATCCATCACTGTCACAACTCCTCACATCAAATGTTAAAATTTTCCTTCTTCTCTCTCTCTTTCAAACTACCCATCTCTTCTCCTCAACTCATCACTTCTCTCCATGGCTGAAAATCACGAAACCTCAAGTGTTCCAAGTGACACCCTCATTGAGTCCTCAGCCATTCAAACACCGATATTAGACTCCTCCCTCAACACCACCACTAGCCAAAACCCAAGGGCAGAGTCAACCCCACACTCCATCTCCTCCTACCCAATCGAATTCTGGTTCTCATAGGAGTCGCAAAATCTCAACTCCTAAAGGATTTGTAGTTACAAGCTCTCCTCCTGCCTCGCCAAAAAAACTGGATGAAAAGGGTCCTATTGATGAAGAAGAGAATCGGGAAATCTCTAGTCTTCCTTTGGATGAAGTCTCAAATGTATATCCAACTGCTGATTCTGAGAATGTTTCAGTTCCCAATCTTGAGCCTACAGGTACAACTTCTTCTTCTTCTGTGATTTCAATGGAGTTACAAGAGAAAGAAGTAATAGAGAACATGCTATCTATAGCTAATGAAGGGGTTGTTATAGAAGGAAGTGTGGATAGGTCTGAGGCTCAAGGGGAAGAGTCTAAGACTATGGTAGAGGGTAGAGAGCTTGTGCCTGTTGAACAATCGACACAGGACAATACTACTGGGGTCCCAAATGAGGGACCCGATCCCTCCTCAGAGGATCCAACTCAGGGGTCCTCTCAAGAGCCCCATGTTAGTATTGATCCTGCTCCCTCCCCTCATTTCGATGTTGAGCCTTTGCATGTGGTTATGCCTGAGATGAGATCTGAATCTGAAGAAGTATTTGGGGATAGTGAAGGGGATTCTGATGATATGCCAATTGCTATCTTGACTAGGCGTAGACCAATGGTTGCTCAAGAGTCTACTCCTAAGCGACCTACTACAAGGTTGCAAAGGAAGGAGGCTCTTGAGTCTGCGCTTAAGAACAACCAAGCTAAGTCAAGGAGAAGAAAATTAGGGAAAGATGGGAAAGTTATGAGCGAGAAGACGTCGCTAGTGAAAATGTGGTGAAAGAATCTGGTGATAAATTGGTAGAAGAGTCTCCTGCTAGGGTGATGGAAGAATTGGGTGAAACGTCTATAAAGTCTGATGAAAAAGGAAAGAATGTTCGCAAGTTTGCTAAGAGAAAAGCTGACACTGATGAGGAACCTGGTTTATCAAAGAAGGCCAAAGTTGGTGATCTAAGGAGTGCTGGGAAAGAGAAGTTGAGGAATCAAAAGGTGCTATGCGGCCGCACATTTTCCCCTGTCATTTTGGAGGAGGCTGGTATGAGACAGTTGGTTGAAATTTGTGAGTTTCAACAGTGGACACATTTGTTCACAAGTGATGCTCCAAAGGTGTATGGGGAGGAAGTTCAAAGTTTCTATGCTGACCTCTTCAACGTTGAGGATGATCACATCTGTGTGCTGGTGAATGGAGTTAACATGGTAATGGACTCTGCTTTGTTGGGATCTATTCTGGGTGTGCCTGCTAAAGGGCTGTGTAGTGTTCAGGGATCTTGTTCTCAAAATTTTAGAAATGCCATCCTGAACGATAAAGCAGTTCAGCAAGGGGAATGAGTACAGAAGAAGGCCCTCCTTCCAGTGTACTAACTACTATTTGAGATGGTGAACAAGGTCTTGCTCCCTCGTGCTGAGAGACGATCTATCACTTCTTGTGCAGACCTGTTCCTCATGGAAGCACTGGACAACTTCACTACCATCAACCTACCTTGGATCATGATAGAGCACATGCAGAAAGTGGCAGATTTTAAAGATGGTAATCATGGGCTGCCTTATGGGTTCCTTCTCATCAAGGTCTTTGAGTACTTCAAGGTTCCTCTGGGACAAGCTAAACTGGGTAGTAAGAAGCAAACTTTCTCCAAGTCTACTTTGGAAGAATGTGAGTGCACTGATAGGGCTGGAGGAGTTGGAAGCACTTCTACCATTTCTCAGTTGATCAAAGCTCAGAGCGGTGCTACTGATGAGATAAGGCAGTTAAAAGCAAGGAATGCTATTCTTGAGAGTCAGTTGAGTCAGCTTTAGGAGGCACCTGGTTCCAGTGTCTCTCAAAGTGAAGAGGTTGCTCATCTGACCAAGGAGAATGTTACGCTCAAGAAGCAGGTGGAGGACCTAAAAGAGAAACTGCTCAATGAGTAAATGTTGATGAATGCTCGAATGGATCTCATCCTCAAAACCCTTCACTCTGCCTCTAAGCTTTCTCCTTCCAGTGCTCCCTAAACAGTGTCCCCTCAGTGTCAAGTCCTAAGCATTAGTTTCCTATGATTAGTTTTTTTTTTATGTTTGTGGTATTTGTTTTTGTGTTTCTGAATTGTGGATGGTTGTCAGTAATATTGATTCTGCTCCTTGTTTTCAAATCCAAATTGTTTAATGGAAGCTTTTCCCTTTTTGCTGTATATGCCTTGTCTTTATGCTCTGTTTTTAGTCATGTTGTTTGCACACAAGTGGCATGAGTTAACTCAAGCTAGACTAATTTTTGCTATAAGCCTGTTACTAATCTTTTTATGATGCCAAAAGGGAAAAAAATAATTCAGGGGGAACAGGATGGGAAACAGATTCATGAGGAATTCAGAAATGCTAGCTCTTAAGGGGAACATGAATTATAAGTTTGTCATCATCAAAAGGGGGTAAATTGATAGGCTATATGTATATCCCTGTTATGTTTTGATGATCTAACAAACTTACTGTCAAGAACCAGATAAGGAACATGTTACACATTCTCAAGACCTTAAGATCAAAAGGTTCCAGCTTGGGATATGGTTCAACTCTTTAGAGTCAAAGGAACAACAGAGGGAACAGATAGCTACCGCTTCCCGAAGAAACTACACAAGTCAACTGCCCCAGCGGTAAAGTTGCTGCCTGCACACGCTACAGTGCAGGAACAATGCAATAGTCAACTTTATGGGGAGTGTCTTTTACCTACCTTTCTTACATCATCCTAGTGATGTCACAAATGTATTATTAACATCAAGGAAGGTAAAACAAATATTTTGAACACTTAGAGAGTTTACTCAAGCACACTCTCTGTGATTTATCATCAAGGAAACGATTCTCAAGTGCATCAAGAACAAAGAACAACACTACTACGGACCAGTTCCCCATATCAAGTTATCGTATGTCCTTAGTTGAGTTGTAACTTTGTAATAGTTCTTCAATTGTAATTCCTACTTAGCTTGTTAGAAGCATTGCGTAGGAAACCCTTTGTAAATCATAAACCCCTGTATTTGTGTCTTGGCTAGAGTTAGTCGAGTTGTAAAGTCTTTGTAATAGAGTTATTATAAAGTGGCTTGTAATAGTATGTTACAAGTTAGTGAGGGATTAAGAGGTTAATTCTTAGGTTGCATAGGTTGTAATCTGAAAGTTGCTCAGTAGTGAAGTTGAAATCCTACAAGGGTAAGTCATGGTTTGTAATCCCGTTGAGCTGGAAATTTTTCACGTAAAAACTCTCAGTGTTATTTACTTACTGTTATGTTCGTATAATCTATGGAAACTAATAGAGAACCTGGTCCTCTATATAGTTTGGTGGACCCTCTAATTCAATCAATTATAAATATACTGACACTTTGAAAGACAAAATTTAGAAATAAAGCACTTGTTTTTGTTGAATATTAGTTTTTTATCCTATATTACAACATCAAATTTCTCGAGATTTTTATTAGTATTGTCATAATAAACCATTTACTCGAAATTTCTCGAAATCATTATTTTTAAGAAGTAAACTAATAAATGAGAGAAAACGTAATTTAGATATTTACATTGGTGTTTGTGTCACGACCCAAAATCCCACCACAGGCGTCGTGATGGCACTTAGTCTCTAAGACTAGGTAAGCCGATTACAATTTCATTTCGAGCCATTTTGTTTCTTAAAATTTCAATACAAGTGTCAACACTAACAGCGAAAATATTCAACAACCTCCCAAGACTGGTAATATGGAGCCACGAACTCTAACTGAATACATGCAATGATCTCAAGGATCGAATATACAATACTATTCGAATAAGAGTTGATAGTACAATATAATGGAAAGACTCCAAGGGATTGCGATGACCAAGCAGTCCTACCTTGAATCTTTGCGATCACACTCTAATCCCTGCCCGAATCCGATATCTCCAATACCTAGCTCTGCACAAAAATATGCAGAAGTATAGTATGAGTACACCACAGTCGATACCCAGTAAGTAACAAGACTAACCTCAGTGGAGTAGTGATGAGGTGTAGTCAAGACACTCACTAGTCAAATAACTTGTGCAATATAGCATACAAAAATAATAGAAAATAAATAGCAGTGATGACAACAATAATCAACTTGTGACATAAACAATAAGGCAACATGAACACCATAAATATTACTCAAACAAACAACAAACACAAGTACAACCAATAATCAAGTCCTTCAAAATATACATCTTTTATCTATAAGTTTTTCAATAAAAGTCTCCAGAATATAATCCTTTCCAATAAATATGTTTCGAATATACTTCCTTCAAATATATATCTTTCAATTATAATTCTTTCAAATAAATATCTTTCGAATATAATTCTTTCAAATAAATATCTTTCGAATATAATTCTTTCAAATAAATATCTTTCAATTATAATTCCTTCAAATGAATATCTTTCGAATATAATTCTTTCAATTAAATAGTCACCATGTAACACCTCATTTAACTTTTCTGGTGTGAGAAATATATTCAAATTATCATATCAAATGGCACGGCAATACCTTCGTGCACTTGTCTCATTCTCATCCAGTACATATATATGTATATTCAACATATCACATCAACTAGCACGGTAATACCTTCGTGCACTTATCTCATTCTCACCCGATATATATATATATATATGTAGATCAAATCAATTGGCACGGCAACACCCTTCGTGCATTTATCTCTTTCTCACAGAGCATACATATAACAGTACCAACTAGGTGGAAAAATACCAATAACAATAAAAGAAATAAAGTGAGAGGCACACAGGAAGCAACAACGACTACAAGTCACATAGAAAATATAGGTGCACAATAACATCTCAAGATAAAGACATGAATGTATATACAATGAAAAGATATCACAATATAATGTAGGTCTCTTGTCCTCGCCTGCACGGAAATACCCTTCGTGCCATGAACATATAATAATATAAAAATAATGGCACGACATCACCCTTCGTGCTTTTACTCTCATCCTCACGTGATAATATAATTAAAATGGTACGGCATCACCCTTCGTGCTTTACACTCTCAAATGGCACGGTATCACCCTTCGTGCTTTACACTCTCCCTCACGTGATAATATATATGAAATAGCACGACATCACCCTTCGTGCTTTACACTCTCCCTCACATGATAATGTATATGAAATGGCACGGCATCACCCTCCGTGCTTTACACTCTTCCTTACCAAGCACATGTATATCATTAACAAGCAAGGTAGGAAGCATAAATAACATCATTGAGAGTGTTTAAATGATAACAATTCATATCACAATTTTTCCACCGGCCACAACCAACTCCAAAGATACAACAAAAATCAATTAGTTTCAAAGCAAATAGTCCAAGGCTCCACACAATGTATATAAAACCTCAAAACAACAACAGAGATGGAAAAGTAACTCACCATAGGACAAAACCTTCTTTAATCTAAATTTTTTATAAATATATTAACGCCTCTTTTTAAGCTTATTTAATTAATTAGTTGCAGATGAAAAATCCATAATAAAATTAATTTCAAGAAATATCAAATCAACAAACACACGGAATTCACATAAAACTCCAAGTGACAATCACACCAATTTATCGTATAAAATACTAACTCGACAAACAAGGAATGAGGCATGAGAAATCAAGGATTTACTAAGTTTCAATAATTTTCCATTTTAATACATAAGGGAGTCTACGAATTTAAACCGATATAATTTGCACATATAAACCAAGTACGTACTCGTCACCTCGCGTACATGGTTTTCAATCACACAATTTTCACATAAGACTCAATGCCTAAGGGGAATTTTTTCCACTCAAGGTTAGGCAAGATACTTACCTCGACGAAACTAAGCCAATACTTTAAATGATTTTCGTGAGTGAAGCCACCTCTGGACGACTCAAATCTAAAATTGGCCCCTTAATAATACTACGATGATCCACCACACTAAACAAATTTTAATCTACAATAATAAAATACAATTGCACTAATATTAGTAATAAATTTCCAGAGTTTTGGTCATTTAGGCATTTTGTCAAATACCTAGAGTGCATAATTCTCTACAACTTCCTTCAATGGAATTTCTTCACCTAACAACCACCTTCCTCACAAATGATTCACTTCACAATTGTCTCTAGTCCATCTACAACTTCCTTTAGCACATGCATGCCCAACAATTCACTCACAACCCATAAATCTTATCAATTAATTCATTTTACAATCTCTACCATGGGTATTCATTTAACTTGAGAATTTATGGCTTCCAATCACCATACCATGAGTTACAATACTTAATTCACACTCATATTCCCATAATAAATCCGTACATATAAGTCTAAGGGTGTAGGATTACCTTTTTGGAAGAAATCTTGCAAAACCCTCCTTTGCGTTATTGAAGAAATTTTTTGAAGATCTAAGTATTTTATGTGTAGATTTCATCAATACTAGTGTAGAAATAATGGGATTTTACATCAAGATAATGGGGATTGCTTACCTTGAAGAAGTGAGGAGTTGGTGGTCTTGAGAGAGTGGAGAAGAGCTCCAAAATTCATCCAAATGAAGTGGGTAAAATGAACCCCAAAATTGTATCTACAGGCCCAGATTTCTGGGTTTCGGATGCTGCCCCGGATGCTATGGCAGCACTTCACTGCCAGCCCTTCTTTCGGATGCGGCCCCGGATGCTTCGTATCCGCAGTCTCCTCTGCCAGCATTTGGTAGTTTGGTTATAACTTTTTGTAGAAATGTCCAAATGACGAACGGTTTGAAGCGTTAGAAACTAGACACAAAGATAACTCCTTATATATATATATATATATATATATATATATATATATATATGTAGATATATATATATATATATGTAGATACTCTCGTCCTAAGTTAGGTCTTATGTCGAAATATAACAAATCGATCCGGAATGATCTTAAATTTTGCACACAAGTCGTAAATGACATAACGAAGCTATTCAAATTTCCGGAATTGAAGTCCAAGTCCCATACATCAAGGTCAACTTCCAGTCGATATTTTTCTTAAAATCTTCCATTTTTTAACTTTCGCCAAAATGCGCTGAATTATCCTACGGACTTCCAAATTCAAATCCGAACATACGCCTAAGTCCGAAATCACCATACGAAGTTATTGACATTATAAAAATTCCATTCCGGAGTCGTTTTCTCAATAGTCAAACTCCGATCAACTCTTTTCAACTTAGGGCTTCCAAGATGAAATTTATTCTTCCGAACTAATCCCGAAATACCTGAAAATTAAAATCGATGATTCACACAAGTCACAATACGTCATATGAAGATATTCAAGACTTCAAATAGTTGGATGGAGCGTAAATATTCAAAACGACAAGTCGAGTCATTACAGTTTGTAAATTAAATCTAACAAGTCTTAGGGTACGCGCTTTGTGCGTGTACCCCATATCATTAAATATATATTTTTAAAAAATTACATAAATAATGTTTAAACAATGTTTAAACAATGTCTTTGGGTTATAAAACAAAGAGTAGACTTCTTGAAAATAATGAGTGTTAATCCCATTTAGCTAACTCAATAAAGAAAAAAATCTTTCTCTATAAAAATCCGTAAATGCTTTATTTTAATTTCTAAGGACATTTGTGAGAATATCTTATGAAGTTTATTGTCATTTACGTGACCTAATATTAAAAATAAGCAAGTAATGCAAAATATTGTTATCAAGATTCTTTAAAGATTTATCAAATAAAACCTACTGAAATTAAAAAAACATTATCTCTTTAGTGATTTGGGAATGGAGAGGTTGTCCCTATAGCTCAAGAAAAAATAATAACTATAGTGTAAAATCTAAAAATGACAAATATTGAGTTAATATTTTACAACAGATAACTTAGAAATATATTTTTTAAAAATATCGGGGGTTGCCATTTGTTGAAATAAATAAAAAAATAAAGAAAAATAATTAATAAATTTATTTAGAATACATAATATTATCTTCTACTGTCGTATCCTTATTGTTTCAAGGGGTCTTTACTGTCTAGTTATTTTTAGGGCCAATCTTCTCCTTTATAAACATAAGTTTATGTAGCCTAGAGGGTCTTTTAATTCGCAAAAAATTATATTGGGATGATAGTGCGAGAATTATAATATAAAAATCAAATAATAACAAAAATATTTATTGGATATACTTTCAATTGATAAATAAATAATTTATTGAATTAAAATTAGAATATATAGAGTGTAATATAAAAAATGTGTTTGATTTTTTCCTATATAAACTTGGATAAAATTTTATTTTCAACTTTAACCTTTCTTCTTAAATGATTTACAATAAGCGCTTTGGAGATGGATATTTTGGTTATTTGATTATTTTATCTCGGGATAGTTAGTCCCCAAATTATTATCCCACATTGAATGTAGAACAAAAATAGCAACTAATTAAGATTGTGGTGTAACTATTCTCGTGATTTCTTATACAAAAAGAATTTCTAACCAAACATGAAATTGGATAGTCCCACTTTTTATCCCAAAATTATTATCCTTCAATATTGTTGAATGTAAAAATTATTTGTAAATTTTTTAAATATTTTTTAGTTTTTTTTTAATCTAATTCTTGAGTGTAATTTTCAAAATATTACACATAAAATCGATGAAGAGAAAATACTCAATTATTTGTTCTAATAGTTGAGTGTAATTTTTTATTATTATAGAAAAAATCAATGAACAAAAAATATTTTTTTGAATATGAAGGGAGTTCAAATATTTTATGGAAGTGTATTATCTATTATCTATTTTTATTTATACTATTATTAAGTACTAAAAAATCTTTAAATTAAAAGTCAAATAATTTGTACTCGACTTCAAAACACCATCCTTGCCGGGAACTAAAATTTTCATTGAAGACAATATGATGGGTAATCGGATTGTTTACTTTGTTGGAGAATCTTTTACATGTTTTCCTTGTTTTTTTATAGTATTCTTATTAAATCCTAGTTATTAGAACTTCATACATAGCTCAAATAAGGAATTGATTTAATAAATAAAAATTTAGTAATTTTTAAAGTCCTAAATATTAGGAAAGTAACTTAAATTATAATTATATCTAATGTGAAATATATTCTTAAAAGGTAAAAAACGCGAACGACATTTCACTAAGGGCATTCGTGCTTTTAATATAGTATTAGGCTCATATTTTGTGTCAAAAATAATAAACTTTTGATCTTGTATCTAATCAAGCGGTTTCACTCCATTACAACTTGCTCCGGTAGTTGTTAGTATAAGTCTAATTTATCGACATGTGTTTTTGTAAATTCAAAAGGCTGAAACTTGATTTGGTTCATTATCTATTATTCGGCTTAAATCTTTTTTAATGATAAGATTTTAAAAAAAAAAAAGGTTAGAATATGTGCTACAAGATATCCATCAGCATCATGTCTTCTATTCCCATGAAATCAAAAAACATTCCATTGATCTCTTTAAATTATTTTTATCAATACTTCATCTTGATAAAACATGATTAATTTTTAATTTTAGACAAAAATTTTTTATTGAACTAAAAAAAGGGTTAAAATATGTGCTACAAGATACCTGTTAGCATCATATCTTCTCTTCCTATAAAAGCAAAAAGCTTTCCATTGATCTATTTTAATTACTTTTATCAATTCTTTATCTTGATAAAATATGATTATTTTTTAATTTTAGACAATAAAATCTTATCAAACATAAATTACTTGAGAAATCTTAAATAAGTCAATGACGATAAAAGATCACTACTTCATAGGTTGTGATACCAATTAATATAAAAAGTTCAAAATGATAATGTCCAAGAGAATTTGACAAATATCATATTTGTAGGGTCGGCATATGTGTAGTTTAAACCGAAAAAAAATTTTAGACTTAGGTTATTTATATATTTATCCTTAACTAAAAGTAGACTAATGTTTCAGGAATTTTTAGATAATAAAATTTTATCAAACATAAACTTTGAGAAAAAGTCAGTAACAAAGAAGAAGAAAAAAAGATCAATACTTCGTCTATTGTCATACCAATTAATATAATCCAAACTCAAGGTTAAAAGGAATAGTCCAAACCAATAAAATCTCAAAATATTTTTACCCAAAATCAACTTTGTAGGGTCGACGTATGTGTAGTTTAAATCGAAAAAGAATTCTAGTCTTGGGCAATTATATTCTTAAATTGTACAAATATTTAAGGTCATAAAAGTCGATTAAAATTTTGAGAATATTTTAGTCGTTCAACATTTAGCATAAATTATTCGTGCTTTTATAATAATATAGATAGATAGATAGATAGATAGATAGATAGATAGATAGATAAATATAGATAGATAGATATAGAATATAGATAGATATAGATATAAATTCAGTTGTATGTATATTTGGAAATTAAATTCCCGCTATGATTTTTATCACTTGCTCCTAAAAGGAGTGAAAAAGAAATTGCTTTTCCAAGTGAGATAATTAATTACTAGAAATTTAATTGGTAAAGACAATCTCTTTATGAAATTTATGGTCATAGTTAGGGGTGTACATGGATCGGGTTGGTTCGATTTTTATCAAAATCAAACCAAATCAATTATATCGGTTTGGATTGATTCGATTATGTCGAGTTTTTCGGGTTTTCGATTTTTTTGGTTACATGAATATTATTCCAATCTTACTTTGTTAAAGTTATAGATAAAATTTTGATAAGTGAATATATGTTTAGTAAATATTGAAAAATTTGACAAACATATGATCTATTAAAATATTCTAATGGGAGAATTTTTTTAGTAACATATGATTGTTATTTTCTTAGTCGTCTAACAATAATTTTCATTAATGTACACTTTCAAGGTTAGCACATGAGAGGATCCCAAATATTTTAATATTTTTTTAAAGAAAATTCAATATAAAGTTTTAAATATATATATATATATATATATTATATATTTATATGTCAGTTTGGTTCGAATTTTTACTCAATACCAAACCAAGTCAAACCAAACCTAATCGAATTTTTTAAATCAATTTATTTTGATTTTTCGGTATGGTGTAATTTTTCGATTCGATTTGAACACTAGTAATCATAGTCTTGTTCATCCTTGTTTCATTCATACTAAAGCCAAACCGAAAAAGAAAAAGGATAATCATACATGGGTAATATCGAAAAAAAACCGTCGAAACCGCCATAAATCACAGAGATTGTACAGTTTACAAAGAGCTCCGACCACCGTGTCCCGCTTGGCGTTTCCTTATCCAAAATTTACACGCGCCACCGCTAAAGCGTGCAATTTCCCTCATCAACACGTGGAGTTGATATATGACCTCCATGAGGACGATACAAACGAGAAACATACTCCACTACTTAAAGGGCCCATTTGATACTAGGAATAAAAGATAATTAATTTTAAGATAAATTTAATTTATATTTGATTGAGATAAAATCGTGATATAATTAATTACGAAATTAGTTATTCTGTGATTATATTTTTTTTTTATCCCCATAAGAGACTAAATAACTAATCATGGAATAAGTTATTTCCCAACCAAACGGCTTCTAAGTATTTGTACAAGAGAATAGAGAATATTAGTTTCATTTTTAGGTAGCTCAATTGGTTGGCTATTTAAATTTTTATTTTGACCAGTATTTGATTCTCTAACATGTAACTCCCTCCTTATTTTCCTTTCCTTCCCATAATTTTTTAAAGAAAATATACATAGATTAAATTTATTAACACAAATTCTTTCATACGTATAGGGGTAAGTATTTGTAATATTTTTATTCTCAATGTAATTTAATTAGAGATGATAAGTTATTTATTTTTAGGTTATTTTATCAAGATTAGTATGATGAGTTAACTGTAGTCAGTTTAACTTGATTGTATAAATTCCTACATTGTCAGTATATTAAACATACAGTCCCGTCATTTATATGACATATGTATGATTGAATATGAATTTTTTTTTAAAAATATATTCTATACATATAAGGAACCAAAATTAATCTTACTATTAATAATTAAATAAGAGGTGGTAATTAATAAAAAGTGGTAAGAACTTCACATATTACTTCCTATTTATTCTCTCTTAAAAGAACAAACAGGTCATATCAGTAAGAGTAAAACAGAAATTTTAAGATTAAGTGGACGTTTTGGACATAAAAACTGTGAAATTCCGGATTTGTTTTTCAAGTTAAAAATGGTATTTGAAAATTAAAATTGCGTTTGGACATTAATACAATTTAGAGTTGTTTATGAATTGTTATGAGTGCTTTGAAGAGAAAATTTTATAAAAATAACTTTTTGGAGTTTTTCTAATTTAAGAAAAATTTCGAAATTCAACTTAAAGTGAAATTTAAAATTTTCATGGCCAAATAATGAATCCGAAAAAAAAACTTTTTTATGGACAAACGGGTACTTAACAGTTTTTAGATCTAAAAATATTTTATTCTTTTTGAAACTAATTAATGGAAAAAGTGACATATATAAAAATAAGAGTGACATCGGCAGATATAAAAATAGAATTAAGTAAGTTGATGAGAATTTTTCTTAAAATAAGTAATTGGGTAAAAAGGTTTGCTACTTCTTTATAGGGAGGCTGAAGAGGACGTTTAAGAGTAAAAGTGCGTCTATGTTCTCTTCATGTAAGTTTTGTGGGTCCCTCTTACACCCCCTCCTAACCCCCCTTCCCCCCACCCCCTCTCCCTTAATCCAAGCTTAGATTTCCCTTTGTCTTTCTTCCTTTCTTTGCTTACTTTTTCTGCTCTCTTAGAAAACAAGTGAAAGTACAATCCCCTCTCTCTCTCTCTCTATAACAACACTTCTTCGACTTGTTCTTGCTTTTCTTCTTCTTCTTCGTAAGAGAAATTTCAGTTCTTGAAACTTGCATTCCAGCACAGAAGAAAGAAAAACAGGTAGAGAAACCAAAAGGGTCGCTAAATTCTTGAAATATCAGAGAAGTTTTACTTTTTATCTTATTTTGGTGTAAAAATCTAATCTTTTTTCTCTTTTTGTATGTTTGGTGATGAAATGGAACCCGGTTTATAATGTGGTACCCGGTTTTATTGTAACTGGATCATTGAATGTTTTTTCGTGGGGTTCCCCCCCCCCCCCCCCCCCCGAGTAGCTGCATTGAGTTTTGGTTCTTCTTTTATGTAGCTATTTGGAGTTTTTGTAGGTATTGTACTATTTTTTTTCTTTTTTTCCTTTTTCTTTTTCTTTTTTGATGATATCAATGCTGGAAAAATGCATTGGTGTTTATTTGGGTTTGCATGTGGCTGAAAGATAAGATCTAAGTGTTGGATTGGCTTGTTTTTGGTTTTCTTTTGAGAAAGATATGTTTTTTTTAACTTTTCAGGTAAATTTAGCTCAGCATTTTTTTACAACTGTGTATTGAATTTTTATCTTTAATTAAGTCTCTGGTTATCTTTTTTTATTAATGAGTGATTATATTAGTGTTGTGAAAGTCAGAATTTTGAAGTTCTCTTTAATGATAAAAGGAAAAAAGTCAAAATTTTGAAATAAATAGATGCCTTTTAAGTTGTGGGGCTAGTTGGTATTTGGCACCTTTTAGTCTCTTCTTTTTGGATATTAACCAGATTTTGTTAATTGCAAATGGATGTTGGTGCATGCATTTGTGTACATATCTGTGATATTTTATATTGAAGTTAAAGCCCTTTTATTTTTTCTATTTTTTTAATTTGTGGGGTTCTTACGTATTTGAGTCCCAAGAGCAAGGTGGTGAGTTTTTGAAGGGAGGGAGCCGAGGGTCTATCGGAAACAACCTCTCTAACACAGGGAGCCGAGGGTCTATCGGAAACAACCTCTCTAACACAGGGTAGGCGTAAGATCTGCGTACACACTACCCTCCCCAGACCCCACTAATGGGATTATAGTGGGTTGTTGTTGTTGTTGTTGTTGTTATGTATTTGGTCTTGTTATTGAATCTTAACTAGTTGTATCCTGTTTATATGGTTTGATTGATCAGGTATATGATTGTTCATTATGCAGCATTGGTGCTGAAAGTGTAAACGCGAGTAAGTCTATTGGATGCAATGTTGAAAAGAGTAGCGTTGTGGTTGTTGATTTTATCGTTCCTTGTTTCCTTATCGATTGCTAATGGTAGCGTTATTGAGTGTAATTGTGATGATGATGACGATGAGGTATTTTGGAGCGTCGAGAGAATTTTATTTTGCCAAAGACTCAGTGATTTCTTTATTGCAGTAGCCTATTTTTCCATTCCGATTGAGATAGTTTACTTTGTCAGCTGTTCTAACTTTCCCTTTAAATGGGTGCTCTTTCAATTCGGAGCATTCATTATACTCTGTGGATTAACTCATTTCCTCAGTTTCTTGACTTATTTTGGCCAATACACATTTCACCTTGTGCTTGCCCTTCTTGTTTCCAAACTCCTTACCGCAGTCGTCTCTATGCTCACTGCTATAACCCTTATCACCCTCATCCCTTTGCTGCTTAAAGTCAAGGTAAGGGAATTTATGCTGAAAAAGAAGACTCGGGATCTTGGTCGAGAAGTTGGAATAATAAAGAAGCAAAAGGAAGCTGGAATGCATGTTCGGATGCTTACACAAGAGATCCGGAAATCACTTGATCGACATACAATACTATACACAACTCTGGTTGAGCTATCGAAGATATTGGATTTGCAGAATTGTGCTATTTGGATGCCTAATGAGAACAGAACTGAGATGAATCTGATGAATCTGAGTCATGAGCTTAGAGGGAGGAATATTTCCAGTATGTATAATATGCCGATCCAAACCAGCGATCCAGATGTAAAAGAGATCAAGGGGAGCGATGTTGTAAAGATACTTGACCCGGGCTCCCCACTTGCTGCTGCAAGTAGTGGAGGGAGTTGTGAGCCGGGAACTGTGGCTGCAATTAGGATGCCAACGCTGAAGGTCTCGAATTTCAAAGGTGGAACGCCTGAGATTGTCCCGCAATGTTATGCAATCCTTGTTTTGGTTCTTCCTAGCGGAAAGGATAGGTCTTGGAGTAACCAGGAAATTGAGATAGTCAGGGCTGCAGCCGATCAGGTTGCCGTGGCTCTGTCCCATGCTGCAGTGCTTGAAGAATCTCAGCATATGAGAGACAGATTGATGGAACAGAATCGAACGCTGCAACAAGCAAGAGAGGATGCTCTTAGGGCAAGTCAAGCAAGGAATGCATTTCAGACGGTTATGAGCCATAGGTTGAGAAGACCGATACACTCAATTTCAGGTCTGCTCTCCGTGTTGCAGGATGAGAAGTTAGGTACTGATCAACAGCTTCTTGTGGATGCTATGATGAAAACCAGCAACGTCGTGTCCACACTGATGGATGATGTGATGGATACTTCAAAAAAGGACAAGGTAAGATTCCCATTGGAGATGCGGCATTTTCAGCTACATTCCATGATAAGAGAAGCCGCTTGTCTTGCCAAGTGTTTGTGTACATATAGGGGTTATAATATAGGCATTGAAGTTGACAAATCTTTGCCTAATCATGTTATGGGTGATGAAAGAAGAGTGTTTCAAGTTTTACTTCATATGGTAGGAAATCTTTTGAAGGGAAACAATGGAGGGCATCTTATCTTCAGAGTTCTACCAGCAAGTGAAAATGATGTAAGTTGGAAAACAAGGAGATCAAACTCATCTACTGACAATGTTTATATCAGGTTCGAAATTTTAGCTAGCATTAATCGATCTAAGGCAGAGCGCATAATATCCACATTACCTCATTGCACTCAAATGTACTGCAACAACGAGGTTGAGGAGAGTTTGAGCTTTGCCGTTTGCAGGAGGTTGGTTCATGTAAGTCTATTCATATTCCAACATTTAATTACAGATTAATCTATTGGAAGTAGCCAGCTTTTGTAAATCTGATGTTCATATCTTTTTGCCATTTGAGTTTTAAACTAACTTCGTTCTCGTATTTGAAAATGGCAAACAGTTGATGCAAGGAGATATCTGTGTAGTCCTAAATCCAGAAGGTTTTGATCAATGCATGGCTGTTATTGTTGGGTTTCGAAGGCAGCCATCAATTCCTATAAGCATACCTGAATATGGGGAATCCTCTGACCCTTCACATACACGTTCTCTTCTCCACGGTGTAAAAGTTCTATTAGCTGACTATGATGACATGAATAGAGGTGTAGCGAGGAAGATGCTCGAGAAATTGGGATGCATTGTTTCTGTTGTTTCGTCTGGATATGAATGCCTCGGTGCTATCGGCCCTGCTGTATCCTCGTTCCAAATTATACTTTTGGATCTTCACTTGCCTGATGTAGATGGCTTTGAAGTTACTATCAGGATCCGAAAGCATCGAAGCAGGAGCTGGCCTTTGATCATTGGTTTAGCTGCAACTGCTGATGAAGATGTAAGTGGAAGATGCCTGCAGATCGGAATGAATGGAACTATCCGTAAACCAGTACTCTTACCAGGACTCGCTGATGAGCTTCAGAGGGTCCTGCTGCGGGCAAGCAGAGTAATGTCGTGACAGTAACACTGCCTTGCAATGGACGATAATTAGGCAGGGAGCCTTTTTAAGGTACAATGCTAGATGTACAAATAGAAAAGCATAGAACTTTCAGCATACTGATGTTACATACACACCTTGTAAGTCAAAATGGTATAGAAACTTTTGTCTTCTTTTCTTTTCATATAAATCTTTAAGTTCTACAGCATTTTGTTGCAGCATATTCAGTTTTGATCAAACTTGACTACTTGTTAACTACCCGAGTAACATGTCCCTATGAACTACAAAGAGCAGCCCGGTGTACTAAGATCCCGCTATGTGCGTGGTTCGGAGAAGGACCGGGCCATAAGAGTTTATTGTACGCAGCCTTACCCTGCATATCTGCAAGAGGCTGTTTTCACGGCTCGAACCCGTGACCTCCCGGTCACATGGTAGCAACTTTACCAGTTACGCCAAGGCTCTCCATCGTCCCTATGAACTACAATGCTATAAAATAGCTTGAGAATAGCTACATTTCGAAGTCGTAGAGCAGTAGTTTTCATGCTTTAAAATTTTCTTTAGCAGAATCATGAGTCTACCCATTTGAAGTTTTTTGTTTAGGAATGTCCTGATTAAAGGTTGATTTCAAATGTAGCGGTAGTAGTGCATTGATATGCAAGTATAGATATGCCTAAATGCATTATACTTCGAAATTTTCTTTAGCATGTTGTTAGCTTCTGTCGTTACATGTGGATTCAGACACTTAGAGCCGTTTTTTCCAAATTTTTTTAACTTTTTTTCGAAATCATCGTTTGTTCATAAAATTTTCAATTTTCACTTGAAAATACATTTTGAAAATTTTCGACCAAAAGACTGTTTTTTAAAATTTTCACTCAAATCTCTCACAAAATTTCAAAAATAACCCAAAATTATATTCATGTCCAAACATAATTTTAAATTTCAAATATCATTTTCACTTGAAAATTTTTTCCCCCCTATTTTGAAATTTTACAATTCTTATGTCCAAACGCCCACTTAGACTATAGTAATTCCATACATTATAGAATATTGTGCTCAAAATCCTTCATATAAACTAGAATACTATTCATTTTTTCTTCTAGATACTGCACAATATATATGTAGGGTAAGATTACGTAGTACAATTAGGTCGAATAAACCCTTCTGGAATAAGTATCCAGCTGCTTGTGAATCTTCGGGTACTGTTTTATTTAATGTTTGTTCAATTACTCTTTTACCTGCAAATGCAATATAGGCATTGGGTTCGGAAATAATGATACCCCCAACATACCAAAACTTGTTGTCACTCCACCAGTTGTCGAAGATGTAAGGATTGATACATAAAATAACTTTTTATTTAATTGATAATCATATAAAGCAGACGATATTTTAGCCATTTGCATCAAGCTCAAACTTCCTTCCTGCATGCGCGCCCCCCCAAAAGCACACACTATAATAAGAGGTAAAATTTGATTGGCAGTGCGTTCAATCAAACGGGTGATTTTCTCTCTGACTACGGATCCCATACTACCCCCATAAACTGAAAATTCATAACCCCAATTGCTACGGAAATGCCGTTTATTTGGCCTATGTCTGTTTGAACAGCCTCGGTTAATCCTGTCTTTCTTTGATAAGAATCAATACGATCTTTATAAGGCTCCTCCTCTGAATGAAATTCAATGGGATCCAAAGAGACCATGTTTTCATCCATAGGATCCCAAGTACCCGGATCGATCAAAAGTTCCATTCTATCTGAACTATTCATTTTCAAATGATATCCATATTGTTCACAAATATTCATTTTTGATTTCAAAAATTTCTTATAATTTAATCCATAATAATTTTCGCATTGAACCCACAAATGCCTGTATTTTTGAGTTACCTCGAGATTATTAGAACTTTCTATTTTAGTTAAATTACTGCTCTTCGTGCGAGTTCGTCTACTGAAATCCTGGTCAAAAATTACCGAATTCTCGTGAATCTATAGGTCATAGTTGTGCTCTAGATCGGACTGCAACTTAGTTCAGGCATCAGGCATGTGGGGCGTGTACCGCGTGGTCTATACCTATTGGATAACAGCTTCATTATTTTATGTTCTGTTTATTCCTACTCATAAAATATCTAACAATATTCTCTACAATGGTTGTTGGTTATGGTTGACCATCCAGGTATATTTTCTTCGGATCAAATCAAACAATTTTCAACTCACCATCACCAAAGGCACGTGTATTACATGTGCTCCCATTCCTCAGTTTACATAATTGTATGTATTACATGTGCTCCCATTCCTCAGTTTACATAATTGTATCTGTACATGTGACCATTGTGTGTGTTGAGGATAAGGGGAATCCAATATTTAAAGTCTATGAGCTAGTAGTGTGATTTCATTAACAAATTGTTTACATGTATACATAGTTTGAGTCAAAAGCAGTGAGATCTCGCTTTAAATTCGGTTCCGGAAGAGCCAATAGTCGGACAAATGTAGAGGTTCGTTATCGGATTCATCTGAACTCAGTACTTTCGACGGAGAGCAAAAATTTATATATGAACTAAAAATAATAAATAGTAAGTCTGAATCTATAATTTTAAAAATACAGTGGGTTTAATACTAAATACCGTGAAAGTTGAACCCATAGAGTTTAAATCTTGGATCCGCCTCTGCGGCTGTAGTTAATATTTTTTTCTTTTTGAGTGAAAAACAGAGCCAACAGTCAGGGACAGATGTAGAGGTTCGTCACACGCGAGTTCATCTGAACTTAGTACTTTCAATGGGGAGCGAAAATTTATATGTAAAAATATACTTAAAAAATACCATAAATAGTAAGTCTGAACCTATAATTTTAAAAATACAATGGATTCAATTTTAAATATCGTAAAAATAGAGTTCAAATCTTGGATCTGTCACTGCAACCGGCAGTAACGGGTCAAAGATGCATTCATGTGACCTATTTCTTTGTGTTAACATACAAAATTAGAAACCATGCATGAACTTTTGAGGTACGTACATGCACTCTTTCTTTTTTAATTCTTCCTGTTTCTATCATATGACCCATATAAATATATATGGTCCATTCCATCCCCTTTGTATCTCCACTACTCCTTCCTATGACAAATGACTCACATACTTTTATAAAGTTTTGACCAAGATAAAAGTCTTTTTAGGCCTCAACAAGTACTATGTTTTCTCAATGAATTAAAATAAAAAACAACTTAGCCTAAGGATAATGTTACTACATTGTATCTCATTATTAGCTAACAAGAATTGTCGTGGAGTGGTAAGTACTCTTATACTTAACCAAAGGTCTCGGGTTTAAACCCTGAGTATAGAGTTGTCTTTGTTAGGGATCGTTTTACCTCCCAATGTAAAATTTTTCGGCGCAAATCCAAATTTAATTATCGGACCCCAATACGGCTACCAGGCATCGAGTGAAAACCACAAAAAAAATTGAATATGTTTTACGATTTTTTGGTAGCATATGAAAGAGGAGGGCGAGAGAGAAGGGAAAATGAAAAGTTGAAAGGGAAAGGAAATCGTTTTTTAAGTTTGTTGTCAAATACTCCCTCTTTCCTAAAATGAATTTTTGCTGTTTGAGGGTCGATCTAACGGACTTAAAAAACTATGTGAGATGGAATTAAATTATTTATTTTAAATAAAAATACGAACTTTTAAAACTATAGAAAACTATTATAAATTGTAGACAACTTAATTGATTTTTCAAAAACAAAATATAATTCACTTTGACGAACATGTCATTAAATTTAAATTATTTTCAAATATAAAAATGTGTTATTCTCTTTGGATCGAATGAGTAAAGAAATATTGTCACATAAAAAGAAATATAAGTAGTATAATTTACATAAGCCAAATTTTAACAACAACTAGACAATGTTTGCCTAATATCGTGCGTACACCACTAAACGCTGCCACTTTTGAAATTCAAAGGGTGAAATTGCACGTCTATATTTCGTGATTCCATTTTCTTGTCTATCTCAAATATAACATCAGCTACAACAAAATTTATATTCCCATTAGGTCTTTTTATTCAAGATTGAAATTCTCCTACGTCTAATAAAGAATTCTATTTTACTCCCTCAATCTAATGTCAGGATATATACAAGAATTAGTTCTCATCTCTAATTTTCAAACCGTGTCTGATATGCCTAGAAGATCAAAGAACAATTTCATTTTCTAATGTAAACTACATGAGAGGCGGAGCCAATTCTAGTTCTTTTAAGTTATTATATTTTAAATTAATAATTTATGCATAATTCAATAAAAATATTTAAGACAAATATAAAGTTTAGACCAAAGTTATTGGGTTCGGCCGATTACATAACCGAAGGGATGGCTCCGCCCTGAACTGCGTAACCTCAACTTCTAAATATTCAAATAAAAATAACTGCGTAAAAAGGTTAAACGAGAACAAAATGCCGTCTACCTGTTAAAAAGAAAAAAACATTTCCTTTTTAAAATAAAACTATGCAAAAAAAAAAAATTGTGTTTGTTAGTTGCATTTTTTCTTTTAATATTGAAAAGAAATTCTTCAATATTGGTGTAGAAATGATCCCAAAATGAAGAATCTAGTTTTCTTGCTATGCAACGGATTTGTCATCCATATGTTCTTGTCAATCAAGTCAGTCCCACTCTATGTCTGCAGTGGTGTTATTATGTGGTGAATTTTAGAAACATTAGGTGCTAGCCTAGGTAGGTGATTTTCTAGGGCGAAGTCAAAATTTAAAGTTTAATTTATGGATTCGGAATTCAGTTTCTTTGAGTTATTGAATACTAAATTAATAATTTGTACATATTAAATAATTTTCTTAAGATAAATATAAAATTTAATTTGAACCAAAGTTATTGAAACCGTTTCTTAATTACCCTATCTCCATGTTATGTCAACATCAAAGTTATGGACTTAATTTAGGTAGTATTCGATCATCATCCAAAATTAACTTACCTTACCACCACTTAAAGCTAACTATAGTAATATAATAAATTCGATAAAACTTAATTAGTAGTCAAAATTTACATCAAATTAATAAGTACAAGACATGTTTCTCTAATATACATATATGTATTCTCTCATTAATTTTTAACTACTAAGATTAAATTGCTTGGTTTGATCTAAAAATATCAGTGAAGCTATGAAAGTAAGTATTTACCATAATAAGATTAACGGCAAAGTTGCAACCCTTGCATTAACAACTAGAAACAGTTTATGCTAAAAGTACGAACATGATACAAGATTTTGCAAAAACTGAATATTTTTTTGTAAAAACTAAAGAACAAAAAAGATTTTGCAATTTTTTTTTATTTTTTTAAAACTAATGCATATGTACTCCACTGCTTTAGGAGAGTCTTTTTTTTCCAGTTTTTTTAAATTTTTTTTTCCAGTTTTTACAAAAAGAATACTTTAAAAAAACTGAAAAGACTTAAAAATATATATTTTGCAAATTCCTTTTTTTCAGTTTTACAGAATATATATTTTTCAGTTTTTAAAGTATTTTTAAAAAAATATTTTTTTTTTCAGTTTTTACAAAAAAAATACTTTAAAAAAACTGAAAAGACTTAAAAATATATATATTGCAAATTCCTTTTTTTCTCAGTTTTTATAAAATATATGCTTTAAAAAACTGAATTTTAAAATGGGTCGGGTGGTGGGTTTATTAAAACGGATCGGGTAAAAAAAAAAGGCCGTTTTCATCCGGTGCTGACACGTGGCACTCCATCCAAAATAAGGGTATATTTGTTCCAAAGTATGGCGGGAAGGGTATATATAGCCCAATAGTATAACGAGAGGTATTTTTAGACCATTTTCGAAAGTACAAAGATATATTTGGCCTTCGCCGCAAGATTAATTATGTATTTCTTATGCAAGTTGCAACCCTTGCATTAACAACTAGAAACAGTTTATGCTAAAAGTACGAACATGATACATAGATATAATTTCGACTTGTAAGCTGGCAAATAGGTTCATTAGAACTCAAACTATGGCTTCTTTAATGCTTTTATAGCTACTATATAAATATTATGACGTATTGAAGATTATATGTGTATACGGTTAAAACCGATCCTCGGTCATGAAGATCGATCGAGGATGGCATTTCAATCGAGGGGTATCTTCATGGAGACTCCGAACGAATTCCGAGATGGGCGCGTCGAGCTCGGGCGTTCGAATCGACCGAGGTAACATCGGTCGATACAGGTCCCGAACATCGATGCCCAAAAGTGATCACCTAGCTCGAAACCAAGGCCGAGGTTCCGATCCGATACCGAGCTCGAGTCGGTATCGAGTTCACAGACAAAAGCTGTTACAATCGCACCAAAGGAGAGAATCTCTGCGGAAATTAAGGAGGAGACACACCATCATGGGTCCTCCACTAGTAATATTTATTTCCATCATGTTACTATAGATAGAGTAGTGATCCTTGGCTATAAAGTCAAGGAAAGTTTGTAATATAAGGCACTTTTGGCTGGGATTAAGAATTCATTGTATTTATCTTTCTAAAGCTCACTAAATATCTTTGTTCATCATCTTCCATTTTTGCACCATAAATACGTGTATTGTTATTTTCAGATCAAAGGAATCTACTTGCCCTTAGAACCATACATAAATTCAACGTTATTCGATTTTTCGGGTAAACAATATGTTCTAAAACTTTCATACTCACACAATATTATAGCATGTATAAAATCATAAGATCTTTTAAAATTTGTAATCAGTTAAATAGGGTTATCAAAAAATACATATGAAGTAATTATCATGGACATATTTTTACTTAGTGGGCGTTTGGACATAAGAATTGTGAAATTCCAAAACCTTTGCTAGTGGTGAGTCAAGTAAACAAAATCTTCGAAGTCTGAGAAGGCAGAATGCAAAGATATTTGGACAAACTGCTTGTCACTTTGAACCATTTCAAACAATAGAGTCTACGACATGTTCCACGAGGACAGAATAACGAGGCCGATGCGCTTGCTAATTTGGGATCATCGGTCGAGGTGAATGATTGGAACTCGAAAACTGTCGTTCAACTTTCAAGGTCTATAATCGAAGAAGGGCACGCTGAAATAAATTCTGCTAGCTTAACTTGGGATTGGAGAAACAAGTATATTGAATACTTAAAAAATGGAAAGCTCCCTTCAGACCACAAAGAGTCCAGGACCCTTCGAACTAAAGCTACTCGATTCACTTTGACTGCGGACGGAACGTTATATCGAAGAACATTCGATGGACCGATGGTGGTATGCATAGGTCCGGGAGATACCAATTACATCCTCCGGGAAGTACACTAGGGCACTTGTGGCAATCACTCCGGTGCCGACATGTTAGTTCGAAAAGTGATCAGAGTAGGGTATTATTGGATCGATATGGGCAAAGATGCAAAAGAATTTGTTCGTAAATGCGATAAATGTCAAAGGTTGCTCCAATTATCCATCAGTCCGGAGAACAACTTCACTTGGTCCTATCGCCATGGCCATTCATGAAATGGGGAATGGACATCGTCGACCCCCTACCATCGACCCCAGGTAAAGCCAGATTTATTTTATTTATGACTGACTATTTTTCTAAATGGGTTGAAGCGCAGGCGTTCGAGAAAGTAAGAGAAAAAGAAGTTATCGACTTTTTGTGGGATCATATCATATGCCGATTCGGGATACCATCCAAAATAGTATGTGATAATGGGAAGCAATTCATTGGCAACAAAATCACAAAATTCTTCGAAGACCACAAAATAAGAAGGATACTAGCAACCCCATACCACCCCAGTAGAAATGGACAAGCCGAATCAACAAACAAAACTATTCTTCAAAACCTGAAAAAGAGATTGAACGACGCTAAGGGAAAATGGAGAGAAATCCTGCCCGAAGTCCTTTGGGCATACCGAACAACATCGAAATCCAATACAGGGCCGACCCTATTTTCCTTAGTATATGGCTCTGAAGCATTGATACCAGTCGAAGTCGGAGAGCCTAGTCCCAGATTTCGATTCATGACGGAAGAATCAAATAACGAGGCTATGAACACCAGCCTTGAATTATCGGACGAAGGACGAGAAGTTGCACTCATCCGGTTGGCCACACAAAAGCAACGAATCGAAAGGTATTACAATCGAAGAACTAAACTTCGCCACTTCAAGCCAGGGGACTTGGTGTTAAGGAAAGTCACCATCAATACTCGGAATCCAAACGAAGGAAAACTAGGACCAAATTGGGAAGGACCGTACCAGGTGCTCGAGAACTTTGGGAAAGGATCGTACATGCTCGGCATCATAAATGGCAAACAGCTATCAAGCAGTTGGAATATATCACATCTAAAACGGTACTACTGCTAAGGTCCGACCTTTACCATATTTATTCAACTGTCCCGTATAGAAGTTCGAACAAAGAACAGAAGTATTCTTTTACTCAAAAGCACGTGTTGCACTCTTTTTTCCTTAGACCGATTTTTCCCCAAATGGGTTTTTACGGCAAGGTTTTTAATGAGGCAACCATCGATCGTGTTGCACTTTCAAAACAGTATCCGAGGCTTTCGACCCTTAGCCCGAACGGCCTCGAATACCGGGGGGGCACCAGGGCCTCAAATACATCGAGTTCAGATGCAACAAAGCCTTCTCACAAAAATAGAGGAAACATTATAAGAGCCAAAATGGTCAAAATAAACCATGCTCATATTATATTGCCCCAAAACATATGTACAATGACTTGAGATTTATTATGCAACCGGAATTAACAATCACTCGAATATTTAGCCTACGGGCTTCCACATCATCTCGAGTTCGAAATAACATTCGAATATTAAGCCTACGGGCTACCACATTATCTCAAGTTCGAAATAAACACTCGAATATTAAGCCTACGGGCTATTCCTATATCAAGTTCGAAATACTCAGTCATCCGTCGAGCCGACAGGCTGCCGAGTTCGAGCAAGGACCCAATCGAATTTGAAACATTGAAAAAGCTACGTTTACTCAGAGTTTACGTTAACCACCACATCATCATCGACTCAACAAGCAAAATTGACCTTGTTATATATATATAAAATTGCCTACGTAATTAATTTACAGGTAATGAGAATTAAACTCTAAGCTTCTGGGTCGGGATCTTCCCCACCCTCGGACCCGCTTTTGCTACCATCATCGTTATCATTGTCATCATCATCAGAAGCCAAGGCTTTAGCTTCCGCTTCAAGCTCTTTTGCCTTTCTTACCTCTTCGGTAAGATCGAAACCACGAGCATGAATCTCCTCGAGGGTCTCCCTCTGAGATCTACACTTAACAAGTTCGGCAACCCAATGAGCTCGAGCATCAGCAATCTTTGCCGCTTCCCGTGCCTCCACCTGAGCGGCCTCAGCATCAGCTCGATATACAGCAATAGACTTATCCGCCAAAACTTTTGATGACTCAACCTCCGCCTTAGCCTCAGCAAGTCGTATCTCAAGCTCATCGATTTTCTTAGCCTGAACTAATACCTTTTGCTTGACGTTTCGAAGCTGAACGTCGGCTGATAATAACTTTGCTAAAATGGTTTCTTTCTCCGCTGCCAGGCGGTCAATAGTCTCCTTCCACTGGTTGCATTCGGCCAGGATTTGATCGACCTCCTCTCGAAGTAGCCCGATCCTCTCAATATTTTGCTGCAACTGAGACAACGGATGGTTAACTTCCACAGTCGAGTCGAATCCATACTTTAATAGAATAAGGCTCACCTGTTGATCAAGCTCGACCCTTTCTTCACGAACCTTAGCCAAATCCGCTTGAAGATCCTTTATAGCCTCCTCCTTTTTGCTACAAAGAAGCCGAAGGTCATCTCTTTCACCTAGGACCTTCTGGAGTTCGGCCTCACACTGGCTAAGATCAACTCGAAACCTACCGATGGCCTGCATAGTTAGAAATTGTCATCAACAACAAAAAGGCAAAAAAGATCACCGATATCGGAACCGTCAAGTATGAAAAAGAACAAAGAAGCCAAGTACGGAAGAATCATTACCCGAGTAATAAAACACTGAGCTTCCTCTAACAAAAGAGAAGCATCACCGATATCGGAACTGTCATCAACACCGGTAAAACAATCCTTAAAAGGATCCGCTGCACCTGAGCCAGCACCAATATTGGGAGTCTTCAGCTCTCGAGCCTCCTTCAATGCCTCCTCAGAAAAAGACGGAAGGGAAGGTGAATGACCCATTGCCATTGCCCCGAGCAAATCACTCGGAGTACTCTGATCGAGACTTAGGTCTCCGGAACCAACCCCGATGGGCACGGCCGCCATCGGCTCAGCAGCTCTAGCAACCTCGACTGCCTCCGTAGGTCGGACTACCAAAGCCGAGGAGCTATCTTCTTCTTCTTCTTCCTCCCTCAGCCGATGCACCGAGTCGATCGAAAGGGCAATGATTTTTCTCCTCACCGTCCGAGTTTTGGGCTTAGGGTCCTCCTGCCGAGAGGAAGCCTTTCTTTTCTTTTCTTTTCTTTTCCCTGTTCCAGGACCGGGGGCTTATTGCCTTCATCACCGCTCGAAGGCCGCAAAACGGCATCCCTAGTTACACCTATATACAAGGGAAAAATCGATAACGAAATGAACGCAGAATATACCTCGAGGGAAACAGGAACCAAACCTCACCATGATTCTTGGCCTCCCATCTACCTTTAGCCAAATCACGCCAAGCGCGCTCGGCATAGGATGAAGTCGAGGCTAACTTTCGAACCCAATCCTCGAGATCAGGCACAGCTTGTGGCATCCAAGGTGCAGCTGAACATCAGAAAATAATATTAACAAACACGAAAAAAGACACGAAAAGCAAACACGGATCACTTACGGTCGAAGTTCCATTTTTCAGGAAACAACATTTTTTCCTCCGAGATAAGATCACAAGTCCTCACTCGAATATATAGACCCATCCAGCCTCGATCCTTATCTTCATCGATGCTCGACATCAAAGCCTTCGATGCCCGACGATATAGCCTAATAAGTCCACGATAAATTTGAGGCCGATACAGTCGTATAAGGTGGCTCAGAGAAAAATCCAACCCTCCGGCTTTGATAGAGAAGAAACGCAATAATATGACTATACGCCATAAGGAAGGATGAATTTGGCCGAGGGTGACCTGATATCTCCTGCAAAAATCAAAAATCACGGGATCGACAGCTCCCAACGTAAAGAGATAGGTGTAAACACTTAGAAATCCCTCCACATAGGTAGTGACGCTCTCATCAGAGGAGGGGATTTGTAACACAACCTCAGAACCCCAACCGCAGTCTTTCCTGATGGCCTCGAGGTGAACCTCCGCTATAGAGCACATATACATCGATACGTGCTCACACCGACCCGGAACGGACGAAGGATTCTCCACTTTAAAATCAGCTTTTAAAATACACGGGCCGGGAATATAATCATGAACGGACGGCTCGGTCGGCGCCTTATCGTCACACGGCCGTGAGGAAGAAGCTTTCTCCTTGTGAGGTACGATTTTTGAAGTTTTCGCCATTAATACGAGAAGAAAAAGTCGCAAAGAAAGGTGAAAGAGGGGACAACACCGAAACTCTGGTACAAGCGGCACTAAAGCAACGAAATAAGAGAAACTAATCAAAGAGAATTTGGGAAAAGAGGAAGCACAAAAGTGGAAAACATTGTATGCGAAAACCATTTATAAGGCATGGCGATTCGTCTAGCGGTGGCCGACCACCGACTGGCACGCATTAAATGCCTCGATAAAACCAAATCGATGGGACAGCTATCACGCACATCATAGTCAAAGCCGATAGAAACGTCATTATCGATTCGGTCGAACCTTAGGGAAATCACATCGTTCCTCGTCATCTCCTTTCCGAGAAACGAGGGGGCTATCTGTATACGGTTAAAACCAATCCTCGGTCATGAAGATCGATCGAGGATGGCATTTCAATCGAGGGGTACCTTCATGGAGACCCCGAACGAATTTCGAGATAGGGGCGTCGAGCTCGGGCGTTCGAATCGACTGAGGTAACATCGGTCAATACAGGTCCCGAACATCGATGCTCGAAAGTGATCACCTAGCTCGAAACCAAGGCCGAGGTTCCGATCCGATACCGAGCTCGAGTCGGTATCGAGTTCACAGACAAAAGCTGTTACAACCTCACTAAAGGAGAGAATTTCTACGGGAATTAAGGAGGAGACACACCATCATGGGTCCTCCACTAGTAATATTTATTTCCATCATGTTACTATAGATAGAATAGTGATCCTTGGCTATAAAGTCAAGGAAAGTTTGTAATAGAAGGCACTTTTGGCTGGGATTAAGAATTCATTGTGTTTATCTTTCTAAAGCTCACTAAATATCTTTGTTCATCATCTTCCATTTTTGCACCATAAATACGTGTATTGTTATTTTCAGATCAAAGGAATCTACTTGCCCTTAGAACCATACATAAATTCAACGTTATTCGATTTTTCGGGTAAACAATATGTTCTAAAACTTTCATACTCACACAATATTATAGCATGTATAAAATCATAAGATCTTTTAAAATTTGTAATCAGTTAAATAGGGTTATCAAAAAATACATATGAAGTAATTATCATGGACATATTTTTACTTAGTGGGCGTTTGGACATAAGAATTGTGAAATTCCAAAAAAAAAAAAAAAAATTCAAATGAAAATGATATTTGAAATTAGAGTTGTGTTTGGACATTAATACAATTTTGGAATGTTTTAATGGCCTAGCGAGCCCTTAGGAATTAACACTTGGTATGTTAAAAAGATTTTATATATATATATATATATATATATATATATATATATCATTACTCATTATTCCTAGTATGATCACTTTGTAAATGTCTAAGAATACAGTGAGGTCACTTGATACCTGAAACAAAAGTTCTGTGCCAAGGGATCTGTATACTCATCCAAAGTATAGAAAATATCTCAGTCTTTTCATCACAATATAATTATATAAAAGATAATTCCACTTGAAAGAGAGAGATATAATTCCACTTGAGAGAGAGTGTGTGTGAGAGAAAGAGAGAGAGAGTGACTGTGTGAGAGAGAGAGAGAGTGTGTGAGAGAGAGAGAGATTCATCGCCTTGAGCCCATTTTACGTACGTTCTCCACTTGTAGTAATTTACTTAAAAATCAACTGCCTTTGGTTTTCTCAATGCAGAATAACCAATGTCAAAACTCAAAAGGTACGTTTAAAAACGTTACCACTCCATTTTAATTTTATCATTTAATTATTCATCAACATAATAAGGTCAAATTGATGTACTAACTTGTTAAATAAGTCTCATAAGACAGCAACCATGACGTTTTTTAATTAATTAATTAATACTCGTAAACTGTAGCAGACAAAGTTGGAAAGTTGATCCATTTGCAATGCACTCTGAACTAAACATAAGAATAATGGGTTACTTAATGGAGTAATACTTGAACTTTGCTCTAATATATATATATATATATATATATATATATATATATATATATATATATGGTAAAATGAACTTCCGGCCACTTAAACTTGTACTCATTTGTTATTTCGGTAGATAAACTTAGAATTTTTCCATTTAAGCACCTCAACTTAACTAAATGACTATAAATAAACACCCGCGACCATGAATGTTGTTCAATCGCTGCTGACATGGATAAAATTTAACATTTTCTATTTTCTTCCACGTTATATTTTCTTGATACTTGTAAATTATGGATCCCACTTCTTTCTTTTTTTAATAATTATTTTTTGTCACATTTTTTGTAATTGTGTGCACCCCTTCTTCTTCCTTTTAGAACTCGGCGAAAACCTTCAAATATCACTAAAAAGTTCTCCAGCGGCTGTCATTCTTTTTTCACTCCACTACCTTCGTCTTTTATATTTCGTCATCTTCTCACTAACTAACAAAGCAAGAATTATTAAAAAGGAAAATCTTCATATCCGACCTTCACCAAACGTAGCTTCAAATGGGCAAATCAATAATATAGTTTAAACTTATCTATTAACGATCTGATTTATTTGAACTTTTACTTGAAAATCTGGTTGCAAGATTGCTCGATAAATAAATTTTTTCTTCATAAAAAAACTTATCTCTGCAATTCTTCAGGATTTGCACAGGTAAGAGATGCGATTGAGGTAAAGAGGTGGGAAATGGCTAATATAGATCTTATTTACTTGTCCATCAACATCCTATTTTTCCCAGTAATTTTATTATCATCTCCATCTCCATCGATGGTCCACCCATTGCAGCTATTCCTTCACCTTCCATGGTGATTTTTCTATTATGGTAAAGAAATGATTTTTAGTTTCATTGGGTACTGCATGATTAAAGGCACTTATGGTAAAATGGAGATGACAAAAATGGTGGAGCAATGGCAAGAAGTGAAATTGGGAGAGAAAGAAAAGAAAGGGGAGGGGAGGCCAGCGTTGGGACGCGGGAGGGAGAAAGTGGGTTGGGTTTTCTTTTCTCTTTACTTTTTCTTTTCATTTGATTTATGATTTATTTATTTAGTATTTTTTAATTAAAAAGTATTTCCGCGCTCCTTTCTAGCGTGAGCATCACGCACTATTGCCACATCAGTTACCTTATTGCTACATAAGTATGGTAACAGTAAGAGGTGTGTGTTTATATATATTTTATAGAGTTGAAGTGTTTAAATAAAAATGTTCTAAGTTCATCTACGGAATTAATAAATATGTACAAGTTTAAGTGGCCCGAAAATCATTTTGCCTATATATATTTTTCAAGGGTAAAATATGGTTGACTTGCATCGTGATCTAGACCTAGGTACTAGATCCTAATAAAAGCAAAGGCAGGAATTTTTTTATTTGCTTACAAATAGAGAAATACTCCATTTGCTAATATTGGTAAATTGTCCAGATTCTCTTTTTTCCCAAATAAAGAGAGAGTACCAGTTTAGAATTCGGCGCCGTCGGTGTCAAAAAAACTGGCCGAAAAAACCGTTCGTAGTCGATTGGTTTTGTCAAAATATTTTATTTTTTATTTTTTTTAATGATTTTTTAGCGCAAAGATGTAAAAAATTATTTTTGTGTCCCGTAAAATATTTTTCAAGAAATTGACCAACTTTGATCGATTTATCATTTAAAAAAATTAAAATTAATATTCAAAAAATAACTGAAATCGGTCGGTCATACCAACCGATTTCGATCAGTAATTTTATTTTTTAAATAAAATCGATCGAAATAGGCCGGTTATTTTCGCACAAAAATACAATTAAAGAGTATAAATAAATAAAAGAAAGTCTTAAACCAAAATATGGACCGATGGTAGAATAGTATCCTGCTACAGTACATACCCCAATTTGATTCCCAAATGGTGTATTTTTTAATTACATAATTAAAAATACAAACCGATTTCGGTCGGTTTCGGCAAATTCTTTTTGGTCATTTGTGAAATTTAATTGACCGAGCGAAATCGATCGAAAAATACCGACCGAAGTCGATCGGTTGACTCTAACGACCACACGATTATCGGCCGCCACAGATCGGTCGATTTTTTCCAATTACCCACGAACATCGGTCGATTTTGACATCGTTTTCTCCCTTTTTAGTAGTCTACTTTTCTTATGTATGTTTTTATCTTCTGATTGAATCGCCTTTCAAAACCTACTTGAAATGTTTGTGTAGACACTGAAATTTTAACAAATCAAGATAAATCCTAAATTCAAGACAACTCTTGAAATATTAGGAGTCTATTAGGGTTACTTGGTGGCTACTCCACCCAAACCCTAATTCATGCCTATAAATAAGGCTACATATATCCTTCAAAGAGGATCTCAACAATTCCATAAACTCTCGAAATATGCACAAAAAGATCAAATATATGATCTCTGAAATTCCATAAAACTCTTGGAATATTCATTAAGAAATCAAAGACATGTCAAATATGTCTTGCTCAAAGTTCTAGCAACATTCAAGATCCAAATGGAGTGTTGCTACATGCTTCTTGATCATCATACATCAAGAAGATGCATAACATCCTACATACGAGAAATACGCTACTAAGGCCCTCGAATTATGGATAATAAATCGGAGGGAAGAATCAAGGGATAAACAGAGTTGTAACCCGCAATGTTTATCAATAAAATCTATTTTTCTTTATAGTTGTTTATAATTGCAGATTTATTTTCCTACGAAAATTCGTTGCAAACAGTTTGCTTTTTTTGATGTTCGAGTTAGTTTGTACTTACATTAAATATTTTATTGCTTATATATTACCTCTTACAAACAACAACAACAATAACATATCAAATGTAGTTCCACGAATAGATCAGGAAAGAATAATATATACGCATACTTCACCTCTATCTTGTAAAGGGAGAAAAACTAATAGAGGCTCTTACAAACATAAGTATCAATAATTTTACCCGTCAAACTTTAGATAGATGATTATAAATCGTCTATTGTTTTTTGGTCAATCTTTCATATAGTTTTCATTTCACACTTTAGTCCACACTTGGGATTTTGTTAAAAAATGCTTTAATAGTTATATATATTCAATCGACATTTCACACACTTTCCTTCAATGATAAAAGAAATTAAGTGTTAAAATAGTTCTTTAGTTCGAAATAATATATCCACAAATAGAGTAGAATTTCTTTTAGAGATATTAATGTTTTTTATAGTACCCCAAATATACCTTTTGGTGTAATTACCAAATTAAGCGTATGGGACATTTTTCTGAAATATATACTCCATCCGTTTTAATTTATGTAAACCTGTTTGATTGGGTACGAAGTTTAAGAAAAAATAAAGATTTTTGGAATTTGTGGTCCTAAACAAGTTATAAAGGGGCCCAGAGTATTTGTGTGGTTATAAAAGCTTCTCATTAATGGTAGATTTGTAAGTTTAAGCTAAATTGTTTTCAAAATTAGAAAGAGGTCATTCTTTTTGGAACAGACCAAAAAGGAAATAAGTTCACATAAACTGGAACGGAGGGAGTATATTCTTTACTGCTTCAAAACATAATAGTCGATAATATATATATATATATATATATATATATATATATATATATATATATATTGGCTAGTGAATAGCCGAATTCAATTAATTTCGACGACCGGCCAAAATTTTCCAACTGCGATACAGACTTTTTTTTTTTATTGATCTATCGACCTTGACAGATGCTTCGCAGTAACAACCTTAATCAAATGTGTAGGATAGGTGGGAGGCGGTGACACACAACGACCAATCCTTAAAGACCACTCTTACAAAGCCCAATAATTTGGGCTGTTTTGCTTATGGGTATCTTCATAACCCAAATAAGAAATTATTTATTTCAATATGTTTACGCTCGTTTGACATTTTTTGAAGTAGTTCTAACAGTTGAGGCACAAATCTATGTAAAAATAGCACAGGTTAGCCAATTTTCAGACTGGTAATTGAAAATAGTCAGCGTTTGTAAAGTCATTGAAAAATAGTCACTATTTTGCTGCAACACGGACCGGTCCAGCATAATATACTACAGATTGGGACACCTGTGTATGAACTTCCAGCATATTATGCTGCAACTCCAACACGCGAAAAGTTCCAGCATAATATACTAGAGATTGGAGCACCTGTGTATAAACTTCCTGCATATTATGCTGGATCAGTATATTATACTAGAACTCCAATATATTATGCTGGAATATTTTTCGGATTTTGAATAGTGTTTTCGTTCATATTTATCTTTACATGAAAATGGCTAAATTTCGATTACTTTTGAAATTGTGGCTATTTTTCAATTACCACTTGTAAATCTAACTATTTTTGAATTTCTCCCCAAATCCATAATAAGAAGTCTGTTTGGTTTGGAGTATTTAACCTAATTTTTAGTTGGAAGAATTAACCTAAATGGCCGCTCATCTAACCGCTTAAACTAAAAATAACCGGTGGAGATATAATATATGCATATTTTATGTATTATATGTTTATAATCATGTATGATGACTGTATAATCTATATATATTGCAAGAAAAAGTAAACAATGAATATGGCCGGCTAATTGCACAAAGATCCATTCAACTAAATTAGGTGAAATACTCCAAACCAACCAGGCTTCTTATTATGGATCCACATTTTGCTATCACTTTATAAATATAAGTCTTTTTCTAATGAAACATGATTAATTAATTATTCAATCAGCCCTTATTTAGTAAGTTTTGCCGCCTTAAAACAAACACAACAACTACACAGAGTGTCATAGCCACATACGTTGAAGGGTGGTCAACGGAACATCCTTTATCAAAAAATTATACACGATATATATAGAAACTTATATTGTGTATATATGTCAAAAATTATTTTTTGTATATGTATATTTTAAATATCCTTCGCGAAATTGTTAGCTTCGCCACTGCGCTCACACACCCTAGTTTTGCAAAAAAATTCCAATCTTTTTCGAGACCCCCTCTCCCCTTACGTTTTTGCAGAATATTTCCTTTAAACAGCTTCTCTTTTTCTTTTTCTTTTTTTCATTTAAGTACTTCTGTAAGTCTGTAAGGGTGATTAGAAGGACCTTTTTAAAAATATTTTAGTTTAAAATTGGTATTACATAAGAACAGTCAGTACAATAAAGACAAATTCATGACTTGAGACAGTTTAGGAGGGCCGTTTTGTGATTTTACTCCACATTAAGTCGTCATAGGACTTTAAACACATTTAGCCAGTCGAAAAAAAATAATTATATTCGCTAGTCAAATATACAAACTATATAGCAATTATGTATAATATATATGTGTTTGTCGGCTATTATTGGTGGTCGGCTATGCAATTTAAATTTTCCTAAACCAAATCATGACTGGCCTATTAGTTCGGTGATGTGGTGAAAAAATGACACTGTACAACTGCTTTAAAAATAATGACCGAACATATATATATATATATATATATATATATATATATATATATATATATATATATATATTATATAAAAAATTATACAAATTTTATACCATTTTTCGGTTATCAAATATAAATAGGTTTTGGCGCGGGCTAAAAATAATAATACCCCAAATGCGATCCATTAGCTTAAGTTAACCTAACATTTTGGGCCCTTTATTTGTACTCGTTACTCCTTTGCTTCTCCATCTTTTCCCCTTGGTAAGTGGAATTTTGGCTGTCGATGCTTAATCAACAAATAAATTCAAAATTACCAAAGATGAAAATCCCTAAGAAGGAAAAAAAACAGGTTCTTCTAATCTACTGTTTGTAAAAAAAAATAAAAAACAAAAAAGAGTTAAATGTATGTTTGAATTATCAAATAAATCAGTGGATATTGTCTAGCTTGTGTTATCAGTGAGCTAAAAATAGAAAGTCTTGACCCATAAGGAAAAGGTTATACCAGGTTAAATGAATAATCTCAATACGAGTTATAAATCGTATTTACGAAATGCGACTTATAAATCAATATATTAAATACGAATTATAAATCTCATTCGGCAAACACGACTTACTTCATCACCGGAAACCTTTTGTAATCAATAGACTTGTAGTTTAATGACTATCAACAAGGTATGGATTACATAAAACTATGACTAAGATAACACTTTTGTTACTCGTAGTCTTGCAACCCCTTTTATTGAGAAAATGTTTGAAAAAACTTATCCACAACTGATATACATACCAATTCAATAAAAGCGTCTTCACATATATTATAATCATAATTTAATTATACACATTTCCATCTTAATTTATCAATTAACCTTGCCATTTAATGTAGCTTCATATAAACATTCAGTGTGGATAAATTTCTACGAAAATTGTTATAATAAACCAAAATATTTTGATATATTAATTGTGGGATTGAAGAAGTAACTTTTTTAACTATAATATTTGGGCCTAAGCTGTCACGACCCAATTTCATTTTCGGCCGTGATGGCGCCCAACACCATTGCTAGTAACCAAGCCAACAGTGAACAATCTAGTGATTTCTCCATTTTAATAAGTTTTTTCCCCAAGTAAATAACTTTCCTTAATTTAATAGGTTTAGTAAGAAATAATTTTAAATTAATAAAATAAAAGCAGCTGAATGTATTTATGGCCATAGGAATAAAACCAAAATCACAAGTCTACTAGTGTGTGCCAAGATCTGGTGTCACAAGTGTGTGGGCTACTAGTAGAATATACAAAAGATCTCTACTCTACCGTCTGAAATAGAATAGATAGAAAATAAATCAAAAGAGAGACTCCGGCTGCTGCTGAACGGCTTGGAAGGGGCAGCTCACCGTGTGGTCTCAGACCAGAAGTCAAGCATGCGCGTCGGTCTGATAACCAGATGCACCTGCCTCAGATCCTGCACATCAAGTGCAGAAGTATAGAGTGAGTACATAAATAACATGTACTCAGTAAATATCTAGTCTAACCTCGGAGAAGTAGTGACGAGGGGTCGATTTCGACACTTACTATGGGCCAGAAATATAGTAGTATGAAGTTCTAATTAAACATGATATATAAAATGATAATAGAACTCAGAGCAGAAAAATAAAACAATCCTTTCATTTCAAGTAAGAACCAAGTCATTTCTCTCTTCTAATCCTTTCAACTTTCAAGTCCATGGAACAATATTAAATATAAAGGGGTTCTAATATCCTTACGCACGAATTATGCCGAAGACGTACGACCCGATCTAAATATACATATAAATATACTGTGCACTGCCGAGGGTCGAACGACCCTAACCATAGATACATCAATTAACCTGTCGAGGCGAACGACCCGCTCCTATGAGAGTAGTGAAAATTTACACTGCTCGCGGGATATACTTGCGAAGCGGTAAAATATAGATTTTCTCAAGTTATCATAACATTTCTCAATTCTTTTTCAAAATAAGAAATTCAGCTAGGAACCTCAACCTCCGCTTTAATCCAATAATTAGTAAGCATAAACAAGCAAGGATATCAATAAAAATATGGTGTAAGCCTAAATCTATCCGGACATAAACATGAATAGTAGCTACACACGGTCTCTCGTCACTTCGTGCGTACGTAGCCCCCACAAGTAGAAGTACATAATTATTAAGTTCACCTATGAGGCTAAATTTCCTCTTAAAAGGTTAGAAAAGAGACTTACCTCGTTTCAAGGCCTACTTCCCGATCCAAAAATGTGCTCACACCCTCAATTCGGTGCCGAATCAACCCAAAACTAATCAAATAGTATATAAACTAATCAATACATGCTCAAAAGTTCGTATTCCAACTATTAAAAAGGTTACCCAACCCTAAATGTAAGATTCTTAAAGTTTACCCCGGGCCCACGCGCCCGAATTTCGAAAATTTTTGAAGAAAGTTGTTACCAATAACCTCATGAACTCAAATATATGATCTTTACTAGATTCCATAACGAATTTCATGATTAAATCTCATTTTTATCAAAAATCTAGGTTTTTCTCCTAAACCCATGATTTTCACTAATTTACATATTGTAATCTACCAATAAGTTATCTATTTGACTCATATTAGATAGAAATTACTTACCTCAAGGTGTTAGATGAAAATTCCCTCTCTAAGAGCTCCAAGAATCCCCCAACAATGGAATAAATGAGTCAAAATGACTAAGTCCCGCATTAAATGAAGGATTCTGCCTTTAACGGTTTCCGTACCTACGGAGAGACTTCCGCTTCTGTGGTCAAACGTACGCTTCTGCAAAAACGGTCTGGCCACTCGCCCATTGCACCTGCGGAGCCAGGGCCGCTCCTGCGCAACCGCTCCTGCGGCCGACTCTTTCATGCCTGCGAACACAGCCGCTTCTGCGTTCACAGTCATCGCACCTGCGCCTTCGCAGGTGCGCGAAACTCCTCGCTCCTGCGGATCCTGGGCAGCCCTGGCTTGCTCGCTTCTGCGGCTCTTGGCTCGCACCTGCGGCTCGCCAAGCGCATGTGCGATTACACCAGCAGCTGGGAACTTCAATTGTTGTTCCCAAGTTTCAACTTGGTCCGAGCCTCGTCCGATCGATACCTGGGGGCCCTGAGGACCCGCCCGAACATACCGACAAGTTTGAAATCATAACACGGACCCGCTCGAACCCTCGGAACGCCCAAAATGACATTAAAACTAAGAATCACACCCCAAACCAATTGGATCAAAAATATGAACTTTAAGTTCTTCAACTTACTCTCAAAGCGCCGAAACGTACTTACACTACTCGAATTGACACGAAATTTTGCGTGCAAGCCTTAAATAACATTACGAAATTAACCCCGATCTCAGAATTCCATTCGGACCTCGATATCACCAAAACTTACTCTAAACCAAATTTAAAGAACTTCAAGAACCTCCAAGGAACCAACTTTCAGTATTAGGTGCCGAAATGCTCCCGGATCATCCACTACCCGGTCCGAGCATACGCCCAAGTCCGAAATCACCATACGAACTTATTAGATCCGTCAAATCCCGATTTCGAGGTCGTTTACTTAAAATATTGACCGAAGTCAAACTTAGCCTTTTAAGGCCATCTTAAGGAACTAAGTGTTCCGATTTCAATCCGAACCCTTCCAAATCTCGAACTAACCATCCCCGCAAGTCGTAAAATAGTAAAAACATATACAGGGAGTCTTATTTAGGGGAACGCGATTCTAAAAAGTAAAATAACCGATCGGGTACATAAGCTAGTAGAAGAGAATTTATTATTATATATGGGATAATGTATAAAATAAGTAGTTAGTCGGGTAAATTACACATTATAAATTTAAAATTAGAAGTAAGTAAATTTGATTAATATAAATTATAAATTATAAAGTGGGCTAGGCCCACAATTTATTTACACTAGTGAAGTTGCCCGTGCTTCGCGCAGGCATACAAGATATCAACATTAAATTTATAAAATGATATTTTCGACTTCTTTTGATAGGAGGAAATGAAAACATTTCATGTAACCTTGACCGATCTATAAATAAATTGAATTATTTATTCTTTTTCACTTTGAGTTATAAGTTTGACTTCAATCTACGTTCCATTCAATATAATTTGAACTTTTTAGCTGATTTGTTTTTTGTTTTTTTTGTTTTGAAGGCTACTTTGCTACTTGAAACAAATCTACTCGTATTTCTTCCACAGCTACCTTAAAGACGAATCTTCTGGCCAAGATATAATATTTTTCATATTGATAAAATATCTAGTTTTATTTCTCAAAATAATAGGAAGCTGGTATTTTCTCATTTGATCGATCAGAACTATTCAATTGGATTATCACTTTCATTTTCAAGGGGAAAAAAATCTCTAAAATTTTGAAAAATAATTAATAATATAGATGCCAGTCTTAGGTTTATATAGAATTAAACTAAAAAAACAAAATCAAAATCAATAAGATAGTGACAACAACTAGACTAATGACATTATATGACATGTAAAATATTCTTCGGAACATAAAATAACTGAAGAAACTTATGATAATTAAAGTGATTTTATGAGATAAAATTCAGATAAAAAATTCAGATATGACCTACTGCCTTTGGAATTTTCTTTATAAGAAGAATTAACCTAAATAGACATTCACCCAATCGCTTAAACTTAAAATAGCCCATGAATATATAATATATAAATAATCCATGTATAATCATCATCCGCAAAAGAAAAAGAGGAAAGAGAACAAAAGAAAAAAAATGTAAAAGAGAAAGGAAAAAACAAATAAATCCTACAAATTAGACATAGCAAAAAAGACGAAAAAGTGAGAAATTGAGAATACAAGAGATTAAAGAGCGTTAAGGTATTCAATAATCTATAGTAGTAGAGAAAGCATCAAATATAAAATACTGCTCAAATTTTATAATACAAAACGTATGCAACATCTAGTACCAATGCAATATTATTAAAAATTAAAAAAAGAGGAGTAAAACATCTCTATATCAGTGGTGGAAAATGATAAAAATAAGTTAGCCATAATAACAAAGAAATCAATACAGAGATTGAAAGACAAAAAAAGTGAGAATGCAAGATATTCTAGGAAGAAGGAATTTTGAAAGCTACAAATTTAAAGTGGAAAATCAAAAGGCAGAAGAGGTAATAACAGATGTCTGGTTTCTTTTCCTCCGCTGCTTCTGGACTCTATTGTTGTCTTCCTGCAGCTCATATCTTCGGATCATCATACCCAATTTGTTCATCGTGTCATAATATAGATTGCAAGATCACCATTAATGTCCTTCATTTACTACCAGCTAATGAAAATGTATTGGAAATGAAAGGTTTTAGAAATTGAGTGGGCGTTTGGACATAAGAACTGTAAAATTTCGGAAAAAAAGTAAAAAGAAATTTCAAGTGAAAATGGTATTTGAAAATTAGAGTTGTGTTTGAACATGCATATAGTTTTTGGTTGTTTTTGAAGTTTTGTGAGTGATACGAGTGAAAAGCTTGAAAAACAGCTTTTTGGAGTTTTTCAAATTTTTAAAAAATGTCAAAATTCATCTTCAAGTGAAAATTTAAAAATTTATGTCCAAACACCAATTTCGGAAAAAAAGTAAAATTTTTCTTGTGTCCAAACGAGCTCTGAAAATGGGGGCAGCAGATAGTTAAGGGACTTCCGTAACTGAAATATATATAATGAGATGTAATAAATACTATTATAGAAGATGATCTATTTTGAATTATTAAACAAATTAAATTAAATGAATGAAGGAGATAAAGGCAAAAAAAGGAGAAAAAAGATAAATACCCCCTCCCGTTTACTTTTACTTGTCCACTATTGACTTTGCATACCCCTTAAGAAATAATAAATAAAGTGCATAATTTACCATGATACCCATATTAATTGATATATAGTCTTCATGGATTTGAAAAATGATTTGAAATGAGTAATTAATGCTAATAGTAAAACAGAAAAAATTAATTATTTTTCTCTTGATATACGAAAGTGGACAAGTAAAAGTGAAAATCTATTTTTGAAATAGTTGACAAGTAAAAGTAAATGGAGGAAGTAGGATCCTTGGCCAAAGAGAGGTGTCAAGTCACCTTGTCCATTCCCTCTTATATATCTAGACTAGAGAATATATTCGCGCTTCGCGCGGTCAAAAATTATAATAATGAATACACAAAATTATTTTTTCATTAGTTTAGTTGAAATAGAAAGATTAAAAGAGTTATGTATATGAATATGAAATAAATTTTGTAAATAGACACATAATTTTATAAACATACAAATCGCAAATATAAATCTTTATATTAGAAATACCTTCTCGAGGTTACGTTAATTGCTCTTTCCAAAATATTCAAGTGCTAGTTTTCTCTATTTTTCTATACATGTCAAGCACAATAACTTATTAATTATATCAATAAGCGTTACCTAATTTCAAGAAAAATATTTGCAGCATGTACTTTTTTTTCATTACTTGATACTTATGATGTATGGAAAGAAAATTAGGTAATTAAATGAACAATATTTTGCATTGTCATTCATCTAAATTGGACGATATCTTATAGTAGTATTTTATTAATAAAATGATATCACGACTTATATGATTTAAATTTTCAAAAAATAAATAATTGTTAATTTGGTTCTTGTATATACTACTACAGTAAAGTCGTTTTCCAACCTTATTTGTGAAATGAACTTGACTTTGTTTTAAAGAAATTACTCAGAAAACTTGAAGAGCCTAACGGTACGGATTCCTAGAAAATTCTTATCCAAACGAGGTAGATCAAATCTAAAAAATTTACAACATCATTGCCAAAAAGTAAATAAGAAAAATATCACTTCTGATTTACTGAAAAAATAGGATAGCGATTTGCACGCATATCATACCTAACAGTCCTCGACTACAATTAATCGATAACATAAAACATCTAATGGATACAACCTCATTGGCATAAGTTCTCATTTTGTACTTATAAACATACATGTAAAGAGAAGGGAACGAAGAAAGGAAAATTTTTTGGGACATACTTACACGTAGGCAACATATGTGGATACCATTGAAATCAGTGGAAGTACTACAATAAAGTGGCAAATATTATATGTAGACATTCCCCTGTTGTAACTATATATATGGCCTGATAAAAATTAAGTGAACTCCTCAAGCACCGTATTTTGTTCTCCATTATTCTTGGAACTATTGCCATATTCAGATCCTTTTCTATGTTTGAGTGACATAACGATAACGTATATGTATTTTGTAGCCGGGAAGAATAGGAGCAACAACTGAATTAACATCAAGAAAAGAAGATTCTAATATAGAACTAAAAAAACGGAACTAAAGTGAGGAATATTTATGTCCCAAAGCTATAAGACTCTCTTTACTATTATTGTTTTGGGTCATAAATGAGACTGTTAGGGGCCATTAGTGGGGAATATGAATAGAATTCGTTCTTGAATAGGTGCTTTAGTAATCTTGGAATGTCTGGAGTAATAAATAGGAATAGTATCAGCTGATGAATATGTGCCTATGAAATGTTTGGAGTAATAATTGTTAAACTTATAATTTTTACAACATCATAAATAGAGAAATATCAAAAAAAAGGAGGAAAAGATAAATAGGATCTTGGCCAAAGAGATACCAAGTCATCTTTTTCATTCCCTCCTTTTATATATATATATATATATATATATATATATATATATAAATATAAAAGAGAGATAGATTCTTAATGGTTAGCCAATGATTGAAACAAAAAGATCTGACTTTCTTTTCTAAGTCCACTAAAAACGAGAAGTGGTAGCCATCTTTCGTTGGTTTCTTAGCATTTAATTTGATAACTTGTGTTGGAGAAAGTTAGTGTATTTAATTATCAAATAATATTATGATGTGAAGAGAAAACTATAAGGTAATTATAGGGTCATGATTGAGAGTTCATGAATTAATATAAGATATATACAATGTTATGGAAGAGCACTGCTTCACTGGTACAATTTTGATGCTTCTGCAACTACGTGTTAGAAGATACAATGTTTATTGAGTGACTAGGTAATAATGAGAGATTACATGATTTTAGTAATTATGAGTGAATGAGATATTAAATAATGGATAATAAATTTCAATGTGAGAATTGGGAAGTCAGCAATTATGTTCTAATCTCAAATATCACACAATAATTCAAAGGAAACTAACTGGATTTCTATTAAAGAAAAGTACTTGCAAACTATAAACAACAATAACTAAAGAGAAGAGATAAGGATAAATGAGATGGGAAGGAAACAGAACAGAAGTAGGCAATAGAGGAACTGAGACGAAGAGGATTAGGAGAAATTCTATCAGATTCAACATACCACTACTATGCTATTTAACTGATTCCCACACATTGCTATTTAACCGTATTCCCCACTACCCATTACAGTTCATCCTTCAATCTTTGGGCTGGTCGTTTATTTCGTTTGCTTCTCCTCAGCATTCCAGTTGGCCCATCAGATTGTTCTCGTGTTGGCCCATCATCCATGTTGTCATTTTGCCCAATATCAGTCATAACAAATTACTTTACAAATTTTGGAACTGTAGGAACTATATCTGAAGCTGTTGTATCGTTTCTCCTTTAAATTCTGAGTCTAGATTAGATATTGGGATATATCTTTAACTTAAAAAAAATACTTTGTAGTTTAAATATTAACATTTAGCTCTAAGCTTCAAAGTTAAGAATATTAAGGCCTCATTTTTTTTAAAGATTAAGACGTCTATATCAAGATGTGTATTAAGATTAAGACATTTGAATCTGAATACACATCTGAATATCAAGATGTGTATTAAGATTAAGACATTTGAATCTGAATACACATCTGAATATTAAGATGTGTACTAAGATCTGAAAACTAAATGATTAAGACTGTTTGATTTTTAACATCTGAATGTATAAAATTTATCTTTATTTAAAAATTAATAAACATAAAATTCAAACGAAATACAAATTGATCTAATAGTCTATCAATAAAATATATATATATTTTTAAAAATATGGTTGTTGGTGGTGATGACTAACGATGGTGCTTGTGAATGCCGACTAGAGGCGGTAGTTAGTGGTAGGTTTGGTTGATGGTTGTGGTTCAGGGTAGTAGCTAGTGGTGATTAGTAGTGGTGGCGATTATGATTGAGGATGGTGGTGGTGAGTGGTGATAGTTAATAATGGCGGGTGGTGGTGATAGTTGTGATTGAGGAAGGTAGTGGTGGGTGGTGGTAGTTAATAATGATGTGCAGTGCCGGTTATGGTTGTTGATGGTGATATAGTGATTAATTGTGGTAGTTGAGGTTGATGAGTGTTGTTTGTGTTTGAGAATGATGGTGGTGGGAATGGTGCAGATGGTGGGTGGTGGTAGTCGATTATGGCGGCGGCTATGATTGAGGATGATGGTGGTCGCATGATGGTAGTTGATAATGGTAGGCGGCGGCGATAATTAATAATGGATATGGATGATAACATCTTAATGAAATTAAGTCTCTGTTATGGATCTTAATCATACAAACCTATTTAGACCCATTAAGTGGTTGTGAAGTAAAAAAAAACAAACACACTTAATGATTAAGATCTGAAAAATTAAGATTCAGACTTTAAAAACAAACGCATTTAATGTCTGAGATCTGAATGATTAAGATTCAGACCTCCATTAAGTGGAAACAAATGAAGCCTAAGAGTTGACAACGACTAGCATAATTGACATAGTTAATTAATATTTCGTATATATTGAGACCATAGGAGGCCGTTTGCTTGGTGCTCTAGATGTTGCAAGGTTGGGAATGTCCCGTTAGCGAGATAGAGCTGAGACTTTAAGATTTGATACTTGCTTTTCCAAAATTCGTTTCGAAAGTATGTTTAATACCCTATATTTTAAATAAGGGTGTATTGGTCATTTGTAAAAAAAAAAAAAAAAACAAGAGCAAAAGAAATAAAATAAGACCCAAAAGAATATAATAATATACAAAATAGTAGAAATAGACTAAAGCCCCTCAGATTGAACCTTGTGTTCAAACTAAAGGATTTGGAAAACCCATAGCCACTAAAGCATCAAACTTAGAAAAGTTTCATTACTGCCATAACAGCAATACCGTGATCGATCAATAGGAAATTGACACATATTTTTGAGCCTAACAATAGAGTTCCAGGTAACCACAGACATGCTAACATCTATTTGTGGCAATATTGATTTTAGATATAAAATTTTGTAGTAAGTTTGGGTAACTACAAGGGTGTGATATGATTGAGAATTGGGAAAAAACAACTGGCGGTTTAAGTAAAAGAAGAAGGAGAAGATAGCAATATATTTTACTTTAAATTAGTATCTCTATATACAGGAACTAGTCCATGTTTAGTGAAATTGTGATATTAGGATTGAGTTTGGTACTCGATTGTGGTGGGTAACAATAACATGAATTTCCATGTGAAACAAATTAGTTCATGAATAACTATGAACATAGAATGAAGTAATTGTTGAGAATTAATTTTAATAGTATTATGATTATTGAACAGATGATATCTTTAAGTGACACTAAGATATGTGTTACAGAAATTGTAACTCGCTATCACTTAAATTTAGTGAATTTCAGAGTCAATTGATGGTAACACTAAACTTATATGATTTATAGATTGCACACGAATTGAGCAATTGGATCAATAAGAAGTAGAGCTTTGGTTAGTTGACTTTGAGAGATGAGTAGTAACCCTTCCGCAATTTGTGTTTTCATAACATGCATAGTTTATATATAATTTTGAAAATAAATGTATTATCGATGCTTTGAAATTGCATGTGGGACAAGTCCTTTACTTGATATGATACCGAAATGGTTATTTGAGATGATTATTGTCGTTTTAAATATTCTCGTTGTTACTAAATATTTTTACCATTACCAAAATAAAATTACATGATTTGATAAGAAATGATTTTCCCTTTATTATTTTGAAAATGCTTTCATACGTATTGACTTTTTACAAGAAAGAGTATTAATGGGAGGAGACTTTGAAGGATCACGAAGTAAACAGCGAGTTCGTTTGTCCCAGTGCACGTTGTATTTACAGATTACTGATTACAATTACAGCCCTCATTAGTGGGAAGTTAGAACTAGCATACAATTACGGTTTTTCCTCGAGTAGAGACCTACATTTATATTTGACTCCTTTCAAGAAGGGGTCCACACAGTGATACATATTACATGATCCTTCCTTGGAAACCTCCCAAACAAGAATATTGATATTACATAGTGTTTACTAGGCTTATTACCGAATTGTCAACTGAATTATATTACATGAAAAACATGATGAGACTGATATTTATTGTTTATGAAAGGGTATTCTTATGATATTTTATGTTTAATATACTAGTATGTTTTCTGACTTGTCCCCAAATAAAACAGTTGTGGTTAAGTGTTATCACTCACTGAGCTAGCGACTCACCCCTAGCTATTTTTTTTTACAGAGCCAACAATTGACGCATAGGAGGATTTCGTTAATTAGAGCGCACACATTGATAGTTCTTGGTGAGCCCCGTATTGTTTCGCGTGGGCAAGGAGTTTAATTAGTTGTGATGATCTTTTCTTTGAACTCTAGAATCACTCCTTAGTCATTCTTTTAGTCTAACGAGTATTCTTTTATTATTATAGACGTACGATGAGTATTGCACTTTCTTATCTGATTTGGAGATAAATTAGTATTTCTGGTTCTTAATGGATGGATTATTAATTGTTGAGACTTATTTTGGTTAATTGATAAAGTTATTGTTGGTTGGATTGATATTAGGATGTTTGATTGTTGATTTTGAGACAAGGAAGTTTTTGGATAGTCCCAAAAATAAGGAAAACTCTGTCTGTTTTTCTGTAAAATAATCGACGAGGCTTACTTAGGAGCACTTGCTCCTAAGTGCGGGTCATGATCCTAAATTGGTTCATGACAAAGTTGGTATCAGAGCTTAGGCTTTAAGTCATGGAGCAATGTTTAGTAGAGTCTGGTTCATGGGTATGTAGGCGCCCATACTCATGATCTTGAGGTTACTCAACATCTAGGAATGTTTTCCCTTCTTTCATTCTTTGATCGTGCATTTGAGATAACTTGAGATGGACTTTGGAGTATTTCTTTCGTAGATGGCAAGGACATACACACCTTCATCTGCTGGACGTGGTGCCGGACGTGGTACTACCCGAGGTAGTGGTCAAGTTGAGGCTCATCAAACTAGAATACAGACCACTCCTCAACCTGAAGTTGTGAACATGGGCTAATCAGATCAAGTGCAAGAACTGGGAGTTCAAGACGCTTTACCACTAGTGCCAACTGTTGTAACTACTGTTACCTAGTGACGCAGTGGCAAGGTTATTGAATGTGTTAGAGGCATTGGTGCCTACCCAGGGTGGAAGTTTAGATTCTCAGGCTACTCTATAAATACAAGCACATGCACAGACTCAGACTTTAAGAAATAAAGAGGTATTCCTGCAAGAGTTCCTGAAATTGAAATTATCAAAATTCACAGGTTCTGATAATTCAGCAGATCCTCATAGTTTTTTGAATGGGACACTCAAGGCATTACGTGTGCTAGGATGTTCTAGTGAGAGAGCCGTGGAGCTCGCTACATACAAATTAAAGGATATGGCCAACACATGGTGTGAAACTGTATTGCTAGGAAGACCAGCAGGAGCAGCACAACTAACATGGGACGAGTCCAGTAAGTTGTTCATGGATCATTTTATTCCAGATAGCCTGAGGCAAAAATATGCTAGAAGACTTTGAGAGATTAGCTCAGACTCCAAATATGGATGTGTCAACATACAACAATTTTTGTAATATGGCTAGATATGCTCCTTATTTAGTGCCTACCCAAGAAGCTCGAGTTCAGAGGTCTGTTGATGAGTTGGTTGGTCATCTATACACTGCAGTAGCCAACAAATGAAGACTTTGTCCTACTCGGATACCGTCGATCTTGCTAGAAATATTGAAAATAAGGGATGTGATGAGCGTGTAACCAATGATTTATGTAAGAAGGCCAAGATATGAGGATCTTTCAATGTCGGTTTTAGTGAAAATCGCAGAGCCGAAAATTAAGGGCAATAACAACATGGTTCTCAAACAGGAACACATTTGTCTTCACGATCCGCACACAAACCACATTATAGATAGGGTACTAGGGGACCATCATCATCATCTGGACATCGTAATTCTGGGAAGATATATGCCACTACTCCAGTCTGCCAGGCCTGTGGTAGATCGCATTTGGGCCAGTGTCGTGTTCTGACTGGAGAGTGCTTTCGATGTGGCCAGGTGGGACATCACTTGAGGGATTGCCCTCAACCTTCGAGGAATTTCAGCCAGACTTCTATTTAGTCAGCTATACCTACTCAGACTACTCGTAATACTTTAGGTGATGCAGGTATAAAAAATAGAGGTTAGTATGCCGAAGATCGTGCTACTGTGAATCAAGGACAAGGGAATGCTGGTATAGGTCAGGCGAGAGTTTTTGCATTTACTAGACAGGATGCTCATGCCTTGAATATTGTGGTTATAGGTATTCTTTCGGTCTGTTCATTTGATACACTTGGGTTGATTGATCCGGGATCTACTCACTCCTATGTGTCCTCGTACTTTGCTTTGAGGTTTGATAGATAGCCTAAGCTATTGAATGATCCTTTTCTAGTTGGTACTCATGTTGGAGAGTCTCTATTAGCTGAATACATGTATCGGGCTTGTCGGATTCGGGTTGAGGGTAGAGATACTCTAGTTGACCTTGTTGTACTTGATATGATTGAATTTGACATGCTGATACGAATGGATTAGTTATCTTCTTGCTATGCAATCGTCGATTTTCATGCAAAAATGGTTAAGTTTCAAATACCGAACGGATCCAGTTTTGTCCTAAAAGGGGGTCAGGTTACAAAGATTTGCAAAGTTATATCTTTTATGAAGGCTCTGCAGCTTCTGACGAAAGGTTGTTTAGGTCTCTTAGCTATTATAAATGACACAAGAGAGGAAACAATTAATGTAGAAAATGTACCAGTAGTGAGAGAATTTTCTGATGTATTTCCTGAGGATTTACCAGGATTACATCCAGTATGAGAAATAGACTTTGGTATTGATTTGCCACCTGATACTCATCTCATATCGATACCCCAATATCGGATGACACCGACAGAGTTAAAGGAGCTAAAGCAATAGTTGTCGGATTTGTTAGATAAGGGTTTTATCAGACCAACTATATCTCCATAAGGTACACAAATACTATTCGTAAAGAAGAAAGACGGATCTCTGAGAATGTGCATTGACTACAGGCAGTTGAACAAGATAATAATAGGCACTAAATATCCTTTGCCTCGTATATATGACATGTTTGATCAGTTACAAGAAGCTGGCCACTTTTCAAAGATTGACCTACGATCTGGTTATCATCAGCTTAGAATCAAAGATTAAGATATTTCAAAGAGTGCTTTCAGAACTCGGTACTGGCACTATGAATTTCTTATGATGCCTTTTAGACTGACTAATGCTCCAGTTGTATTCATGGATTTAATGAATAGGGCATTCAAGCCGTTTCTGGATAGATTTGTACTAGTATTTATTGATGTTATCATGATATTTTCTAGTAGCCAAGGTGAACACGAGAATCATCCGAGGACTATGTTTCAGACATTCCAAGAACATCGACTTTATGCTAAGTTCTCAAAGTGTGAATTTTATCTAGACTCAGTATCATTTCTGGATATATTGTATCCAGATGTAAGTATGGTAGATGCTAAGAAGACAGAAGCTGTGTAGAAATTGCCCAGACTTACTTTTCATATGGATATTCACATCATTTTAGTCTTAGCAGGCTATTACATGTGTTTTGTGCAGGATTTCTCAAGAATAGCAGCGTCACTGACTAAGCTAACATAGAAAAATGCAATGTTTCAGTGGACGAAAGAATGTGATAAGAGCTTTCAAAATCTCAAAACGTGTCTGACAACAACACCAATATTAGCTTTACCATCGAGTTCTGGAGGATTTACGGTGTTCTGTGATGCATCAAGGGTGGGATTAGGGTGTGTTCTGATGCAAAATGGCCGCGTTTTAGTTATGCTTCGAGACAATTGAAAAAGCACGAGCAAAACTATCCTAAACATGATTTGGAGATGGCTGTCATGGTATTTTCTTTAAAACTTTGGAGGCATTACCTTTACGGTGAAACTTGTGAGATTTATATTGACCATAAGAGTTCGAAATACATTTTTCAGCAAAGAGATATGAATCTTCGGCAGCGCCAGTGGATGGAACTACTCAAAGACTATGACTGTTTTATTTTATATCATCCTGAAAAAGCCAATGTGGTGGCTGATGCATTGAGCATAAAATCTATGGGAAGTTTGGCACATATAGCTCCTACACAGAGACTTTTGGCCAATGATATTTAGAGACTAGAAGGTACATGTATCAAATTTAGTATGGGAAAGTTAGATATATTGTTGACTTGAGTTCAAGCCAAGTCTTCATTAGTCAAGTGCATTAAGGCCACCCGATATTAGGATGCTCGATTATGCAAATACAGAGATGAGGCTTTCATCCACAAGGAAAACTCACAAGGTCTTTATCCAAGAGGTAAGGTTCTAACCCTAGTCTTCAATTTCGAGTTGGGTAGAAGATGGGTAATTGGGAGTATGACTCTTGGGTATGAGAGTTGTTATTTATGCATGCATGTAGCTATAAGGATGGTGGGGAGGTAATTGAACTAGTATAGTAAACGTTTGGTGTTAAATTAGTTGTGGAGTGAAGGAAATCTTATGGAAGAACCTTGTAATCAAATTCACACACTGAGTGTTTGATAAAATGCTCAAAGGAGCTGAAACCATGAATATCTTCCTAATTTGTGATCAATTTTGCTATATTATTTTTAAATAGATCGAAGTGGCTAAGAGTTCATGATCATTGTAGTATTTTAAAAAAAAGCTCGAGGCGAGGTATGTTGGCTAAACTCTTCTCTTAGAGTTTAACCCCACAATATCCTTGTAAGTCCCGAGTTGTTCATTATAAATTGATTATTCTATATAAGCCTTGTGTCAAAAGATATATGTTCAATATGTATTCCGATGTTCTTGTTATGTTATATTCTATTTGAAAATGTGCTCGAAGCATGGGTTGCATATCTAAATGTTATATTTTTAAGTCATGATTCAAATGAAAGATATTATGCCAAAATGTGTAAGAAATCTCAATGTGCTTAACATTCTTATTTCCTCAATATGTGGACTTAAAGTCTTGAATAGAAATGCTTTGTTATTGATGTTCCGTGATAATGTTGAAAGTGAAATGAGGTGAATATGAAATATGAAATATGGCCAACGTGCCAAGAGTGACATTGTGTTATGGCCATCGGTGCCAATAAACTAAATGATATATAAAATATAATGAATGAGTTGTTAATCCTTTAAATAAATAAATACCCTGGGAGTACCGTTAGTCACCGAGGAAGGATAGGTTAAAATAACCTAACCCTGAAACTACACATGCAAGTGTAGGAGTGAATTGTGATTGTACTCCTTTATTGGGATGAGATTGATATAATGACACTAGTACCCTTTATTGGGATGAGATGATTGCCAGAAAAGGGTGATGTCGATCCATACGACATTGTGGTGCAACAGCCTAGCCGGTCGGGTCGTGATCGGACTCTATGCTGCACACATGGTGGCGATTGTGCTTGTGATTATGATTGAAACAATGATTGAGATTGAGATAATGATTGTTATTGTGGTTGATATTTTTGGGTGAGACGGACTAGCCGATCGGGCCGTGATCGGACTCCGTGCTAAAATCACGATGGTATATCAGTGCTAAGATCTCCTAACCTAAAATATAGAAATTTACTTGTAACTTGTCTCGCTCCTAATTTGATGTTTTGGTATTGTTTGAGGCTCCCATTAATTTTATGATTGTCCTTCCTTGTGTTATCATTCATTCTATTGAGATGGTGCTTAGTCATTCATATTAGTACTATTCCATATGTACTAACGTCCCTTTTGCTGGGGGCGCTGCATATTTAATGGATGCAGTTGGTTCCGCAGCATGTGGCATTAATCATTGATAGCAGTATACCCTCTTCTCAGCAGATTTGGTGATCCCCACTTCATTCGGGGTCATGTATCTTTTTGTCCCACGTGTATTATGTTTTGAGGTATAGCTGGGGGCATTGTTTCCGGCGTTATCATAGTATTTTGTATCCATAAGGCTCCGTAGATACATTGTGGGTTGTATATGGGTGTTGGGAAAGTCAAACTAGCCTGGTTGTATTTGAATCACTTGTTACACTTTAACTATGATTGTGTATGTATTTAAAGACTATAAAAACGAAGTGGCTAAGGGTAATAGATCTGACATTGTTCATGGAATCCACTCAATGTGTAATTAATGATATAAATGTATCTTTTTTTATTCATGGGCGAGTTGGGTAGAAGGTATTGTAAAGACTTTCTTGACCGTGGTATCTTAGTTGAGCGCTGGTCGCGCTCCCCAAGGTCGGAGCATGAAAAACTTGGTATCAGAGCCTAAGGTTTTAAAATGTCCTAGGTTGTCTCGGAGCCGTGTCTAGTAGAGTCCTTCTTATTGGTGTATTGTCGACTACATCTATAATTAGGAGGCTACTTGGGCATTTAGGAATAATACCCTTCTTTGATGTTTTCGATCGTGCGATAAGGCTGATTGTAAGATTGTTCCACCTTTAACTCGTGCTTTGCTCTAACTTTCAGTACATGGTGCCTAGGAAGAAGGCAGGACCTAGCCAAGGAGCCAATATCACCCCAGGAGTGGTAGTTGATTCTATATTTGATGATGCACGTGAGAAACTGATGGGTGAGGATATTCCCCCAATTACTACACTGCCTAATTCTACTACAACTGATTAGACCGCACTTGTGCCTACACCTACTAAGGGTGCAACGGTCCCTCCAACTAACATTCCAGTTCCACCTCCAACCTCAGCTTCCTGTCCCAATGTTTCTGAGGGGGATATTATGGGAGCCATATAGATGTTGGCTCAGATAGTGGCTTCTCAGGCCCAGTGATCAATTGTTGTGCCTACATCTTCCAGTCAGCCAGGGGAATTTGCTAGTTCCAGGGTGAACAAGTTTCTTTAGTTAGATCCTCCAGTGTTCATGGGTACTAATCCCGAGGAGGACCACCATGAATTCATTGATGAGATGCACAAGAATCTTCCGGTTATTCGTGCTACTGAGACAGAAGCAGTGGAGTTGGCTTCCTACCACATGAAAGAGGTGGCGTATGCTTGGTTTGAATTGTGAGAGGAGTCCCGTGAGGAGGGGAGCCCTTCAATGAGGTAGAATAAGTTCACCGATGCTTTCATTGATCATTTCTTGCCTGCTGAGACTAAGGCAACCGGTGTCACTGAGTTTGAGAGCTTAAGGCAAGGTAGCCTGAGTGTGTAGGAGTACTATATGAGATTTGCGCGCCTGTCCAAGTATGCTTTATACATGCTGCCTACTATGGAGGCTAGAGTGCGTCGGTTTGTGCAGGGCCTTAACCCCTTAGTTATTAATGAGGCCGCTACAACTGCCTTGAATTCTGATATGAACTATGGGAGGATGGTGGCATTTTCTCAAGCTAGATATAGCCATAAATTGAAGAATAGGATGGAGCGAGAGAGTAGTAGCAAGGCCCGGTTCGCGGGTAATCTTGAAGGTTCTTTGGGTGGTGGTGATGGTATGTCAACATTCGGGGGAGGGTTATCAGGTCTATCCCATTCTTTTGCTCAGTCTTCAATCAGTACACCACTGTCAGGGCCTAATCAGTAGCAGTAGAGCCATTTTAGGTCCAGTTAGGGCAACAGGGGATCCTACAAGCAGGGGCGTCCTGGTGGGAGATTCCAGCAGCAGCATAGGCCCCCATGCCCTAGGTGTGGAAATATGCACTTGGGAATATGCTACATGGACCTACCAATATGCTATGGGTGCGGATTGAGGGGTCATATTCAGAGGGATTGTCATTCGTCTCGCCAGAGTGCGGGTAGGGGCACGACACGACCAACCAGTTCTTCAGCTACTACATCCGCAACACCTCCTCCAGCTTGAGGCTCTCCAGCACCTGCATGGAATAGTTAAACTAGGGATGGTACACAGAGTTCGGGAGGACCCAACCGTTTCTATGCTATGCAGGGTCTAGGTTACAGACACAGATATTGAGGCACGTACACTTGAGTCCGTGCCGGTTGTGAATTAATATTTTGAGGTTTTTTCTGATGAGCTCCCTGGGATCCCACCAGATAGGGAGATTGATTTTGGGATTGATGTGATGCCATGCACGCAACCTATATCTATTTCGCCCTACAGAATGGCACCGACAGAATTGAAGGAGCTAAAGGAACAATTGAAGGATTTATTAGAGAAGGGTTTCATCTAGCCGAGTGTGTCGCCTTGGGGCGCACCAGTCCATTTTGTAAGGAATAAAGATGGATCACTTAGAATGTGTATTGACTATCAGCAGTTCAACAAGGTCACAGTCAAGAATAAGTACCCACTGCCAAGGATATATGACTTGTTTGACCAATTGCAAGGTGCTATGTATTGACTCTCTACTCTTGCCTCTCCGTTGACTAAATTGACGTAGAAGGCATTTAAGTTCCAATGGTCAGATGCTTGTGAAAGGAGCTTCCAAGAGTTGAAATCGAGATTGACTACGACACCAGTGTTGATTCTATCAGACGGTACAAATGGGTTTGTGGTATATTGTTGTAACGACCCGACTAGTCTTTTTGTGAATTAGCGTGTCGTTCAGTGACTTAAGGTCCCGAGCAGCTTTGTGATATGTATTATGACTTGCGTGTCTGGTCGAGTTTGGTTCTAGAAGATTCAAAATTAAATTGGAAGAACAATCCTTATTTTTGAAGCTTAAATGAAAAGAGTTGACCGGAGTTTGACTATTGAGCAAACGACTCCGGAATGGGATTTTGATGATGTCAATATCTTCGTATGATGATTTTGGACTTAGGCCTATGTCCGGATTTGGATTTGGAAGTCCGTAGGATAATTTGATGCATTTTGGCGAAAGTTGGAAAATGAAAGATTTTTAAAAAGTTTGGCCGGGAGTTGACTTTATTGATATCGGGGTCGAAATTTGATTATGGAAATTGGAACAGCTCCATTATGTCATTTAGGACTCATGTGCAAAATTTGGGGTCATTCCAGATTGATTTGATATGTTTCGGCACAAGTTATAGAATTTGGAAATTTCATAAACTCATAAGTTTGATTCGAGGTGCAATTTGTAGTTTCAGTGTTGTTTGGTATGATTTGAGGTATCGACTAAGTTCGTATCGTGTTTTAGGACTTGTTGGTATATTTGGGTAAGGTCCCGAGGGTCTTGGGTGTGTTTCGGGTGTTATCAGATCATTTTGGGCTACTTTGGATGCTATTTTTTATGTTTGGTGTTGTTCTTCGCGTGGTGCCTCTCGCGTTCACGAAGAAGGATTTGGCTTCTGGGATTTTGTTCTTCGCATTCGCAAAGAGACTCCCGAAGAAGGAATTTCTGTTGTCCGTCGCATGAATTCGGAAGCTTATATCTTGCAATCTATAAGGAATTTGGAGATGATCCAAAAATAGAAGTTGTATCCCTTTGTGTCTAGTTTTCAGAAATGTAAAGTGTTTGTTATTTGGAGTTGTTTACAAAACGTTATGGTAGATAGACTACATGCTGTCTGGGAAGAGTTTGGAAATCGCGAAGAATAAATTTCTGCTGCACATGGCTGACTTTGAAAGCTTATATCTCGAAATCCATCAGGAATTAGGAGATGAACAAAAAAGAAAAGTTGTAGCCCTTGAAGTCTAATTTTAAAAAGGTAAACCATTTGTCATTTGGAGTTTTTTACAAAACGTTATGACCATTATACTAGAGGATGTCTAGGAAGAGTTTGGAAATGACCATTATACTAGAGTTTGGAATAAAGTCAAAAAATGAGACTTCGTCTCATTCTTCCATTTTTGGCCGAAGAAAGCTCGGGTGAGGCGATGTTTCGAGAGTTTTTCAAGAAAAACATTGGGGTAATAATTCCTAACTCTATTTTGGTTAAAATACATGAATCTATTGTTATTTTTATCGTGAAATTAGTGAATTGGGTTGAACATGGTAGAAATTGTTTATACCTTAAATTGTGGATTTGGAGGTCGACTTGTGTTCGGAATTTGATAAAATTGGTATGGTTGAACTCGTATCGGAATGGGTGTTCGGATTTCATAAAAATTCTATCGGGTTCCGGGAGGCGGGCCCCGCATTGACTTTTTAAAATAAAATTTTAAGTCAATATTTTATTATTTGGAATTGTTTTCAATAAATTTTAATGAAGTTATACAATTAATTTGGATAGATTTGAGCTGTCCGGAGGTCAATTCAAGCAAGAAGGCTATTTTGGAATATCAACATAACTTCAAAAAGGTATGTATCTTGCCTAACCTTGAGTGAGGGAATTATCCCTTAGGTATTGAGTCGTATATGCCATTTGTGTAATGTGAAAGCCGTGTACGCGAGGTGACGAGTATGTACTCGGGCTTATATGTACAAATTTTATTGGTTTAAAGTCTTAGAAATTTTTATGTATTACATTGGAAATTGCCGGCACTTATTAATCCTTATTTTTCATGACTCATTCTTTAGTTGTCGAATTCGTTTTATATGATAATTTGGTGTGATTGCTACTTTGATGCTTATGTGAATTTCGTGTGCTTGTTGAGTTGACATTTTCTAAAAATAATTACATTATGGATTTTCCATCTGCAAATAGTTTATTAAATAAATTTAAAAGGAGGCATTAATCTATTTGCCAAAAAAATGGATTAAAGAAGGCGTTGTTCCTTGATGAATTACTTCCATTTCATGTTGTTGAAATTGGTATTGAGTTATAAAGGTCGTAAATCATATTGAGGCAAAGTGTTAAATTGTGAAATATTATTCTGTTGAGTTGTTCACTCCCGGATATGTTGTTAAGATTTTGTGCACATTATGGTCGAGCCATGGGCTCCTTATTGTGGAAAATAATGTATTGTTAATTTATGTAGCAAGTTGTAATATTTGAGCACTTGGGGTGCAATTTATGAGATGTTATGATATTTGAGGACTTGATGTGCAATTTGTGATATGTTGTGATATTTGAGCACTTGAGGTGCAATTTGTAATATGTGGTGATATTTGAGCACTTGACGTGCAATTTGTGATATGTTGTGATAATTGAGAACTTCAGGTGCAATTTATAATATGTTGTGATATTTGAGCACTTGATGTGCAAGTTGTGTTGTGTTGTGATATTTGGGCACTTGAGGTCTGATTTGTGAAATATTGTGATATTGATACGCATGCGGTGATAAAAGGTCAGGGTATTGAAATGCATGCGGTAAGATAAGGTGGGCTTGATACGCATGGCTAGTAGGGGAACTACTAGAAGTCATACGGTGTGATAAGGTGGGCTAAAACGCATGATGCTATTTCGGGAAAAATAATTTTTAAGAACTAAATGTGAAGGCTCTTGCGGTGATATAAGGAAAGATTGAAATTTATTTATGATTTGGGACTACGAGGCGGTACCCCGGGAGTGCCCTTTGTCGATATTTCTCTATGACTGTACTTGCCTTTGGTTATTTTATTTTTTCATTATATGTAAATTCTTGTGTTCTTCCGTGATGTATTATTTGATTTTATTATGTGTTTTGTATTCCTTGTTGTATTGTGTTGGCTTTGGCTCTTCATACGAGACTTTGAGGATTTGTGTTTCTGGTTTTTACCGTTTGAGTTGTTTTGAATAAAAGAAATTGCTATTATATTTTAATTTAATAAATTTTACATCCAAATCAGTAGCTATCAGATGCGTCATTTTAATTGAAATGCCATTTTCTTCACGAGTTCAAAAATAAACTCATTTCTTTGTTGATTTCTTACTTGATTTAAAAATTATAAACTTACTTTATTGAAAATTAATTGATTATTCGGATCTTATATACATTGATATTTTGGTATGTGAATTGTCCGTGTGGTTGTAATAGAGATATGGGCACGATCAAGGTGCCATGAAAATATGAAAGTGGACTGAGACCCGTATTTTTATGATTATGAAATGAGGTATCACATAGTGACTTTTATTTGAAAGAATTATATTTGAAAGATTTTTATTTGAAAAACTTATATGTGAAAGAATTATATTTGAAGGACTTACATTTGAAAGGCGTATATTTGAAGGACTTGATTAATGGGTTGTACTTGTGTTCCTTATTCGTTTGAGCAATGATTATGATATTTTTGTCGCCTTACTATTTATATCACTGGTTGATTTTTGTTGCGATCACTGCTAGTTGTTTTTCTAGTACTATTGTATACTGCTATATTGCATAGGTTATTAGACTAGTGAGTGTTTTGACTGTACCTCGTCACTACTCCACCGAGGTTAGTCTTGATACTTACTGGGTACCGACCGTGGTGTACTCATACTACACTTCTGCATATTTTTGTGCAGAGCCAGGTATTGAGGATATCAGACTCAGGCAGAGTTAGTGTGTTGATCGTAAGAATTCAAGGTAGAGTTACTTGGTCGTCGTAGTCCCTTGGAGTCTTTCCATTTTATTGTACTATCAACTCTTATTCGAACAATATTGTATATTCGATCCTTGAGATCTTTGCATGTATTCAGTTAGAGTTCGTGACTCACTATTACCAGTCTTGGGAGGTCTTTATATTTGTTTTCCACTTTTGGTTTCGACACTCATATTAAATTATATATTTTTTTAAAAAAGGCTCAAAATGTAATTTTAATCAGCTTACCTAGTCTTAGAGACTAAGTGATATCACGACGCATGTGGTGGGATTTAGGGTCATGACAAGTATGTATCCGATTTCTAGATTCATAGGTTCTACAAGTCACAAATGAGTCTAGTAGAGTCTTGCGGATCGGTATGGAGATGTCTATACTTATCTTCGAGAGGCTACAGAACTATTAGGAAACTTCCACTTCTTTCATTCTTATCATGTGGGATTTGTTGATTTTGGAGTTTGAGCCTTTGTATCTCTATTCTCTCATAGATGGTAAGGACACATGCTACCGGGTCAGCTGAGCAAACACTCGTGCATACTTCTAGGGCCGCAAAAGGCCGAGGCCGAGGTAGAAGTCGAGGTAGAGTCAGAGAAAGGGCATGCGTCACAGTTGGAACACCGGCCAGAGGGACAATTGAGGAGCCGCTAGTAGCTTCAGTTGGGAAGCCAACACTAGAGACACATGTTGTTACCCCCGTACTTCAGGAGACTTTAGCACACTTCCTAAACATGTTTGGTACATTAACTTAGGCGGGATCGATCTTCGTTTCACCAAATATTTCACATATTGGGGGAGGAGTTCAGACTCCTACCACCCGTACTCCAGAGTAGCAGGTTCATATTGGTCAGGTTCCGGGTATAGTACCTGTACAACCTGTTATTCCGGTACAGCCTGTTATTTTGGTATAGCCTGAAGTCACGCCAGAGGCATCAGAAGAAGAACAAAAGAGATTTGAGAGATTTAAGAGGTATATTCCACCTACCTTCAGTGGTACAACTACCGAGGATGCCAAGGAATTTCTTGAAAAAGTGTCACGTATTCTCCGTACCATGGGTATTATGGAAGTGAGTGGAGCTGCCTTTACTACATTTTAGCTGTAGGAGCAGCGTATTAGTGATGGAAAGTTTATGAAGAAGGTAGACCAGCCCTGATGCAATGCCACCAACTTGGGCTCAATTTTTGAAGATGTTTTTTATGAAAGAGTTTGTTCCCCAGACTCTCCGGGATGCATGGCGCATAGAGTTTGAACGGTTGCGTCAGGGAACCATGACGATGTCAGAATATGCTATCAGGTTTAGTGAGTTAGCTCGTCATCCGCCTATCTTGGTTCCTACAGTTAGAGAGCGAGTCCGCAGATTCATCGAAGGGCTCGATTATGATTTTAAAATATGTATGGCTCAAGATTTGCAGACTGACATTCCATTTCAGCAAGTAGTAGAGATTTCCAGGATGTGAGAACGTGCTTGAAGTGAGGAAAAGGAGTCTAAGGAGGCCAAAAGGTCTCGAAACTTTGAAAGATTCAGTGGATTCTACTATGCAGCTATGACTCATCATGGTAGAGGCCCGAACAGTCGGTCAAACAGTCCGTAATTCAGAGTACTCATAGTGCTCCAGTTAATACTTTTAGTGCACCACTAGCACGAGGTTTTTACAATGGTTATTTTAGTTATCCGGCACAAACTCAGTACGAGCAATCACGACCTCAAAGGGGTTGTTATGAGTGTGGTGATAGTAGGCACATCATGAGAGATTGTCCCAGAGTTGGGAGAGGTGAATTTCATCAAAACGCTCAGGATACAGGCTTTATTCTAGTTAATACTCCACGAGCACAACCACCTAGGGATGGAGGACAAACGGGTAGAGGGTGCCCTAGAGGGGGAGGCCTGACCCGTTGATAAATTTTCTATGGTATGGCTACAACCGCTACACCTGATGATGTCGTTACTGGTATGATTTATTTCATAATAAAGGAGCCATATTTGTATTTTGATTCAGTTCTTATTATCGAGGTGAGACCTCCTATCATGCTCTATATAGGGCGAGTTTGTGATTTGTGCACCACTCACGTGTTTATCCTTGTCGGGAGATTTGATGCTGTTAGCCAGTGTCTATTATTTTGTTTTGCACACTGTTTAGGGCTATGAGTCCAAAACTGACTTTTTGTTACTCACTACAGTGGGTTTTGGTGTAATTTCGGGATTATTGATTTCAATTTTATGAAATATATGCCCTATCGGTATGGGGGTTCATAATGTATTGTGAAATATTTTGACGGAATTTATTAAAAGAAGAAAAAGAAATGGAAAGTTTCAGTTGGAACAATGTGGATAATACTTGTGATTCAGGGCTGAGGATGGGGTCCTCGCATTTTCATGTGATTTTGATATGTTTGAACCGGGCCACGTCCTGCGGTGTAAGTTACATCGGGATGAGATTCTTGTGGTTAAATTCATGTGTTTTAAGTTCTCCCTTTGTGAAATTTAATTTGTACTAATAGGGAGTCATGCCCGTTAGGCTTATTTGATAATTCCTTTATGGTTTCTTTGCAAATTTAGCCATATTCGTGCAGTAATTATTGAGTTTTAGCCTACGAGGTGAGTGCCTAGGTGGCGTTAAATGTGACTCGTTAATTCGGGTAAATAATTATGAGGTCTTTATGCCTCGTGTCTCATTGTAAGTAAGGTGATGGTTTGAAATACAATTTTAGTCAACATCAGGTTAATTGACGATGCTGTAATTGATTATGAACAACTATTATGATCAGAGATATAGTTATGGGCATACATATGGTGTGTGCGAGTATAGGTACGAGTTGCTATAGCCGGTTGAGACTAATACCGTGTGTTGATATGAAAATCGGACCTTTTAAAAATGTTTGGAGTGTAAGAAAAATTGGTTTTAAAGTTTACAAGTGTGGATAAAAGAAATAGTCTTCAACTGAGATGGTGTTGTCGGACTTATATCGATTGCGGTGACGTAGGATCACCCGCGAATATATGTATAGTAAATACTCTTAGTAAATTGAAGTCCTTAGAATAATTCTCGGCACGTTCGAGGACGAGCATATGTTTAAGAAGGGGAGAATGTAACGACCCGACTTGTCATTTTGTGAATTAGCGTCTCGTTCAGCGACTTAAGGTCCCGAGTAGCTTTTTGATGTGTATTATGACTTGAGTGTGTGGCCGAGTTTGGTTTTGGAAGGTTCGAAATTAAATTGGAAGAACAATCCTTATTTTTGAAGCTTAAACGAAGAGAGTTGATCGGAGTTTGACTTTTGAGCAAACGATTCCGGAATGGGATTTTGATGATGTCAATAGCTTCGTATGGTGATCTTTACTCAGGCATATGTCCATATTTGGATTTGAAAGTCCGTAGGACAATTTGACGCATTTTGGCGAAAATTGGAAAATGGAAGATTTTTAGAGAGTTTGACTGGGAGTTGAATTTATTGATATCGGGCTCAAAATTCAATTTCGAAAATTAGAACAGCTCCATTATGTCATTTAGGACTCGTGTGCAAAATTTGGGGTCATTAGGGATTGATTTGATATGTTTTGGCACAAGTTATAGAATTTGAAAATTTCATAAACTCATAAGTTTGATTCGAGGTACGATTCGTCGTTTCGGTGTTGTTTGATGTGATTTGAGGCCTCGATTAAGTTCGCATCATATTTTAGTACTTGTTGGTATATTTGGTTAAGGTCCCGAGGGCTTCAGGTGTGTTTCAGGTGTTGTCTGATCATTTTGGGCTACTTTGGATGCTATTTTTTTTTATGTCTGGTGTTGTTCTTCGCATTCACGAGGTGCCTCTCACGTTCACGAAGAGGGATTTGGCTTTTGGGATTTTGTTCTTCGCGTTCGCGAAGAGACTCTCTCGCGTTCGCGAAGAAGGAATTCCTGCAATTTAGAAGGAATTTGGGGATGATCTAAAAATGAAAGTTGTAGCCCGTTGTGTCTAGATTTCAGAAATGTAAATAGTTTGGAATTTGGAGTTGTATACAAATGTTATGGTGGATACACTACAGGATGTCTGGGAAGTGTTTAGAAATCGCAAAAAAGCAATTTCTGCTGCATAGGGTTGATTTTGGAAGCTTATATCTGGAAAACTATAAGGAATTGGGAGATGAGCAAAAAATAAAACTTGTAGCCCTTGATGTCTAGTTTTCAAAACGGTGAACCATTTGTCATTTGGAGTTTTGCACAAAATGTTATAACCATTATACTAGAGGCTATCTGAGAAGAGTTTGGAAATGGTTGTTGAAGAATTTGTTCATAGCGAACGCGAGGAGAGGGTCGTGAACGTGCAGAACAAACCCCTGGACAGCAGAATAAAATAAAAAAAATGCGACTTCATCTCATTCTTCCATTTTTGGATGAAGAAAGCTCGGGTCAGGCGATTGTTCAAGAGTTTTTCAAGAAAAACTTTGGGGGTAAGAATTCCTAACTCGATTTTGGTTAAAATACATGAATCTATTATTGTTTTTATCATGAAATTAGTGAATTGGGTTGAAAATGGTAGAAAGTTTCTATACCTTAAATTGAGGATTTGGAGGTCGATTTGTTTTCGAAATTTGACAAAATTGGTATAGTTGAACTTGTATCGGAATGAGTGTTCGGATTTCGTAAAAGTTCTATCGGGTTCCGAGAGGCGGGCCCCCCCATTGACTTTTGGAATAAAAATTTATGTTGATATTTTATTATTCGGAATTGTTACCGATGAATTTTAATTAAGTTATACAATTAGTTTGGATAGATTTGAGCTGTCCGGAGGTCAATTCAAGCAAGAAGGCTATTTTGGAATATTGACATAACTTCAAAAAGGTAAGTATCTTATTTAACCTTGAGTGGGGGAATTACCCCTTAGGCATTGAGTCTGTAACGACTCGGCCAGTCGTTTTGAGTGTATTACCCCCGATCCCTTATTTACTGCTTCCCCCATATCGTTTTTCTGCTTATGTGACTTGCCGGGAGGTTTTGTTGGTGTTTCGGAGTGATTTGGGACACTTAGTCCCTAAAAAGGAAGCTTAAGTTTTAGGATTTTGACCGTAGTTGGAACTGTGTGAAGACGATTCCGGAATGAAGTTTCGTCAGTTTCATTAGCTACATTGGGTGATTTTGGACTTAGGAGCGTGTTCAGATTGTGTTTTAGAGGCTTGTAGCTAAATTAGGGTTGAAATGGCGAAAGTTGAAATTTTGGGAAGTTTGGCCGGTAGTAGACTTTTTGATATCGTGGTCGAATTCCGATTTCGAAAGTTGGAGTAGGTCCGTAATGTCGAATATGACTTGTGTGCAAAATTTGAGGTCAATCAGACGTGATTTGGTAGGTTTCAACATCTGTTGTAGAAGATTGAAGTTTCAAAGTTCATTTAGTTTTAATTGGAAGGTGATTTGTGTTTTTAGTTGTTGATTGATGTGTTTTGAGGGCTCGACTAGGTTCGTATGGTGTTTTAGGACTTTTTGGTATGTTTGGTTGAGGTCCTGGGGGCCTCGGGTGAGTTTCAGATGCTTAACGGATCGAAATTGAACTTGTGTGAGTTGCTGAAGCTTTCAAGTTTCTGGTGTAATAGCACCTGCGGTGGGGTGACCGCATGTGCGAACTCGCATGTGCGGAAGGAGGAGCGTAGGTGTGGTTTGGAGAGGCCTGGCCTATTGGCGCAGGTGCGATACTAGGACCACAAATGCGAAGCCGCTACTGCGGAGAAGGGATCACAGAAGCGGAAGGCGAGCTGAGTGGGGAGTTCGCAGAAGCGGACAAATGTCCGCAGGTGAGCATGCACATCAGCGGCCCCTCATCGCAGAAGCGGACCCAGCCCTCTTGAGTCATTTCCACACCTGCGATGTAATTTTCGCAGGTGCGGCGTCGCAGGTGCGACTGGAAGCCTGCAGAAGCGAAATCGCTTGGCAGAAAAGGCCAAGTTCGAGGGGATTATCCCATTTTCGATTTTGGGGCTTTGAGAGCTCGGATTGAGGCGATAATTCAAGGGTTTTTCATAGAAAGCTATTGGGTAATGATTCCTAACTAATTTATGGTTATACTCCATTATTTTATAGTTGAATTCATCATTTAATTAAGGAATTTGGTTGAAAGATTTGGGAAAAAATTTGAAAAGTTTTTCAAATAAAATTTTGAGTTTTGATTCGTATTTTGATATCAGATTTGGAAAATTTTGGTACGAGTGAACTCGTGGTTAATTGGGTGTTCGTATTTTGTTACTTTTACCCTATTCCGAGATATGGGCCCGAGTCGACTTTTTAGGGCAATTTTTGAATTTCTTGTTTAAGTCTTGATTTCATTAATTAGTTTAGTCTATTATAGTTGTATTTATGATATATAATTGTGTTTGGCTAGATTTGGGCCATTCAGAGTCGGATAATCGAGGAAAAGGCATTCTTACGGATTGATTGAGCTTGGTTCGAGGTAAGTGGCTTGCCTAACCTTGTGTGGGGGCAATCCACTTGGGATTTGGTACTGTTGTGATATGTGAGCGCCGTGTACGTGAGGTGACGAGTGCGTACACATGCTATTTGTTGTAAAACCCGATTCTTACTGAGTAGTAACCTGTTTCCATCTTAATTGAGTTATACCAGCAAGTGTAGTTATATTGTTTAGCCTAATACCTCATGTCTACATGCTTTAACTCTTATTTGAACTCTATGCAACATGCCTAGTTGATTTCCTGTTTCTCCTTGATCTTTATCAGTCTTAATTGTAAAATGCTTGCTGTTAACTGTTGTATTTATCAGTTTGAGCTGTGTGTTTAGTTTTGAGACTACGAGGCGGTATCTCGGGAGTTCTCCCTGTATATTTACTTTTGAGACTACGAGATGATACCTCATGAGTTCTCCTTGCATAATTACTTTTGAGACTATGAGGCAGTACCTCGGGAGTTCTCCCTGTATATTTACTTTTAAGACTACGAGGAGGTACCTCAGGAGTTCTCCCTACACATTTACTTTTGAGACTACGAGGCGGTACCTCGGGAGATCTCCTCGTATATTTACTTTTGGGACTACGATACATTATCTCGGGAGATCCCTTGTTATGTATTTACTTTTGGGACTATGAGACGGTATCTCGGGTGCGCATCTGTTGTTATCTCATTGTGCTGTATTGTTATTGCTCTGTGAATACTTTCTGTTAAATTCTCCATTTTACATCATTTTATTATATCATTTGTCTTATTATTATATCCTAGTAGGGCCCGGACCTGACCTCGTCACTACTCTACCGAGGTTAGGCTTGGCACTTACTGGGTACCGTCGTGGTGTACTCATGCTACTCTTCTGCACATGTTTTGTGTGCAGATCCAGTTGCTTCTTATCAGCCTCGCTATTAGCTGAGAGCACTTGCTGCTGTACGAAGATTTCAAGGTACATCTACCACGTTCGCAGACCTTGGAATCCTCCTCTATTCTCTACCTTCCGTACTTGTTTTATTAGACTTTGGTGCTTAGAGATTGTAGTTTCCTTCTGCGCTTGTGAGTTATAATGTTTCGAGTTTTGGGAATACTATGTATTACTAGAGTGGTGGTTATTGTACATGCCGAGCGGCATTGTTACCAGTTATTTAGTTATCTGTTGTAGTTAGTTGTTAAGTTTTACTTCCATTTTTGTTATTTTCGCATTTTGTTAGGCTTACCTAGTCGGAGAGACTAGGTGCCATCACGACGTCTTACAGAGAGAGAATTGGGTCGTGACAAGTTGGTATCAGAGCTCTAGGTTCATAGGTGTCGTGAGCCACAAGCCAGTTTATTAGTCTCGTGGATCGGTACGAAGACGTCTGTACTTATCTTCGGGAGGCTATATAACTATTAGGAAAAAATTCACTACTTCGATTCCTTAATTTGCGAAAATTGTTGACTTCAAAAAATTCTAAACTTCTATCTTCTATTCTCTCACAGATGGTGAGGACACGTACAGGCGGATATGATGACCAGGCACCCGCGCCCCCTGCTAGATCCACGAGAGGGCGCGGACAGGGTAGAGGCCGAGGACGTCCATGTGGTGAAGCCAGAGTACCCGTACGAGCTGCCACAGAGGAGCCCCCAGTAGCTCCAGCTGGAGGGTAGACACCTGAGGTACCTGTTGTTGCAACAGCCCTCCAGGAGACTCTAGCCCAGTTTCTGAGCATGTTCAGCACCTTATCTCATATTGGATTGATTCAACTTACTCCTGCCACATTTCAGGCTGGGGGAGGAGCACAGACTCCTGTCGCCGGTACTCCAGAGCAGCGAGTTCAGGTCGACCAGATTCCAGAGATTATACCGATGCAGCTGGTAGCTCCAGCTCAGCCGGAGGTTAGTGCAGTAGTTTCTGAGGCGGAGCAGCTCAGACTTGAGGGGTACAGGAAGTACCACCCTCCTACCTTTAGTGGATTGGCGTAAGAGGATGCCCAGGGTTTTCTGGAGGGTTGTCACTGTATTCTTCATACTATGGGCATAGCGGAGTCGAGTGGGGTTTCTTTTACTATATTCCAGTTCAGAGGAGCAGCCTATCAGTGGTGGCATGCTTATGAGTTGGGTAGTCTGGCTGAGGCAACTTCACTTACACGGACATGTTCTTAAGGGAGTATGTTCCCCAAAGTCTCAGAGACACAAGGCGCGCGGAGTTTTAGCAGTTGCGCTAGGGTGCTATGACTGTGTCAGAGTATGAAATTTGCTTCAGCGATTTGGCCCAATATGCACCTGCCTTGGTTGCTACAGTTCGAGAGAGGGTTCATCAGTTTATTGAGGGACTCCACCCTAGTATCAGGCTTAGCATGGCCCGGGAGTTGGAGATGAATATTTCTTACCAGCAGGTTGTGAGTATTGCTAGGAGATTAGAGGGTATACTTGCTCAGGAGAGAGGGGAGAGGGAGGCCAAGAGGTCTCGAGAGTCTTGCACTTATAGTGGTACTCGTGCCCCAGCTGCAGTTTGCCATGGGTTATGTGAGTCGCCTCGTCCATTCAGCTATTCCAGCCGCCCGTGGTATTCCGGCCCCTTCTAGGCCCCATGAGCCTTATTATGCACCGCTAGTATCTAGTGCGCCTCTTGCACGGGGTGCTTTTAGCGGTCAGTCTAGCAGACCTGGCCCGAGCCAGTCACAACAGCCACCCCCTCCGAGAGCTTGTTTTGAGTGTGGCGACACTCTCCATATGGTGAGGGATTGCCCCAGACTTAGGAGGGGTGCACCTCCACAAACTTCTCAGGCGTAGCGTGCTCCACCGGGTCCTCAAGCTATGATTACAGCACCAGCTACCACCCTACCTGCTCAGCCAACTCAAGGTAGAGGTCGGGGAGGTCGAGGTCGCCCTAGAGGGGGAGGCTAGGCTAGATATTATGCTCTTCCTGCTCGTACAGAGGCAGTTACTTCCGACTCTGTCATTACAGGTATTGTTCCGATCTGTCATTATAGGTATTGTTCCGATCTGTCAGAGAGATGCATCGGTTTTATTTGATCTAGGCTTCACGTATTCTTATGTGTCCTCTTATTTTTCCCCGTATTTGGGCGTATCTCATGATTCTTTGAGTTCTCCTATTTATGTGTCTACACCCGTGGGAGATTCTTTTGTTGTGGACTGTGTGTATCGGTCGTGTTTGGTTGTTCTTAGTGGTTTTGAGACCAAAGCCGATTTATTATTGCTCAGCATGGTAGACTTTGATATTATTTTAGGCATGGACTGGTTGTCGCCCTATTATTCTATTCTTGATTGTCACGCTAAGACCGTGACACTGGCTATGCCAAGATTACCGCAATTAGAGTGGAGAGGTACCTTAGAGTATACTCAGAGTAGAGTTATTTCATTTCTAAAAGCTCAACGAATGGTTGAGAAGGGATGTGATGCGTATCTAGCTTATATGAGAGATGTCAGTATTGATACCCCTACAGTTGAGTCAGTCCCAGTAGTGAGGGATTTTCCATATGTATTTCTAGCTGATCTTCCGGGCATGCCACCCGACAGAGATATTGACTTTAACATTGATTTGTTGCTGGGCACTCAGCCTATCTCTATTCCTCCATATCGTATGGCTCATCCTGAGTTTAAGGAGTTGAGGGAGCAGTTACAGGAGTTGCTTGATAAGGGCTTCATTCGGCCCAGTGTGTCACCTTGAGGTGCTCCTGTCTTATTTGTGAAGAAAAAGGATGGTTCTATGCGGATGTGTATTGATTACCGCTAGTTGAACAAAGTCACAGTGAAGAATAAGTATCCATTACCTCGTATTGATGACCTATATGATCAGTTATAGGGTTCTAGAGTGTTTTGCAAGATTGACTTATGTTCAGGCTATCATCAGTTGAAGACTCGGGAGCCAGATATCTCGAAGACTACTTTCAGGACTCGGTCTGGTCACTACGAGTTTCTTGTGATGTCATTTGGGCTGACCAATGCCCCGACAACATTTATGCACTTGATGCACAGTGTGTTCTGACCCTATCTTGACTCATTCGTCATTGTGTTTATTGACGACATTCTAGTGTACTCCCGAACTCGGGAGGATCATGAGTAGCACCCGCTGACTGTGCTTCAGACCTTGAGAGAAAAGAAGTTATATGTAAAATTTTCAAAGTGTGAGTTTTGGCTAGACTCAGTGGCATTCTTTGGTCATGTAGTATCAAGTGATGGGATCCCGGTGGATCCGAAAAAGATTGAAGCAGTGCAGAGTTGGCCCAGACAGTCCTCAACTACGGAGATCTGGAGTTTTCTTGGTTTGGCCGGGTGTTAATTGTAGCACCTATGACCAGACTGACCTAGAAGGGTGCTCTGTTCAGGTGGATAGAGGAGTGTGAGGAGAGCTTTCAGAAGCTTAAGACAACTTTGACTATAGCCCCAGTATTAGTATTACCTACTGGTTCAGAATCTTGTACTATTAGTGGAATATGTAGCTCGGTGTCTGAATTGCCAGTAGGTTAAGTATGAGCATCAACGACTATGTGGATTACTTCAAAAGTCAGAGATTCCGGAGTGGAAATGGGAGCGGATCACTATAAATTTCGTTGTTGGGCTTCCACGGACCTAGTGAAAATGATGCAGTTTGGGTGATTGTGGATAGGCTGACCAAGTCAGCTCATTTCATTCCTGTGATGACTACCTATTCCTCTGAGCATTTGGCTCGAATCTATATCCGCGAGATTGTCATGCTTCATGGCGTACCGGTATCTATCATCTCTGGCCTAGGTACGCAGTTTACATCATGGTTCTGGATGGCTGTACACAAGGAGTTGGGTACTCGGGTTGAGTTGAGCACAACATTTCACCCTCAGACAGACGGACAGTCCGAGCGCACTATTCATATATTGGAGAATATGCTCTGTGCTTTTGTGATAGACTTTGGGGGTGCTTGGAACCAGTGCTTGCCACTTGTGGAGTTTGCTTACAATAACAGTTATCGGTCGAGCATCCAGATGGCACCGTATGAGACCTTATATGGGAGGCGGTGCCGGTTTCCAGTAGGTTGGTTCGAGCCGGGCGAGGCTAGATTATTGGGTACAAACTTGGTTCAGGATGCTCTGGAGAAGGTTAGGGTGATTCGGGATCGACTTCGCACAGCCCAGTCCAGACAGAAGAGTTATGCGGATCGGAGGGTTCGCGATGTTGTATTCATGGTTGGGGAACAGGTCTTGCTCTGGGTTTCGCCCATGAAGGGTATTATGAGGTTCAGGAAGAATGAAAGGTGGAGCCCTAGGTATATCGAGCCTTTCAAGATTCTTGAGAGGGTTGGAGAGGTGGCTTACAGACTTGCATTACCACTTAGTCTCTCCGCGGTTCACCTAGTGTTCGATGTTTCCATGCTCTGGAAGTATCACAGCGATCCGTCCCATGTGTTGGATTTCAGCTCAGTCCAGTTGGAAAAGGATTTATCTTCTGTTGAGGAGCCAGTGCCTATTTTGGCCGGGCAGGTTCGAAAGCTGAGGTCAAAGAACATTACTTTAGTGAAGGTTCAGTGGAGGGGTTAACCGGTCGAGGAGGCGATTTGGGAGACCGAGCATGATATGCGCAGCCGCTATCCTCATCTTTTCACCACTTCAAGTATGTCTCTATGCTCATTCGAGGACGAACGATTGTTTTAAGAGGAGGAGAATGTAACGACCTGACTGATCATTTTGAGTGTATTAGCCCTGATCCCCTATTTACTGCTTCCCCGTATCATTTTTCTGCTTATTTGGATAAAAGAAGATGTTGTTCCTTGATGAATTACTTTACAGTTCATGTTGTTGAAATTGGTATTGAGTTATAAAGGCAGTAAATCATATTGAGACAAAGTGTTAAATTGTGAAATATTATTTTGTTGAGTTGTTTACTCCCAGATATGTTGTTAAGCTTTTGTGCACATTATGGTCGAGCCATGGGCTCCTTATTGTGGAAAATAATATATTGTTGATTTCTGTGGCAAATTGTAATATTTGAACACTTGAGGTGCAATTTATGAGATATTGTGATATTTGAGCACTTGAGGTGCAATTTATGAGATGTTGTGATATTTGAGCACTTGATGTGCAATTTGTGATATGTTGTGATATTTGAGCACTTGAGGTGCAATTTGTGATATGTTTTGATAATTGAGCACTTGAGGTGCAATTTATAATATGTTGTGATATTTGAGCACTTGATGTGCAAGTTATGATATTTGGGCACTTGAGGTGCGATTTGTGAAATATTGTGATATTGATACGCACGCAGTGATATAAGGTCAGGGTGTTGAAACGCATGCGGTGAGATAAGGTGGGCTTGATATGCGTGGCTAGTAAGGGAACTACTAGAAGTCATGCGGTGTGATAAGGTGGGCTAAAACGCAGGATGCTATTTCGGGAAAAATAATTTTTAAAAACTAAATGTGAAGGCTCCTGCTGTGATATAAGGAAATATTGAAATTTATTTATGATTTGGGACTACGAGGCGGTACCTCAGGAGTGCCCTTTGTTGAAATTTATTTATGATTTGGGATTACAAGGCAGTACCTCGGGAGTGCCCTTTGTTGATATTTCTCTATGACTGTACTTGCCTTTGGTTATTTTATTTTTCCGTGATATGTTAATTCTTGTGTTCTTCCGTGTGTATTATTTGATTTTATTATATGTTTTCTATTCCTTGTTGTATTGTGTTTTGGCTTTGACTCTTCGTAGGAGACTCCAAGGATTTGTGTTTCTGGTTTTTACTGTTTGAGTTGTTTTGAATAAAAAAAATTGCTATTATGTTTTAATTTAATAAATTTTACATCAAAATCAGTAGCTATCAGATGCTTCATTTTAATTGAAATGTCATTTTCTTCACCCAAACGAGCTAAAAAATAAACTCATTTCTTTGTTAATTTCTTACTTGGTTTGAAAATTATAAACTTACTTTATTGAAAATAAATTGATCATGCGGATCTTATATACATTGATATTTTGGTACGTGAGTTATCCGTGTAGTTGTAATAGAGATATGGGCATGAGGTGCCGTGAAAATATGAAAGTGGGTTGAGACCCGTATTTTTATGATTATGAAATGAGGTGTCACATACTGACTTTTATTTGAAAGAATTATATTCGAAAGATTTTTATTTGAAAAACTTATATGTGAAAGAGTTATATTTGAAGGACTTACATTTGAAAGACGTATATTTGAAGGAATTGATTAATAGGTTGTACTTGTGTTCCTTATTTGTTTGAACAATAATTATGGTATTTTTGTTGCCTTGCTGTTTAGATTACTGGTTGATATCAGTGCTAGTTCTTTTCCAGTACTATTGTATACTGTTATATTGCACAGGTTATTTGACTAGTGAGTGTCTTGATTGTACCTCGTCACTACTCCACCGAGGTTAGTCTTGATACTTACAAGGTACCGACCGTGGTGTACTCATACTACACTTTTGTACATTTTTGTACAGAGCTAGGTATTGGGGATATCAAACTCAGGTAGAGTTAGTGTGTTGATCGCAAGGATTCAAGGTAGAGCTTCTTGGTCGTCGCAGTCCCTTGGAGTCTTTCCATTTTATTGTACTGTCAACTCTTATTCAAACAGTATTGTATATTTGATCCTTGAGATTATTGCATGTATTTAGTTAGAGTTCGTGATTCAGTATTACCAGTCTTGGGAGGTCGGTATATTTGTTTTCCGCTTTTGGTTTCGACACTCGTATTAAATTATATATTTAAAAAAAAGGCTCGAAATGTAATTGTAATCGACTTACCTAGTCTTAGAGATTAAGTGTCATTACGACGCATGTGGTGGAATTTTGGGTCGTAACAATTGTGATGCTTCAAGAATCGGAATGGGGTATGTGTTAATGTAACATGTCAAGGTGGTAGCTTATGCTTTTAGGCAACTCAAGAATCATGAAAAGAACTATCCAACACATGACTTAGATCTTGAGGCAATGGTATTTGCATTGAAAATTTGGCGTCACTATCTATATGGGGTCCATGTGGATATATTCACGGACCATAAGAGTCTTCAATACATTTTTAAACAGAAGGAATTGAATATGAGGAAGAGAAGATGGCTTAAATTACTCATGGATTACGACATCGATATTCTGTGTCATCCGTGGAAGGCTAATGTTGTAGCGGATGCTCTTAGCCGGAAATCTATGGGTAGTTTGGCTCACTTGGAGGCATATCAAAGGTTATTGGCCAAGGAGGTGCATCGGTTGGATAGTTTGGGAGTTCGTCTTGCGGATTATTATGAAGGATGAGTGATTGTGCAAATTAGGGTTGACTCATCGCTTGTTGTGGAAGTCAAGGAAAAGCAATACAACGCCCCATTATTGGTACAATTGAAGGGGGGATTCATAAATAAAATACCATGGAATTTTCTCTTGGTATGGATGATGGTACATTAAGGTACCAAGGGCGACTATGTGTTCCAGACGTGGATTGTCTCCGGAAAAGAATCACGACCGAAGCTCACACTTCTAAGTATTCTGTGCACCCTGGCTCTACAAAGATGTACCATGATCTTAAGGAAGTCTACTGGTGGAATGATATGAAGAGGAATGTAGCGGACTTTGTGGCAAGATGTCCAAATTGTCAGCAAGTGATGACCGAACACCAAAGGCCATGTGGGTTGGCACAGAACATAGAAATTCCGATGTGGAAATGGGAGGTGATCAATATGGACTTTGTGGTAGGACTACCTCGCACTCCTCGCAAGTTCGACTCGATTTGGGTGATTGTGGATCGACTCATGAAATCAACACATTTCTTACTTGTTAAGGCTACCGACACAACAGAACAATATGCTTAGTTGTATATCAAGGAAATCGTCAGGCTGCATGACACTCCAGTTTACATCATTTCTGATCGGGGGGGGGGGGGGAGGGGACAGTTCACAACTAACTTTTGGAAGAAAATTCAGCAAGGGTTGGGTACTCAAGTAAATCTTAGTAAAACTTTCCATCCACAGACCGACGGGCAGGTAAAGCGGACTATTCAGAAGCTCGAGGATATGTTGCGCGCTTATGTTCTTGACTACAAAGGTAGATGGGATGATCATTTGCTGCTCATAGAATTTGCCTAATATAATAGTTATCATGCTAGCATTGAGAGGGAACCGTTCGAGGCTCTATATGGTAGGAGATGTAGATTTCCCATTGGATGGTTCGAGATTAGGGAAGCGGAGTTGATAGGACCAGACCTCATGCATCAGGCTATGGAGAAGGTTAAGATCATTACATAATGATTGAAAACTGCTCAGAGTCATCAAAAGTCCTATTCAGATGTGCGTCGCAGGGATTTGGAGTTTAAAGAGGATGATTGGGTATTCTTGAAAGTTTCCCCCATGAAGGGTATAATGCAGTTTGGTAAGAAAGGGAAGTTGAGTTCGAGATGTGTCGGACCGTACATAATCATTAAAAGGATTTGTCAGGTGGCTTACAAGCTTGAACTACCTCCAGAGATGTCTTTAGTGCACCCGGTGTTCCATGTATCCATGTTGACGAAGGTGGTTGGAGATCCGTCGCTTATTGTTCTAGTTGAGGCTATTGAGGTTAACGAGGAATTGCCTTATGAAGAAATTCCAGTTGCCAATTTTGATAGACAAGTCTGTAAGATGAGAAATAAAGAATATTGCCTCCGTGAAAGTACTATGGCGGAACCAGCAGGTTAAAGAAGCCACCTGGGAAGCCGAGGAAGAAATGAAGAAGAAATACCCTCATTTGTTTGAATAGCCATGTATTTATAAAGTTGTGTTCTATGAAAATGCTAAGAGTTCACCTTCTATGAATTATGTATCATTTGTACAGTTGATATTAAGGGTGTTCCTTTTTGGTGATATACTACTCGTGAGGCCACATTTGTCGTTGTTTTTATGTTATGTTGCGTTGTTGGTTCATCTACATATTGTTAGGGTCGGTTTCTGGGATTTTCTGACAGGTGGATAGGCCTAGTTATTGGGGAAACTGTAGCAAAAATTTTAGAAATTTGGGGAGTTAGTCAAACGTTTAGAACTGTTGGTGTGTGTTATAGCAGCTGAGTCACATTGGTTTCTAATGGTGAATTTTGGCCCTCATTCGAGGATGAATGATCTTGGGGGGGGGGGGGAGGATGTAAGGCCCCGTAAAAAGTTTACCTAAAACACGAGGTTTCGTGGTGCCGAAGTGGGTTGAACAGTGCGTTGGGGAGTTGAAGAAATTTTTTTGAAGTTCAGGGTGTTTCTGCGGTTGCAGAACTGATTTGTAGCCGCAGATCTGCCGCACACTAAAGCAGAAACTTGGGCAAATTTTTGGACAATTTTACGGTCCATTATGCGGCCACATAATAATTTCTCAGGCCGCACAACCCATCGCAGTTCCAGGACAAAAGATTTTGGAGGGAAGTTCTGCGACGCATTATGCGACCGCAGAATAGGTCTGCGGACCGCAGACCGGTCGCAGAGTGTGGCAAAATTACCTAGTTCTGGAGGGCCATTGTGCGATCCATTTTGCAGACCGCATAAGCGTTATGCGGTCGCATATAGGACCGCAGATCTGCATCGGGGGTCATTTTTGGAAATATTCTTATTCGACCCTATTTTGATATAAGACCGTAGGCAAATTGTTCATAAATCCTTGCTCAAGACTTAGAGAATTCACAAGAAAAACTCACAAGGTCTTCATCCAAGAGGTAAGGTTCTAACCCTAGTCTTCAATAATGTTTAGAACTTCCTGATACTTTATTTTATTTTTTGATTTATATATATAAAAAACAGCCCTAGGCACACTGCCTAGTGGATTGTGCAAAAAACAAAAGAGGTAAGGTTCTAGCCCTAGTCTTCAATTTTGACTTTAGGTAGAAGATAGGTAATTGGGAGTATGACTCTTGTGTATGAGAGTTGTTATTTATGCATGCATGTAGCTTTGAGGATGCTGGGGAGGTAATTGAACTAGTATAGTAAACGTTTGGTGTTAAATTAGTTGTGGAGTGAAGGAAATCTTATGGAAGAACCTTGTAATCAAATTCACACACTGAGTGTTTGATAAAATGCTCAAAGGAGCTGAAACCATGAATATCTTCCTAATTTGTGATCAATTTTGCTATATTATTTTTAAATAGATCGAAGTGGCTAAGAGTTCATGATCATTGTAGTATTTTAAAAAAAAGCTCGAGGCGAGGTATGTTGGCTAAACTCTTCTCTTAGAGTTTAACCCCACAATATCCTTGTAAGTCCCGAGTTGTTCATTATAAATTGATTATTCTATATAAGCCTTGTGTCAAAAGATATATGTTCAATATGTATTCCGATGTTCTTGTTATGTTATATTCTATTTGAAAATGTGCTCGAAGCATGGGTTGCATATCTAAATGTTATATTTTTAAGTCGTGATTCAAATGAAAGATATTATGCCAAAATGTGTTAGAAATCTCAATGTGCTTAACATTCTTATTCGCTCAATACGTGGACTCAAAGTCTTGAATAGAAATGCTTTGTTGTTGATGATCCATGATAATGTTGAAAGTGAAAGGAGGTGAATATAAAATATGAAATACGGCCAACGTGCCAAGAGTGAGATTGTGTTATGGCCATCGATGCTAATGAACTGAATGATATATAAAAGATAATGAATGAGTTGTCAATCCTTTAAATAAATAAACACCCTGGGAGTATCGTTAGTCACAGAGGAAGTGTATGTTGAAATAACCTAACACCGAAACTACACGTGCTAGTGTAGGAGTGAATTGTGATTGTACCCCTTTATTGGGATGAGATTGATGTAATGAGAATATTCCCCTTTATTGGGATGAGATGCTTTCTAGAAAAGGGTGATGTCGATCCATACGGCATTGTGGTGAGATGACCCAGTCGGCCAGGCCATGATTGGACGACATGCTGCACACATGGTGGTGATTGTGCTTGCGATTATGATTGAAAAAATGATTTAGATTGAGATAATGATTGTGATTGTGGTTGATATTTTTGGGTGAGACGGCCTAGCCGATCGGGACGTGATCAGATTCCGTGCTAAAATCACGGTGGTATATCGGTGCTAAGATCTCCCAACCTAAAATATGGAAATTTACTTGAAACTTGTCTCGCTCCTAACTTGATGTTTTGGTATTGTTTGAGGCTCACATTGATTTTATGATTGTCCTTCCTTGTGTTATCATTCGTTCTATTAATAGGGTGTTTATTCATTCATACTAGTACTATTCCATATGTACTAACGTCTCTTTTGTCGGGGGCGTTGCATCTTTAATGAATGAAGGTGGTTCTGCAGTAGGTGGCATTGATCATTGATAGTAGTACACCCCCTTCTCAGCAGATTTGGTGAGCCCCACTTCATTCGGGGTCGTGTATCTTTTTGTCCCACGCGTATTATGTTTTGAGGTATAACGGGACCTTGTTGCCGGCGTTATCATAGTATTTTGTATCCATAGAGGCTTTGTAGACACAATGTGAGTTGTATATGGGTGTTGGGAAAGTCAAACTAGCCTTGTTGTATTTGAATCATTTGTTGCACTTTAACTATGGTTATGTATGTATTTTGAGACTATAAAAATGAAGTGGCTAAGGGTAATGGATTTGGCATTGTTCATGGAATCCACTCAATATTTAATTAATGATATAAATTTATCTTCTTTTATTCATGAGCGAGTTGGGTAGAAGGTATTGTAAAGGCTTGCTTGACTGTGGTATCTCGGTTGAGCGCCGGTCGTTGTAATGACCCTGCCGGTCGTTTTGAGTATTACAGCCTCGTTCCCCCATTTACTGCTCATTTGTGATTTACTGTTGTTTTATGACTTACCGGGTTAGTTGATTCGGGCCCAGAAGGATTTCAGAGTGAATTGAGACACTTAGTCACATAATTAAAAACTTAAGTTGGAAAAGTTGACCAGATGTTGACTTATGTGTAAACGATCCTAAATTTGAATTTTGATGGTTCCGTTAGCCCCGTTGGGCAATTTTGGACTTAGGCGCGTGTCGGAATTGTGATTTAGAGGTCCGTAGTGGAATTAAGCTTGAAATGGTTAAGAAAGAAATTTAAGTTTGGAAGTATGACCGGGGAGTTGACTTTTTGATATCGGGGTCAGAATCCAATTCTGGAAATTTGAATATGTCTGTTATGTCATTTATGACTTGTGTGAAAAATTTGAGGTCAATCAGACTTAATTTGATTGGTTTAGGCATTGAATGTAGAACTTGGAATTCGTTAGTTTTCATTAGGCTCGAATTGGGTATGATTCATGTTTTTAAGGTTGCTTGATGTGATTTGAGGCTTCGACTAAGTTCGTATAATATTTTAGGACTTGTTGGTGTATTTGATTGAGGTCCCGGGGGCCTCGGGTGAGTTTCAGATGGTTAGTAGAATCATTTTTGGACTTGGAATGCTGCTGGAATTTTTCTGATGTCTGCACTTGGTTTCCTTCTTCGCGTTCGTGAGAGGGGTCTCGCGTTCGCAAAGAGGAACGAGAGGCAGGAGAGGTTGTTCATCGCGTTCGCGATTGGGTATCGCGTTCGCGAAAGGGAAACTAGCTGGTGAGGATTTTGCCTTCGCGTTCGCGAAGTGTAGGCCACGTTCATGAAGGTTCGCCTGGTAAAGCATCGCGTTCGCGAGCTGTGACTCGCGTTCGCGAAGGGCAATTTTTGTACAGCACAATTTTGTGCTTCGCAAATGCGAGGAACCTGTCGCGTTCGTGAAGAAGAAATGCATAGGCAGAAACATTTAGTTCTGAAAATGTCACGACCCAAAATCCCACCATAGGCGTCGTGATGACACTTAGTCTCTAAGACTAGGTAAACCTATTACAATTACATTTCGATCCATTTTTTTAATTTTATAGATAATCGAAACCAACAGCGAAAATAAATATAACAACCTCCCAAGACAGGTAATACTGAGTCACGAACTCTAACTGAATACATGCAATGATCTCAAAGATCGAATATAAAATATTGTTCGAATAAGAGATGATAGTAAAATAAAAATGGAAAGGCTCCAAGGGACTGCGATGGCCAAGCAGCCCTACCTTGAATCCTTGCGATCAACTCACTAACTTTGTTCGAGTCTGATATCTCCAATACCTAGCTCTGCACAAAAATGTATAGAAGTGTAGTATGAGTACACCACAGTCGATACCCCGTAAGTATCAAGACTAACCTCGGTGGAGTAGTGACGAGGTACAGTCAAGACACTCACTAGTCAAATAACCTGTGCAATATAGTATACAAAAGTAATAGAAAACAAATAGCAGTGATAGCAACAATAATCAACTAGTGATATAAACAACAAGGCAGCAAGACACCAAAATTATTACTCAAACGAATAAGAAACACAAGTACACCTTATTAAACAAGTCCTTCAACATAAATCCTTCACATATAATTCTTTTAAATAAATATCCTTCGAATATAAAATTCTTTTAAATAAATATCCTTCGAATATAAAATTATTTTAAATAAATATCTTTCGAATATACTTCTTTCAAATAAATATCTTTTGAATATAATTCCTTAGAATAAAAGTCACTTTGTGACACCTCGTTTCATAATCATAAAACAGGGGTCTCAACCCACTTTCATATTTTCGTAACACGGGTTTCAACCCACTTTCATATTTCCATGACACCTCGTGCCCATATTTCTGTCAACACCGCACGGACAACTCACGTGCCAATAATAAAAATCATTATATTTTCGCGGCACCTCGTGCTCACATTTCATATCACATTTGCACGGACAGTTCACATGCCAATAACATAATCCGTCCGGCAATAGCCACATGCTCACGATTTCAACATGAATCAGACTATTATCAAGATACCAAACAACAAGGCAAGTTGCACAAGAGATAAAAATAAACATCAGGAAAAATCACAACATCACATAAAAATTATCAATGCAATAACCCCACATCATCACATAAAACTTACCAACACAGTAACTCCACATCATCACATATCATCCCTTTCAATAGCCACCCTTATCTCTCTTATAGCTGCCCTTATCAATCCTATAATAGCCTTCCTTATCCCTCCGCCCTGACAATATCAATAGCCACCTTTATCGCTCCGTATAATAGCCACCCTTATCACTCCGCCCAAACAATATCTCAACACACATAACCACAGTGAAATGCCACCCTTATATCCTCATAATAATAACTCAAATCACACAAAAATTTACACGAAATATTATCACGACAGCACAACACAATTAATTCCTATCACAATTTGCCCAACAACCACAACCAATTCCAATGATATAGTAAATTCAATAAATTTCTCAAAAATAGCCTAAGGCTCCACACAACGTATATAAAACCTTAAAAATAATCAACAGAGATAGAAAATACTCAGTATAGGGCAACGCCTTCATTAATCCAAATTCTTGATAATTATATTAACGCCTTAGTTTAAGCTTAGTTAATTAATTATTTGCAGATGAAAAATCCATAATATAATTATTTCTAGGAAATATCAAAACAAAAAACTCAAAAAATTTACATAAATATTCAAGTAATAATCACATCAAATTGTCATATAAAAACAAATTCAACAAACAAGGATTTAGGCATGGCAAATAGATAATTTAATAAATTTCAAAAATTATCCAATTTACTACACAATAATGCCTAAGACTTTAACCCAATAAAATTTGCACATATAAGCCCGAGTACTTACTCGTCACCTCGCGTACACGGCTTTTCACATTTCACAAATGGCACATAAGACTCGATGCCTAAGGGGTAATTTCCCCCACTCAAGGTTAGGCAAGATACTTACTTTTTTTTTTGAAGTTAGGCCGATATTCCCAAATTTCCTTCTTACTTGAATTGACCTCCGAACAGATCAAATCTATCCAAATTAATTTAATTCAGTCAATACTAATTATAGGAATTAATTCCATATGAAAATACTAATTTTCCAACAAAATCCAAAATTTAACTCAAAAATCACCCGTGGGGCTCATTGTAATGAACCGACTGATCGTTTTGAGCTCCACCGTGTCGTTCAGTAGTTTGAGGCCATGAGAAACTTTACTTTAGGTATTATGACTGGTACACGTGGTTGGAATTAAAATTTCGGAAGTTCAGAGTTGATTTGAAAAGAAAATTCCCATTTCGGAAGCTTTAAGTTGGAAGAATTGACTAAGGTTGGATTTTTGAATAAACGATCTTGGAATCGGGATTTGAAGGTTCCAACAGGTTCATATGATGAATTTAGACTTGGGCGTATGTCCGGATCGTGTTTTTGGATGACCCGGGAGCGTTTCGGCGCCTATCGTGGAAATTGGCATTTTGGAAGAATTTCATAAACTTTGGTTGAAGTGCATTTCAATGTTATCAATGTCCGTTTGGGATTCCGAGTCTGGGAATAGCTCCGTATGGTGATTCTGGTATTGGGAGCGCGTCCGGAAGTGGATTCGGAGGTCTGTAGGTAATCTTGGAATCATTTGGCTAAAGCTAGAAATTTGAAGGTTTTTGAGAAGTTTGACCGGAAGTGGACTTTTTGATATCGGGGTCGGAATCTGATTCCGGAAGTTGGAGTAGGTCCGTAATGTCAAATGTGACTTGTGTGCAAAATTTGAGGACAATCGGACGTGAATTGATAGGTTTCGACATCGATTGTAGAAGTTGAAGTTTCAAAGTTCATTAACTTTGAATTGGGGTGCGATTCATGATTTTGATGTTGTTTTATGTGATTTGAGGTCTCGAGCAAGTTTGTGTTATATTATGGGACTGGTTGGTATGATTGGATGGGGTCCTGGGGGCTCGGATGTGTTTCGGGGTGGTTTCGGATCATTTGGAGCTGCTTGGGATTTGCTGTTGCTGGTGTCCTTCTTCGCGAACGCGAAGGAAGTCCCGCGTTCACGAAGAGGAAAATTGTGGGGTTGTTGAGATTGGCCTTTGCGAACATGAAGGTTGAGACACGAACGCGGTGTAGAACTTGAGGAACCTACGTGAACGCGAGTGGGGAGTCACGAACACGTAGAATGAAATGAGGACTGGGCCTGAGGATGTTTGGCCAACGCGAACGCGAGGCTGGGTATGCGAATGTGAAGCAGTGAGGGCGGAAAGCTTCGCGAAAGTGTTGTGAGGAACGCAAACGCGAAGGAGGTTTTCTGGGCCTGGGTTGGCTGAGCTTCGCGAACGCGAAGAGGTTGTCGCGTTCGTGAAGAAGGAGTCGGACTGGGCATTGAGATGTTTTAAAACGGGCTTTCTGGCCATTTTCACTTCATTTTCTCCGTGGGAGCCGGTCTTGAGGCGATTTTGGAGCTTCATCTTCATCATCTATGTCAAGGTAAGTGATTCCGACCTATTGCAAGTTAAATACATAGTTTATATATGGATTTAGACATGGAAATTTGTAGAAATTGTGGGGTTTTGGTAGGAAACCTAGAAATTGGTATTCTTGGATTTTGATCACGAATTTGGGCATGAAATGGAGAATAAATTATATATTTGAGTTCGTGGGGTTATGAGTAAAGTTTATCTTTGAAAACTTTCGGAATCCGGGCATCTGGACGAGAGAGTGATTTTATCAACTTTTCGCACAGAGTTAGAAATTGTTATAAAATGATTAATTATGAGTATTAGAGTATATTTTGATTTGGTTGCGTCATATTTGACTAGTTTTGGAGCGACGGGCATCAGTTTGAATTTTTAGAGCGGCCTTGTAGCCGGTTATGAAATTTCGGAGCAAGGTAAGTCTTCTTTCTAAACCTTGTAAGAGGGAATTAACCCCATAGGTGAACTAAATTAGTGTGTGCTTCTATTTGCAGGGGCGACGTACGCACGATGTGATGAGAGTCCGTACGTAGCTACTAGTTATGCCTATGTCCGGGCAGTTTTAGGCTCACATCATGCCTTGTTGATATTGTTATTGATTTATGTTTATTGTCTGCCTTGAGAGGGAGCGAGATAGAGTTTGCTTATTAAATATTTTGAAAGGAGTTGAAATTGAAGAACGTAAGATTTAAAAGGTTTCGTTTGAACTTCGTAATTTTGAAAAGGATTGAGTAATGCCATAATAGCTTAAGAAATGTATGTGTAACGGCGTCGCATATATGTTTCGCGAGCGGGGTAATTTCTTTTAAAAGCTACAAGCTGAATTTCCCTTATTTTTGAAAAGAATCAAGAAAGAGATATGATTTTAATGTTAAATTTATATTTGACCGCATCGCAAGTTTGATCCACGAGCGGGGAGATTCCTTAAATTTATATTTGACAGCATCACATGTATGATTCGTGAGCGGGGTATTTCTTTCTACCACTCTTATGGGATTGGACCGTTCGCCTCGGCAGGATTTATGGACCAGACTCTCATGGGAGCGGGCCGTTCGCCTCGGCAGGTTAATAGATGCATCTATGGTTCGCGCCGTTCGACCCTCGGCAGTGCACAATTTACTTTTATGTTGGATCGGGCCGTACGCCTCGATATTTCCTATATATATATTATCCTCATGGAATCGTGCATAACGTTTGGCAAGAAGCCAGTGTATCTGAGGGTTTTTCCCTGATTTGGATTATGACAACCTCTTTGATGAAATCCACTATATCTATACATATGCTCCGGTTACGGAGGGAACTTGCTAGTTGAGAGATTGAGTAAATTGTAAATAGGAAAATTGTACTACGTATTTTATACTTGTTTGTTTCATATAATTACTCAGGCTCATATTCATTCACTTCTTTACTGTACCTGATATTATTGGACCACTAGTAAGTGTCGAAGTCGACCCCTCGTCACTACTTCTTTGGGGTTAGACGAGATACTTATTGGGTACACGTTGATTTACATATTCATACTACACTTGCTGCACATTTTTGTGCAGGTGCATATATGACTAGCAGCCTGGCGGGCGCAGAGATGTGGTTAAATGCAGAGACTTAGGTGAGTTGCATTCCCATCTACGATCCGCAGCCAGCCGAGTCCCCTTCAAAGTTACTTATGTATTTTCTTGTCTAATTTGTATTCTGGACAAGTGTTGTATTTTATTTTATCTTCCTATTTGATGTTCATGCACTTGTGACATCGAGTTTTGGGGTGATTATGGGTTGTCTTGCATTGAAATTGATGAAAATATTATTATTTACTTTGTAAACTCCATCTTTTTCTATTTAATTAAAGAAAAATATGATTTCAAAAGTAACAAAATGAGAACCTAATTAAGTATTTATTGTTGGCTTGCTTGACAGTGGAGTCCGGCTCCATCACGACCTTTAGGAGTTTTGGGTCGTGACACCCACATCTCGGAATCCGACGAAACTCACAAAATCGGACAACCCATTCAATTACGAGTCCACCCATACCAATTTTATCAAATTCCGATAATAACTCGACCTCCAAATCTAAAATTTTCGTTCTTGAAAAGTTTTGCAAAAATCTTGATTTCTTCCATTTAAATCCAAAATAAATGATGAATATAACCATGGATTTATGAAATATAATCACTTTTGGATATAGGACACTTACCCAAGTCGAAGTCGTGAAGAAATCCTCAAAATCGCCCAAGAACCGTGCTCAAAAAATCCAAAACGAAATGAAGGAAATTACCATTTTTGGTCCTTCAGTTTCTGCCCATCCGTAACTAAAAGTCCATTTTCCGTCACTAAAAGTCTATTTTTTTGTCACTAAAAGTCACACCAGAACTTGCTTGCATCAACAGTTATGTTTTTCACTAAAAAGGCTCTAATTCCATTATACGAACTCGGAATTCGACGATTCTCGTTCCTCTGAATCAAAAATAATAATACGAACCTAGTTATTCAATCGAAACTCAATTCGGAGCTCATTTGCTCAATGTGATACCAATTTCGCTCGTTAAACAATTAACTCATGTTTCGCGCTAAAACCCAATCGCGACTTGATGAAATTAGACCAAACTTTCGAGATCACTCCTATAATTCATTATCAAAATCCCGGAAGTCTTAAAATCAAATTGAAATCTCTAGAACTAAAAATGGACCTTTGGATCATTATATACTTATGCTAAAACATCAAACTCTTCCAAAACTCTTCCCCGACAGCCTGTAGTGTATCAACCATAACTTCTTGTAATTAACTCCAACTGCAAAACGGTTAAAATTTCTGCAAACTAGATACAAAAGGGATACAACTTTCATGTTTTGCTCATCACCCAAATCCTTATAAATTGCGAGATATAAGCTCCGAAAGTCAGCCCTGTGCAACAAAAATTTCTGGCGATGCACACTGGTGTAGCCAAAATCTGCAGCACCAGCTTCAGTGAATCAATCATAACCTTTTGTACAAATGTCCGAATAATGAATGGTTTATCATTCTGGAAACTAGAATCAAAGAGATATAACTTTAATGTTTTTATAATTTCCTGATTCCTTATAGATTTCAATATATAAGCTTCCAAAATCAGCTCTGCGCAGCAAAAATTTTGCACATTGCTGTCAAAAGAACCAGCAGTTAAAAATGATCCGAAACCACTCCGAAACTCACCCGAGGCCCTCGTGACCTCAACCCAATACACCAACAAGTACTAAAATATCATATGAACTTAGTTGAAACCTCAAATCACATAAAACAACGCTAAAACCACGAATCATACCCCAATTCAAGCTTAAGGAACTTAAGAATTTCCAACTTCTACATTCGATGCCGAAACCTATCAAATCAATTCCGATTGACCTCAAATTTTGCACACAAGTCATAAATAACATAACGGATCTACAAAAAGTTTTAGAACTGGATTCCAACTCTGATATCAAAAACTCAACTCCCCGATCAAACTTCCCAAAATTTTAACTTTCGCCATTTCAAGCAAAGTTTCACTACAGACTTCCAAAACATTTTCGGATATGCTCCTGAGTCCAAAATCACCATACAGAGATATTGGAATCATCAAAACTCCATTTCGGGGTCGTTTACACATAATTCACCATTCGGTCAATTATTTCAACTTAAGCTTCCAAAACAAAAATTGTTCTTTCAATTAAATCCTGAATCATCCGAAAACCAAACTTGACTACCCTCGCAAGTCATAATACACATTTCAAAGCTACTTGAGACCTTAAGCCACCAAACGAAACGTAAATTCTTAAAATGACAAGTCGGGTCGTTACATCCTCCCCCTCTTAAACCATACGTTCGTCCTCAAATATGCCAAGAATTATTCTGAGGACATTAAATTTCTGAGTGTATTATTACACACATACTCGTGGGTGATTCTACATCACCACAATTTAGCATGGGTCCAACAACACCATCTCAATTGAGATTATTTCTTTTATCCTCATTTATAAACTTTAAAGCCAACTTCTTACACTCCAATTAATTTCAGAAGGCCTTATTATCACATAACCGCACGGTATTATTTCAACAAGCTATAGCAACTCGTGCCTACACACACATCAACGTATGCCCATAACCACATCTCTCGTCATAATAGTTGTTTGCAATTAATTCCATCATCCTCAATTAATCTCATATTAACTAAAATCTCATTTCAAATTTTCGCAACACTGGCAGCAATACTCGTGGCATGAAGACCTCATAATTATTTATCCGAATCAACGAGTCATATTTAACACCTCCTGGGTACTCACCTTATAGGCTAAAATGCAATATTTACAGCACGAATATGGCTAAATATGCACAGAAACATATAAAAGAATTATCAAATAAGCCTAACATGCATGACTCCCCATTAATACTATAGTTCAAATCTAATTTCACAAAGGGAGAATTTAAACTCATAAACTTTTCACCACAAGGACCTCATCCTTATATAACTTCCATCGTGGCTGGTTGTCACGACCTAATTCTGGTTTAGGCCGTGATGGCACCCAGCGTCATTGCTAGGCAAGCCGACACTGGACAATCTAGTGATTTCCATTTTTCAATAAGTTTTTCAAACAGCTAACTTCCCTTAAATTAAAAAAACAAATTTAATAAATAACAGAATTTAAAGTGAGCAAAACGAAAGTAGCTAAATGAAATCATAACCGTAGTAATACAACCCAAAAATCATAAGTCTACTAGTGTGTGCCAAGATCCCGTGTCACAAGTATATAGACTACTAGTAGAATATACAAAAGAATTCTAATCTACTGCCTGAAATGGAATAGACAGAACAAATAAAAAAAAAAAGTCTCCGGCTGCTACAGAACGACTTGGAAGGGCAGCTCACCGTATAGTCTCGTAGCGGGGATCAAATATGCGCACCGAACCGGTAACCAGATGTACCTACCTCAGATCCTGCACAGTCAAGTACAGAAGTGTAGCGTGAGTACATAAACAACATGTACCCAGTAGGTATCTAGTCTAACCTCGAAGAAGTAGTGACGAGGGGTCGAATTGACACTTACTATGGGCCAACAATTATATATCAAATTTTATACTAAGCATGAATTTTATGAACAATACTGAAAGCTAAAATATCAGGGAATAGTAAATTCTTCTTTCACAAATATTAAATCCAGAGTTTAGTTTTATTATTTAATAGCTCGTATTTCAAGGCATTTTAGGCAATATAAATCATGAATAGTTCCAAAGAGTTTCATGCGCATACTATGCCGAGGTCGTGCAGCCCGATCCAACTTAATATTTAAATTGTGCACTTCCGAGGGTCGAACAACACGAACCATAGATGCATCTATCTGCTATCGAGGCATTCGACCCGCTCCACAAAATAGAAAAACATTTCAAATAACACACAAATTCTCATTTATAGTCAAGTGTTACATTCGCAACTTTAAGTAACAAATTTAACCTTTTACAATTCTTTTATCAACTTCCATTATGACTTAAGCAATTAACTCAACAAGTAAGAGTGCAAACATTTCAAGTATAGCATGGTATGAGTCCTAGACTACTCAGACAATAGCATAAATAGTAGCTACATACGGATTCTCGTTAACTCGTACGTAAGTAGCCTCCACACGTAGGAGCACATATTAGTTATAATTTACCTAAGAGGTTAATTTCCCTTTTACAAGGTTAGAAAAGAGACTTACCTCGTCTCAAGGCCTACTTTCCGGTCCAAGATTTGTGCCCCACCCTCAATTTGGCACCAAACAACTCGAAACTAGTCAAATGTTGTATGAAGTAATTAATACATGCTTAAAAGTTCATAACCTAACTATCAAAATGATTTCCCAGGCCTATTCGTTAAAATCCTAAAACTCACCCCCGGTCCCACATGCCCGGATTCCGAAAATGTTTGAATAAAGTTGTTACCCATAACCTTATGAACTCAAATATATGATTTTTACTAAATTCCATAACAAATTACGTGGTTAAATCTCATTTTATCAAAAACTTAGGTTTTCACTTTAACCCATAATTTTTCACTAATTTACATGTTATTAGCCACCCTTCATCTATGTATTTAACTCAAGATTAGTAGAAATCACTTACCTCCAAGTGCTAGGTGAAATCCCCTCCTTAAAAACTCACAAATCGTCCAAGAGTGAAAGAAAAATGTGATAAAAATGGCCTAAGTTCCGTATTAAATGAACCCTCACTGCCCCGCAATTTTTGCACCTGTAGTGCCTTGGTCGTATCTGCGGTCTCGCACCTATGGCAATTGCTTCGCAGGTGCGTTTTTCCTTCACCTGGCCTTACTCCGCATCGGCGGACAGAAGGGGCCGCTTCTGCGAGCCTAGCCGCACCTGCGACCACATCTCTCACACCTGCGGTCACGCAGGTGCGCCCAATCTTCCGTATCTGCGCTTCCTGTGCTGCCCTCAATATTTCACTTCTGCGGCTCGTGGCTCGCATCTGCGAGTTCGCACCTACAGCTGGCCAAGTGCAGGTGTAATTATGACAGATCTGGGAGCTTCAGTTGTTGCTCTAAGCTCCCAACTTGGCCCGAGACTCGTTCGATCGGCACTCGGGGCCCCCGGGGCCCCGCTCGAATATACCAACAAGTTTGAAATCATAAAATGGACTCGCTCGAACTCTCAGAGTGCCCAAAACAACATTAAACTAAGAATCGCACCCCAAAGCTCATTGAATCAAACTTACAAACTTCAAGTTCTTCTATTTACTCCAAATGCGCCGAAACGTACTTAAACTACCCGGATTGACACCAAATTTTGCGTGCAGGTCTTTAATGACATTACAGAACTATTCCCGGTCTCGTAATTCTGTTGGACCTCGATATCACCAAAACCCTCTCTAAACAAAATTTAAAGAACTTCTAAAGCCTTCAAAGAACCAACTTTCACTATTAGGCGCCAAAACGCTCCCGGGTAATCCAAAACCCGATCCGAACATACGCCTAAGTCTGAAATCATCATACAAACCTATTGGAACCATCAAATCCCGATTCTGAGGTTGTTTACTAAAAATGTTGACCGAAGTCAAACTTGACCTTTTTAGCCAACCTTAAGGAACCAAGTGTTCCGATTTCAACCCGAACCCTTCCAAATCCTGAACTAACCATCCTCGCAAGTCATAAATTAATAAAAGCACATACGGGAAGTCTTATTTAGGGGAACAAGGTTCTAGAAAGTAAAACGACCGATCGGGTCGTTACATTCTCCACCTCTTAAACTAGCGTTCGTCCTCGAACGTGTTTAGATTCATACCTGGAGTGCTGAATAAGTGTGGATATCTGCTCCGCATGTCCTCCTCGGACTCCCAGGTCACCTCCTCGACTGGTTGGACCCTCCACAGAACCTTTACCGCGGAAATCTTCTTGGATCTCAACTGTGGATCCTGCCTATCAACAAGGGCAACTTGCTCCTCTTCATAACCTAGACTCTCATCTAACTGAATCGTGCTGAAGTCTAACACATGCGAGAAGTCGGGATGATACCTCCGGAGCATCGACACGTGGAAAACCGGGTGAACTCCTGATAGACTGGTAGGCAAATCAAGCTCATAAGCAACCTCCCCAACTCGCCTCAACACCTCAAATAGTCCTATAAACCTTGGGATCAACTTGCCCTTCTTTCCGAATCTCATAATCCCCTTTATCAGCGAGACTTTCAAGAGAACCTTCTCGCCCACCATAAACGATAAATCACGCGCCTTCTGATCCGCATAACTCTTCTGTCGGGACTGAGCTCTGCGAAGCTGCTCCTAAATCAACGTTACCTTTTCCAAGGCACCCTTCACCAAATCAGTCCCATATAACCTTGCCTCGCCGGGATCAAACCACCCAATGGGAGAACGACACCGCTGACCATATAAAGCCTCGAATGAAGCCATCTCGATGTTGGACTGATAGATGATGTTGTAAGCAAACTTGTCCGAAGGCAAAAAATGATCCCACTGCCCTCCAAAGTCAACCACACATGCTCTGAGCATGTCCTCCAATATCTGAACTGCCCGCTCCAACTGACCGTCGGTCTGCGAATGAAATGTTGTACTGAGTTCTACGCGAGTCCCCAACTCACTCCTTACCTCTCTCCAGAAATGTGATGTAAACTGAGGACCTCTGTCTGAAATGATGGAAACGGGCACACCATGCAGCCGAACTATCTCCTGGATATACATCTGGGCCAGTCTCTCTGAGGTATATGTAGTCATCACAGGAATAAAGTGTGCCGACTTGGTAAATCTGTCTACAATGACCCAAACTACATCAAACCTTCGCAATGTCCGTGGCGACCCAACTACGAAGCCCATAGTGATGCGCTCCCACTTCCACTCGGGTATAGTCATCTACTGGAGTAGGCCTCCTGGCCTTTGGTGCTCACACTTAACCTGCTGGCAATTTAAGCATCTAGCTACATAATCAACTATGTCTTTCTTCATTCGCCGCCACCAATAATGCTGCTTCAGGTCGCGATACATCTTCGTAGCACCTGGGTGAATGAATATCGGGAACTGTGCACCTCCTCTAGGATCCTCTCCCTCAAGCCATCGATATTAGGAACACATAGACCACCCTGGAGTCGCAGAATACCATCCTCGCCAATATAAACCTCCTTGGCACCACCCTGTAGTATCGTGTCTCTGAGAACCGCCAAGTGCGGATCATCAAATTGTCGAGCCTTGATCTGCTCAAACAGTGAAGACTGGGCAACGACACATGCAAGAACTCGGCTGGGCTCCGAAATATCCAACCTCACGAGTCTGTTAGCCAAGGACCGAATGTCCAAGGCTAGTGGCCTCTCCTCTGCTGAAATGAATGCCAAGCTACCCATACTGTCTGCCTTTCTGCTCAAGGCATCCGCGACCAAATTCGCTTTGCCCAGATGATAAAGAATAGTGATGTCATAATCCTTCAGTAACTCAAGCCATCTACGCTGCCTCAAATTGAGATCCCTTTGCTTGAACAAATGTTACAAGCTGCGATGATCAGTGTAAACCTCACCAGACACCCCATAAAGGTAATGCCTCTAGTTCTTAAGAGCATGAACAATCGCGACTAACTCTAGATCGTGCACAGGGTAATTCCTCTCATGAATCTTCAGCTGACGCAAAGCATATATAATAATTTTCCCCTCCTACATCAGTACAAAACCCAATCCAACACGTGAAGCGTCTCAATAAACTGTATACATCTCCGAACCAGAAGGCAACACTAGAACCGATGTTGTAGTCAAAGTTGTCTTGAGCTTCTGAAAGCTCGCCTCATAATCCTCGGGCCAACGGAATGGAGCACCCTTCTGGGTCAATCTAGTCAAAGGTGCTGCAATAGATGAAAAGCCCTCCAGAAACCGATGATAATAACCTGCTAATCCCAAGAAACTCCTAATCTCAGTCGCCGAAGTGGGACGAGGACAACTATGAACCGCCTCAATCTTCTTGAGATCCACCTTGATACCCTCACCTGATACCACATGCCCTAAGAATGCCACAGAATCTAACCAAAACTCACATTTGGAGAACTTAACATATAGCTTCTGTTCCCGCAAGGTCTGAAGCACTACTCTCAAATGGTGCTCGTGCTGCTCGTGCTCCTCCATGCTATGTGAGTAAATCAAGATGTCATCAATGAAGACAATAACAAAGGAATCAATATAAGGCCTGAACACCCTGTTCATCAGATCCATAAACGCCGCTGGGGCATTGGTCAAGCCGAAGGACATCACTAGAAACTCATAATGTCCATATCTAGTACGGAAGGCAGTCTTCGAAATATCTAAGTCCCGAATCTTCAATTGATGGTACCCCGATATCAAGTCAATCTTACAAAACACCCTAGCACCCTGCAACTGGTCAAAGAAGTCATCAATACGTGGTAACGAGTACTTGTTCTTAATGGTGACTTTGTTCAACTGGTAGTAATCAATGCACATCCACATAGTCCCATCTTTTTTATTCACAAATAATAGCGGTGCACCCCAAGGTGATACACTCGGCCTAACGAACCCCTTTGCTAGTGACTCCTCAAGCTGTTCCTTCAACTTCTTCAATTCTTTCGGAGCCATACGGCATGGTGGGATAGATATAGGCTGAGTGCCTAGAGCCAAGTAAATATAGAAATCAATATCACAATATGGTGGCATGCCTGGAAGGTCCGAAGGAAACACATCGGCCAACTCTTGAACTACTGGCACTGAATCAATCGTCGGAGACTCTGCGATAGTATCCCGAACATAGGCTAGATAAGCCAAGCAACCCTTCTCGACCATGTGTCGAGCCTTCATAAAAGATATAACTCGACTAGATATACTGACAGATGAACCCTTCCACTCCAACCTCGACAGCTCTGGCATCGCTAAGGTAACAATCTTGGAATGGCAGTCAAGGATGGCGTGATATGGAGATAGCCTGTCCATGCCCAGGATGACCTCAAAATCGGTCATATAAAGCAACAGATGATCCTCCCTAGTCTTATATCCACAAAATATAACCACACAGGACCGATAAATCCAATCCACAACAACAAAATCGCCCACCAGAGTGGACACATAAACAGGAGTACCCAAGGGCTCATGAGGAATATCCAGAAAATGAGCAAACAGGGATGACACATGCGAATAGGTAGATCCTGGATCAAATAATACTGAAGAAGCCCTACCGCAGACAGAGATAATACATATGATCACGACATCTTAGGCCACTGCATCTGGTCTGACCGAAAAAGCATAAAATCTGGCTGGAGCGCCACCTGGCTGGCCTCTGCCTGCCTGAACTCCACCTCTAGGACGGCCTCTACCCACCTACCCTCTGCCTCTGGGCGGCCAGACGGCTGGTACGGCTATTGGAACTGAAATCATAGGCTGTTGGCCCTGCTGTAATGCCTTGCCCCGAAGCCTGGGGAAATATCTCCGCACATGACAAAGATCCCCGCACTCAAAAAAACCTCTCGGCGCGGTGATCTGTTGCCCTAAAGTCTGACCCTGCTGGCCTGAATACCCATCGGAAGAACCCTGAATAGCTGGTGGGTGACATGAACTCTTTGGCATGGCTCTGAAGTAAGAACTAAAAGAACCCTGATGACCGGAGTACCCACTGGAAGGACCCTGAACAGCTGGCGGTCGGTAAGAGCTCTCCGGCATAGCGCTGAAATACGGTCATGCTGGAGCACCCCGTGAAGGCGGTGGTGCTGGATTTGAGGGCCTACTGGGCTGACCGCTCCTGAAATGACCTCTGCCCCAGTTGGGGTACCTCTGAACTCCTCGGAGTAATGGACCCTCTTGTCCTGCTGCATCTGCTCTCTACCCTTTTAGCGATAACCCTCGATCCTCCGAGCAATCTCCACCACTAGATGGTAGGAAGTCCCCATCTCTACCTCTCGGGCCATACTAACCAAAATACCTGAGTGCAACCCCGCAACAAATCTACGCACCCGCTCCGCCTCAGTAGGGAGTATCATGAGTGGATGGCGAGATAGCTCAAATAACCTCGCCTCATAATCGGTCACGGATATCTGACCATGCTGGAGCTGCTCAAATTGGAATCGCAAATCTTCCCTCTGAGAGGGTGGAATATACCTGTCCAAGAATAGGCGTGTGAACTGGCCCCAAGTCATGGGAGGAGAATCTGCTGGTCTACCAAGAAGATAAGACTGCCACCACCTACGTGCTCGGCCCTTAAACTGAAAGGTACTGAAATCCACCTCGTGAGACTCCAATATCCTCATGTTGTGCAATCTGTCCCTACACCTATCAATAAAGTCCTGAGGATCCTTGTGTCGCTCACTCCCATAGACCTGAGGGTGAATCCTAGTCCATTTATCTAAACGCTTCTGCGGCTCGCCGGCCGCAGCTAGTCTAGGCTCAGGTATAGTTGCTGCGACTGGCTGGGCTCCGCCCACGAGGAGAGCCCCCGGGGTATGATATACAGCAGCTGTATGCCCAGGAGCCTGAGCGGTAGGTGTCTGGCTCCCCCTCCCGCCTGAGAGGTGGCAAGGTCCGCTGGAAATAAACCAGCTTGAGTCATAGTGTCCATGAACCACAGCATACGGCCCATGACCTCTTGAAAGCCCGGTGCTGACGTGAAATCTACCGGGGATGGCTCTGTTGCGGGCACATCGCCCTGCTCCTCAATGATGAGATCCTCCACTGGATTCACTGATGGTGCAATTGGGGCAGCTCTAGGACACCCTCGTCCCCTACCTCAGTCCGGTGCCCTCCCCCGGCCTCTGCCTCGACCTCTAACAACGGGGGGAGCAGCTCCTCCCGGGTCTGGAACTTCCGTCATACGAGTTCTCACCATTTGTGAGAGAATGAGAAAAAAAGTAACTTAGTATACCATCAACTGCACGATAAGAGATGAATAAAGAGTAGTTTCCTAACACCCTATAGCCTCTTGAAGATAACCACAGACGTCTCCACACCGATCTGCAAGACTCTATTAGGTCTGCTCATAACTTGTGAGACCTACGTGAACCTAGTGCTCTGATACTATGTTGTCACGACCAAATTCTGGTTTAGGCCGTGATGGCTCCCAACGCCGTTGCTAGGCAAGCCGACAGTGGACGATCTATTGAATTCCATTTTTCAATAAGTTTTTAAAACATCTAACTTCCCTTAAATTAAAAAAAAATTAACAAATAACGGAATTTAAAGTGAGCAAAACGAAAGCAGCTAAATGAAATCATAACCGTAGAAATACAGCCCAAAAATCATAAGTCTACTAGTGTATGCCAATACCCGGTGTCACAAGTATATGGGCTACTAGTAGAATATACAAAAGAATTCTAATCTACTACCTGAAATGGAATAGACAGAACAAATAAACAAAAGAAAGACTATGGGTGCTGCAGAACATCTTGGAAAGGCAGCTCACCGTCTAGTCTCGTAGCTGGGATCAAATATGCGCACCGAACCGATAACCAGATGTACCTGCCTCAGATCCTACACAGTCAAGTGCATAAGTGTAGCGTGAGTACATAAACAACATGTACCCAGTAAGTATCTAGTCTAACCTTGAAGAAATAGTGACGAGGGGTCGACTTGACTCTTACTATGGGCCAACAATGATATATCAAATTTTATACTAAGCATGTATTTCATGAACAATACTGAAAGCTCAAATATCAGGGAATAGTAAATTATTCTTTCGCAAATATTAAATCCCGAGTTTAGTTTCATTATTTAACAGCTCGTATTTCAAGGCCTTTTAGGCAATATAAATCATGAATAGTTCCAAAGGTTTTCATGCGCATACTATGCTGAGGTTGTACGACCCGATCCAACTTAATATTTAAATTGTGCACTGCCGAGGGTCGAACGACACGAACCATAGAGACATACCTGAAGTTGTGAAAAGATGAGGATAACGGTTGCACATATCATGCTCGGTCTCCCAAGTTGCCTCCTTGACCGGCTGACCCCTCCTTTGAACCTTCACAGAAGCAATATTCTTCGACCTTGGCTTTTGAACCTACCTATCTAAGATCGCCACCGGCTCCTCAACATAAGATAAATCCTTGTCCAATTGGACTGAGCTGACATCCAATACGTGAGACGGATCGCCGTGATACTTCCGGAGCATAGAAACATGGAATACTGGATAAACTCCTGCCAGACTGGGAGGCAAGGCAAGCTCGTAAGCAACGTCCCCAACACGTTGCAATACCTCAAATGGACCTTCCGATTTCCAACCATGAATGTAACATCGCGAACATTCCGATCCGCATAACTCTTCTGTCTGGACTGGGCTGTGCGTAGTCTATCCTGAATCACCCTAACCTTCTCCAGAGCATCCTGAACCAAGTCCGTACCCAATAATCTAGCCTCTCCCGGCTCGAACCAACCCACAGAGACCTACACCACCTACCATACATAGCCTCATATGGTGCCATCTGGATGCTTGACTGGTAACTATTATTGTAAGCAAACTTCGCTAGAGGTAAAAACTGATCCCACGAACCCCCAAACTCCATCACACACGCTCGAAGAATATCCTCTAATATCTGAATAGTTCACTCGGACTGTCCTTCCATCTAAGGGTGAAATGTTGTGCTCAACTCCACTCGAGTACCCAACTCATACTTCACCTGCTGGCAATTTAGGCACCGAGCTACATACTCCACTATATCCTTCTTTATCCTCCTCCACCAGTAATATTACCTCAAATCCTGATACATCTTCGCGGCACCTGGATGAATAGAATACCGCAAACTGTGAGCCTCTTGGAGAATCAGCTCACGCAACCCATCTACATTGGGCACACATAGCCTGCCCTGCACCCTCAATGCACCATCATCCCCAATAGTGATATTCTTAGCATCATCACGCTTGACCGTGTCCTTAAGGACAAGCAGATGGGGGTCATCATACTGACGCTCCCTGATACGATCATAAAGAGAAGACCGAGAGACCACACAAGCCAATACTCGACTCGGCTCAGAAATATCCAATCTAACAGACTGGCTGGATAAGGCCTGAACATCCAATGCCAATGGCCTCTCAACTCCTGAATGATATGCTAAGCTCCCCAAACTCTTCGCCCGACGACTCAAGGCATCGGCCACTACATTGGCCTTCCTGGGATGGTACAAAATGGTGATATCATAGTCCTTAAGAAGCTCCAACCACCTCCGCTGACGCAAGTTAAGATCCTTCTATTTGAACAGATGCTGCAAACTCCGATGATCAGTGTAAATCTCATAATGGACCCCGTACAAATAGTGCCGCCAAATCTTCAAGGCGTGAAAAATAGCTGCTAATTCATGGTCGTGGACAGGATAGTTCTTCTCATGTGGCTTCAACTGGCGCGAAGCATAAACAATCACTCTTCCCTCCTGCATAAAAACACACCCAATGCCGATCCGCGAGACATCACAATACATTGTGTAAGAACCAGAAGCTGATGGTAGAACTAGAACTGGAGCCGTGGTCAAAGAAGTCTTGAGCTTCTTAAAGACTCCTCACACTCCTCCGACCACCTGAAAGGAGCACCCTTTTGGGTCAATTTGGTCAAGGGCGATGCAATGGATGAGAAACCCTCCACAAAACGACGGTAATAACCAGCCAAACTGAGAAAACTCCAAATTGTTGTGGCTGAGGATGGTCTGGGCCAACTCCAAACCGCCTCTATCTTCTTCGGGTCTACCTGAATACCCTCACTGGACACCACATGCCCCAAGAACGCCATTGAACTGAGCCAAAACTCACACTTGGAGAACTTTGCATATAACTCCTCCTCCCTCAACCGCTGTAACACAATCCTCATATGGTGGGCATGCTCCTCCTGGCTATGAGAGTATACTAGGATGTCATCAATGAATACAATAACGAACGAGTCAAGATAAGGCTGAAAAACATTGTTCATCAGATGCATGAACGCTGCTGGGGCATTGGTCAGCCCAAAAGACATCACAAGGAACTCATAATGGCCATATCAGGTCCTAAAAGTTGTCTTAAGAATAGCTGAGTCCCGAATCTTCAGCTGGTGATACCCTGACCTCAAATCAATCTTGGAGAACACCATCGCTCCTGAAGCTGGTCAAACAAATCATCAATACGTGTCAAAAGATACTTGTTCTTGATTGTGACCTTGTTTAACTGTCTGTAATCAATGCACATTCTTATAGTACCATCCTTCTTCTTCACAAATAGAATTGGTGCACCCTGAGTTTACACGCTAGGCCAAATAAACCCCTTATCAAGGAGTTCCTGAAGCTATTCCTTCAACTCCTTCAACTCATTCAGTGCCATACGATACAGTGGAATAGAAATGGGCTGAGTGCCCGACCAAATCAATACCAAAATCAATATCCCTATTGAGCGGCATGCCCGATAGGTCTGCAAGAAACACATCCGAAAAATCTCGCACCACCAGAACAGAATCAATAGTAGGGGCCTTTGCACTAACATTCCTCACAAAGGCCAAATAAGATAGATAACCCTTCTCAACCATCCGCTGAGCTTTCAAGTATGAAATTACTCTATTGGGAACATAGTCTATGGAGACACTCCACTTAACCCTCGGCAACCCCGGCATCGCCAACGTCACGGTCTTAGCGTGACAATATAGAACAACATGACATGGACACAACCAATCCATACCCAAAATCACATCAAAATCGACCATACTAAGTAACAAGAGATCCACTCTAGTCTCCAGACTCCCAATAGTCACCATACATGACCGATATACACGGTCCACAATGATAGTAACTCCTACTGGAGTGGATACATAAACAGATGAAACTAGAGACTCACTAGGCATAACCAGATAATGAGCAAAATACGAGGATACATGTGAATAAGTGGAACCAGGGTCAAATAATACAGAGGCATCTCTATGGAAAACTAAGACAATACTTGTAATCACAGCATCCTAAGCGATGGCATCTAGTCTAGCAGGAAGAGCAAAGAAACGGGCTTGGCTGCCCCTGATCGGCCTCCCCCTCTCGGGTGACCCCTAGCTGACTGGGCTCCACCCCGTGCTGGCTGAGCAGGTGGTGAGGAAACTGGTGCTCATGTCATAGACTGGCTCCTCTACTGAGCCAGACCTCCCGTAAGGCGGGGATAATATTTCATGATGTGGCCAAACTCTCCACATTCATAGCAACTCCTCGGTGGTTGTGCTGGGGACTGAAGGGAGCCCCGAGCACCGAGATAAGTGGTAGAAGGACATGGCATCGACGAGCCCTGACCCGATGGAGCACGGGACGAACTCTGAGCTGGGAGGGCACTGAGATATGAATGGCCCTGCTGATAACTGTGTGAACCATGGCCAGATGATGTACCACAGTGAACTGGGCGAGCCGTCTGAGCATGTCTGAAAGGACGACCCCTATCGTGGTAGAACTACCCCCAGAAGGAACACCGGCAAATCCAACCTGTGCATGAGGCCTCTTGGCCTCTTTCTCAACCCGCTCCTAGCTGCGAACCATCTCAATCTAACGAGCAATGTCGACAACCTTATCAAAAGTAGCAACAAACACTCTCTCTCTAGCCATAAACAATCACAGCTGAAAAGTGAGGCCATCTATGAACCTCCTGATCCTCTCTCTGTCGGTGGGAACCAACCAGATAGCATGACGGCCCATATCAAAAAATCTCATCTTGTACTCTATCACGGACATATCACCCTGACGAAGCTGTTTGAACTACCTGCGCAGCTCCTCTCTGCGGGACTGATGCACGAACTTCTCTAGGAAAATAATGGAGAACTGCTGCCATGTAAGGGGTGCTGCACCGACCGACCTACGCCTCTTATAAGCCTCCCACCAATTGAAGGCAGCCCCACAGAACTGAAAAGTAGTGAATGAGACCCCACTAGTCTCTAGAATACCTGCCGTACGGAGTATCCTCTGACACCTGTCCAAGAAACCCTGTGCATCCTCTCCCTCTGCACCACTGAAAGATGGAGGTCGGAGCCTCCCAAACCTCTCCAATCTATGTTGCCCATCGTCAGGCATAGCAGGAACCACATAATCTTGAGCAGCGGTAACCGGCTGGGCTGGTGGTGCCCCCGGTATCTAGAATCCCTATACCACCTGCTCTGGTGTGTGGGCGGCAGGAGTCTGAGCGCCTTCCCCGACCTGAGAAGTGGCTGCTGTGGCCCGAACAGAGACCGCCTGAGCAAGACTGGTACACACGATCAGAATTTAAGCTAAGGCCTCCTGAAGGCCTGGAATCATAATAGGCACAGGTGGTGCCTAAGCTGGTCCCACAGGCTCATCCACAACTGGTACCTGCTCCTGAACTGGGGCAACTTGTAGGTCTGCAGGTACTGCCCCAGCTGTTATGCGGGCTGCACCTCTTCCCCTACTGCGGCCTCTACCGCGACCTCGGCCTCTTGCGACCCTGGCTAGAGGTACTGGTGGTTGTCCGTTCTGCCCCGTAGTATGAGTGTCGTGACCCAAAATCCATTAAATGTCATAATGGCGCCGGACACCGCTGTCAGGCAAGCCAACAATAAATACTCAATTTGGTTCTCGTTTTAATATTTTGAAATCATATTTTTCCTTCCATTAAATAGTAGAAGATGGAATTTACAGAGTAAATGATAATATTTTTAACAATTTCAATATAGCACAACTCATAATTACCCCAAAACCCAGTGTCACAAATGCATGAGCATCAACTAGGAATGTAAAATAAAATACAGCATCTGTCCAGAATACAAATTTGGACAAGAGAAATATAAATACTCTGAAGGAGACTCTGCCGGTTGCGGGTCGTAATGTGGAATGCAGCTCACGTAAGTCCCCACATGCATATACACCTTTGCTCTCACAAGGCCACTAGTCACATACGTACATGCACAAAAATGTGCAGCAAATGTAGCATGAGTACATAATCAACGTGTATCCAATAAGTATCTAGCCTAACCCCGGAGGAGTAGTGATGAGGGGTCGACATAGACACTCACTAATAGTCCAATAACATCAGGTACAGTAAGGAGATAAGTAAATATGAGGCCGGGTAAATAAATGAGGTAAACAAGTAATAAATCACGTGGTACAAATCCGCCCTCTTTACGAGAAACTCAAGCTTTCCATTAGAAAATTTCCTCCTTAACCGGAGCATATATATAGATATATAGTGGATCTCATCAGATAAATCATCATAACTCAAAAAGGGAAAACTCACAGATACACTGGCCTTTTGCCAAATATTACGCACGAATCCATGAGGATATGATATAGGAAATGTCGAGGCGTACGGCTCGGTCAAACATAAATATTTAGATTGTGCACTGCCGAGGGTCGAACGGCCCTATCCTATAAGAGTGAGAAGCTTTGACGGGTCCTTGACCCCACTCACGAATAAACGTGTGAGTTGTAATTTCTTTAACGAAAACCTTTCAATGAAGTATATATATATGACGGAAACATGATGTAAGGGGAGTATATATATATATCACGGAAACATGCCGTAAGAGGAGTAAAGTTATTCGGTGACTAATCATGAACTCGTGGAGTCTCTACAATAGCAAGTTTAGTCTCAAGTAGTAATGTAAAACAGAGGAATTTAATAGGTTAGAGACTGCTCAGATAGTACAGCTATAGCATGATGTGAACCTAAGTCTACCCGGACAATAACATGAATGTAGCTACGTATAGGCTCTCGTCACCTCGCGCGTACGTATCCCCCCACAACAAGTGGCATACATAAATATAAAACACGTAGGGGTAATTTTCCCCTCACAAAGTTAGACAGGAGACTTACCTCACTCCGAAATTTCATAATCGGCTCCAAAGCCTCTCTAACACCTCAAACCGATGTCCGTCGCTCCAAACTAGTCAATTAAGATGCAACCCAATCAAAATGTACTCTAATACTCATGATTAATCAATTTATAAAAATTTCCAACTCCGCTCGAAAAATTGATAAAACAACCCTCGGGTCCACATGCCCAGATTCAGAAAATTTTCAAAGACAAACACTACCCATAGCACTACGAACTCAAATATATAATTTATTCTCAATTGCATGCCCAAATTTGTGATCAAAATCCAAGAATACAAATTTCTAGGTTTTTCTTCAAAATCCCAAATTTTTACAAATTTTCATGCTTGAATCCATGTATAAATCTTGTATTTAACTCACAATATGCGGGAATCACTTACCTTGACATATATGATAAAAATCCCTCGTTGAAGCTCTCCAAAATCGCCCCAACCAGGGGAAAAATGAGAGAAGAAGAGCCAAATCCCGCTCTTAAAATGATTCTGCCCAACGATTGTTTGCACCTGCGGGGGCTTGGCCGCATCTACAGTCCCGCACCAATTACAATATCCTCGTAGGTGCGCATTTCCCTTACCTGGCCAAGCTCCGCATCTGCGGACAAAAGGGACTGCTTTTGCGAGCCCATCCGCTCCTGCCACTACTGGTCTCGCACCTACGGTTATGCAGGTGCGCCAAAACTTTCGCACCTGCGGTGGCTGGGCTAACCTCACTCTTTTGCTTCTGCGGCTCGTAGCTCGTGCCTGCGAGCCCGCACCTGCGGCTGGACAAGCGCAGGTGCGATTATGACAGCAATTGGGAGCTTCAGCTGTTGCTCCCAATTTCCAACTTGGTCCGAGCCTCGTCCGATTACCACCCGGGGTCCCCGGGGCCCCGCCCAAACATACAAACAAGTTTTGAATCATATAACGGACTCGCCCGAACCCTAGGAACGCCCAAAACAACATTAAAACTAAGAATCGCACCCCAATTCAAGCTTAATGAACTTTAGAGCTTCAAACTTCTACATTCGATGCCAAAATCTATCAAATCACATCTGATTGACCTCAAATTTTGCACACAAGTCACATTTGACAATACGGACGTACTCCAACTTCCGGAATCGGAATCTGACCCCGATATCAAAATGTCCACTCCCGGTCAAACTTCTCAAAAATCTTCAAAGTTCTAACATTCACCAAATGACCCCGAAATGACCTACGGACCTCCAAATCCACTTCCGGACGTGCTCTCAATACCAGAATCACCATACGGAGCTATTCCCAGACTCGGAATCCCAAACGGACATCCATAGCATTGAAATGCACTCCAACCCAAATTTATGAAATCCTTCCAAAATGCCAACTTCCACGATAGGCGCCGAAACATTCCCGGGTCATCCAAAACCCGATTTGGACATATGCCTAAGTCCAAAATCATCATATGAACCTGTTGGAACCTTCAAATCCCGATTCCGAGGTGGTCTACTGAAAAATCATATTTTAGTCAATTCCACCAACTTAAGGCTCCCGAAATTAGAATTTTCTTTCAAAATCAACTCCGAACTTCCCGAAATTAAATTCCGACCACGCATACAAGTCATAATACCTGAAGTGAAGTTGCTCAAGGTCTCAAACCACTGAATGATGCACTAGAGCCCAAAATGACTGGTCGGGTCGTAACAACGAGTTCCCACCAACTGTGAGAGAATGGAACAGACACTCAACTCGTCACAACAACTCAATCACTCGGCTCTCAGCCCTCAGTACTCACACTCAATAGGTACATGCGCTCACTAGAGGTGTGCAGACTCCAGAGGGGCTCCTTCATCCCAAGCACTACATCGCTGCGGCGTGCAGCCCAATCCCATATAAATAGCCATAAGGCTCGTTGCGGCATGCAACCCAATCCATATTTATATACAACCCTGAGGCTCGTTGCGGCGTGCAACCCGATCCATATATACAACCCTAAGGCTCTTTGCGGTGTGCAACCCGATCCATATACATACATATATCTCACAGCTCGGCACTCAGGACCTAGCTCAGTCACCAACCTTTCTAGTCTCTCGGGCTCTCAGAAATCATAAAGATCAGCCCAAACAAAAATAACATAGTGTATCAACAAGAATCAAGAAGAGACTGAGATATGATATGCAAGTAAAACTATGACTGAGTACAAGACAACAATTAGCAAATACTTCAATAAGTACGCGACCCCTGCGGGTCCCAACAGTACCACCACATAGCCTAAGCATGATTTCTAACATGATTTGCAGTCAAATTTCTATAACACAGAGAGAACATGTAATTAACAATAGGCTATTCGAGTTTACAGTCTCACGCAACGGACCAAGTCACAATCCCCCATGGTGCACGCCCACGCGCCTGTGACCTAGCATGTGCATCACCTCCAAAATAGTCACATCATACCAAACATATGGGGTTTCATACCCTCAGGACCAAATTTAAAACTGTTACTTACCTCAAACCGCGCAAAATCCTACTCCGCAATGCCTTTGCCCCTCGAATCAATCTCCAAAAGCCCCGAATCTAGCCACAAGAATAACGATATAATTAATATAGGCTAAAAGAATCAATTCCACAAGAAAAACACGAAACTATAAGCCAAAATCCGAAATAGGCTCAAACCGACCCCTGGGCCCACGTCTCGAAATCTGACAAAAGTCACAAAATATGAACACCCATCCACTCACGAGTCCAACCATACAAGAATTACTCGAATCCAACCTCAAATCACCTTCCAAAACTCGAAATTTTAACCTATGAAGTTTCTACCATTTTCCCCCAAATTAACAACTCAAATCCCTAATTAGATGATGAATATAGCAATAGATTCATAAAATATAGTCCAATCCGAGTTAGAATCACTTGCCCCAACAATCTTCTTGAAGAAACCTCGAAAACTCGCCTCACACCGAGCTCTCAAAGTCCCAAAATCGAAATGGAAATCAAACCCTCGAAATCCTATTTTCTGCCCAGTTCTTCCACATCTGCGGACACACTGTCGCACCTGCGATGCCGCACCTGTGGTATTTCCCTTGCAGGTGCGGAAATGACTTAAATGGCTGGGACCGCATCTACGATGAAGGGGCCACACCTGTGTGTGCGCGCCTGCGGACAATGGTCCGCTTCTGCGTTCATCCCTCCAGCTCACACTCCGCATCTGCAGGTTCGCAGATACGGAAATCCCCTCGCACCTGCTACCCCTGACCATCTCCTCAATCCCCGCTTCTGCGCTTGGCCTAACGCATGTGCGTGTCCGCACCTGCGGTTCCCCACTCGCAGATGTGAAACACCAGAAACTCAGCAATTGCACAAGTCCAAATTTTGATCCGTTAAGCATCTAAAACACACCCGAGGCCCCCGGGACCTCAACCAAGCATACCAACAAGTCCTAAAACACCATACGAACTTAGTCGAGCCCTCAAAGCACGTCGAACAACAATAAAAACACGAATTACACCCGTATTCAAGCCTAATAAACTTCTAAACTTTAAAATTCCACAAACGACGTCGAAACCTACCAAACCACGTCTGATTGACCTCAAATTTTACACACAAGTCATATTCAACATTACTGACCTACTACAACTTCCAGAATCGGAATCCGACCCTGATATCAAAAAGTCACCCCCTCGACATACTTTCCAAAAATTTGTCTTTCGCCATTTCAAGACTAAATTAGCTACAGACCTCAAATTCACAGTCCAGACACGCTCCGAAGTCCAAAATCACCCAAATGAGTTAACTGAACCGACGAAACTCCATTCCGGAGTCGCCTTCATACAATTCTGACTACGGTCAAAATCTTAAGACTTAAGCTTCTGTTTTAGGGACTAAGTATCCCAAATCACTCCGAAACCAAAAACAAGACCTCCCGGCAAGTCACATAAGCAGAAACAGATACAGGGAAAATAATAAATAGGGGATCGAGGCTAATACACTCAAAACGACCGGCCAGGTCATTACAGTAGCCTCTCAAAAATAAGTACAGACATCTTTGTACCGATCTGCAAGACTCTACCAAACTCGTTCATGACTCGTAGAACCTATGAACCTAGAGCTCTGATACCAACTTATCACGACCCAAAATCCCACCATAGGCATCGTGATGGCACTTAGTTTCTAAGACTAGGTAAGCCAATTACAATTACATTTCGAGCCTTTTTTTTAGATAATCGAAACCAACAGCGAAAATAAATATAACAACCTCCCAAGACTGGTAATACTGAGTCACGAACTCTAACTGAATACATGCAATGATCTCAAGGATCGAATATAAAATACTATTCAAATAAGAGATGACAGTACAATAAAAATGGAAAGGCTCCAAGGGATTGCGATGGCCAAGAAATCCTACCTTTAATCCTTGTGATCAACTCACTAACTTTGTCTGAGTCCGATATCTCCAATACCCGGCTCTGCATAAAAATATACAGAAATATAGTATGAGTACACCACGGTCGGTACCCAGTATGTATCAAGACTAACCTCGGTGGAGTAGTGACGATGTACAGTCAAGACACTTACTAGTCTAATAACCTGTACAATATAGTATACAAAAATAATAGAAAATAAATAGTAGTGATAGCAATAATAATCAACTAGTGATATAAACAGCAAGGCAGCAAGACACCAAAATTATTACTCAAACAAAAAAAAAACACAAGTACACCCAATTAAACAAGTCCTTCAACATAAATCCTTCACATATAATTCTTTTGAATAAACAATCTCCGAATGTATTTCTTTAAATAAATATCATTCGAATATAAAACTCTTTCAAATAAATATCTTTCGAATATACTTCTTTCCAATAAATATCTTTCGAATATACTTCTTTCAAATAAATATCTTTTGAATATAATTCCTTTGAATAAAAGTCACTTTGTGACACCTCGTTTCATAATCATAAAACATGGGTCTTAGCACACTTTCATATTTTCGTAACACGGGTCTCAACCCACTTTCATATTTCCATGACACCTCATGCCCATATTCTTGTCAACACCGCAGGGACAACTCACGTGCCAATAATAAAAATTATGATATTTTCACGGTACCTCGTGCTCATATTTCATATCACATCTGCACGAACAGTTCACGTGCCAATAACATAATCATTATATTTCCCTGGCACCCTGTGCCCACATTTTATATCACATATGCCTGGACAGTTCACGTGCCAAAAATATAATCCGCCCGACAATACTACAGGCTCACAATTTCAACATGAATTAGACTATTATCAAGATACCAAACAAAAAGACAAGTTGCACAAGAAATAAAAATAAACATCAGGAAAAATCACAACATCACATAAAAATTACCAATGCAATAACTGCACATCATCACATAAAACTTGCCAACGCAATAACTCCACATCATCACATATCATCCCTGACAATATCCACCCTTATCTCTCCTATAGCCACCCCTATCACTCCTATAATAGCCTCCTTTATCCCTCCACCCATACAATATCAATAGCCACCCTTATCGCTCATATAGCCACCCTCATCGCTCTGTATAATAGCCACCCTTATCACTCCGCCCAGACAATATCTCAACACACATAACCATAGTGAAATGCCACCCTTATACCTACATAATATCAACAGTGAAATGCCACCCTTATATCTTCATAATAATAACTCAAATCACATAATAATTTACACGGAATATTATCACGAAAACACAAAACAATCAATTCCTATCACAATTTGCCCAACAACCACAACCAATTCCAATGATATAGTAAAATCAATAAATTTCTCAAAAATAGCCCAAGGCTCCACACAACGTATATAAAACCTCAAAAACAATCAACAGAGATAGAAAACACTCAGTATAGGGCAACGCCTTCATTAATCCAAATTCTTGATAATTATATTAATGCCTCAGTTTAAGCTTAGTTCATTAATTATTTGCAGATGAAAAATCCATAATATAATTATTTTCAGGAAATATCAAATCAACAAACTCATGGAATTTACATAAATATTCAAGTAACCATCACATAAAATTGTCATATAAAAATAAATCCAACTAACAAGGATTTAGGCATGGCTAATAGTTAATTTAATAAATATCAATAATTATCCAATTTACTACACAATAATACCTAAGACTTTAACCCAATAAAATTTATACATATAAGCCCGAGTATGTACTCGTCACCTCGTGTACATGGCTTTTTACATTTCACAATTGGCACATAAGACTCGATGCCTAAAACATAATTTCCCCCACTCAAGGTTAGGCAAGATACTTACTTTTTTTTGAAGTTAGACCGATATTCCAAAATTACCTTATTGCTTGAATTGACCTCCTGACAACTCAAATCTATCTAAATTAATTCAATTCAGTCAATATTAATAATAGGAATTAATTCCATATGAAAATATTAATTTTTTAACAAAATCCGAAATTTAACTCAAAAATCGCCCGCGGGGACCACATCTCGAAATCCGACGAAACTCACAAAATCCGATAAACCATTCAATTACGAGTCCACACATACCAATTTTATCAAATTCTGATAATAACTCGACCTCCAAATCTAAAATTTTTGTTCTTGAAATGTTTTGCAAAAATCTTGATTTCTTCGATTAAAATCCGAAATAAATGATGAATATAACCATGGATTAATGAAACATAATCACTTTTGTATATAGGATACTTACCCAAGTCGGAGTCGTGAAGAAATTCTCAAAATCGCCCAAGAACCGTGCTCCAAAAATCCAAAATGAAATGACCATTTTTTGTCTTTAAGTTTCTGCCCATCCGTCACTAAAAGTCCATTTTTTCCGTCACTAAAAGTTCTTTTTTTGTCACTAAAAATCCACACCAGAACTTGCTTGCACCAGCAGTTATGTTTTTCACTAAAAAGGCTCTAACTCCATCATACAAACTTGAAATTCGACGATTCTTGTTCCTATGAGTCACAAATAATAATATGAACCTAGTCGTTTAATTGAAACTCAATTCAGAGCTCATTTGCTCAATATGATACCAATTTCGCTCGTTAAACAATTAACTCATGTTTCGTGCTAAAACCCAATCGCGACTTGATGAAATTAGATCAAACTTTCCATATCACTCCTATAATTCATTATCAAAATTCCGGAAGTCTCGAAATTAAATTTCGATCTCTAGAACTAAAAATGGACCTTTGGATCATTATTAGTTTATGCTAAAACATCAAACTCTTCCAAAACTCTTCCCCAACAGCCTGTAGTGTATCAACTATAACTTCTTATAATCAACTCCAACTTCCAAATGGTTTAAATTTCTGCAAACTAGATATAAAGGGCTACAACTTTCATGTTTTGCTCATAGCCCAACTCCTTATAGATTGCGAGATATAAGCTCCCAAAATCAGCCCTGTTCTTTTAATTAAATCCTGAATTATCCGAAAACCAAACTTGACTACCCTCGCAAGTCATAATACACATTTCAAAGATGCTCGATACCTTAAGCCACCAAACTGAATGTAAATTCTGAAAATGACAAGTCGGGTTGTTATAGAAAATGGGACCATTTTTGACGAATTGGAGCTCGGGAAGAGGCGATGTTTAGGAGATTTTTAAGGAAAATAATGGGGTAAGTGTTCTTAACTCAATATTGGTCAAATTACCCAAATTCATGGTTGTTTTTAATATTTAATGGGTGAATTAAGTTGGAAAATTTAGAAAAAAACCCTCTTAGTTTAATTTGAAGATTTGAGGGTCGAGTTGATGTCGGAATTTGGTAAAATTTGTATGGTTAGACTCGTGGTTGAATGGGCTTTCAGGTTTTGTAACTTTTGTCGGGCTCCGAAACACGAGCCCCACGAGCAATATTTGAGCTAAATTTTGGATTTTGTTGAAAAAATTAGTATTTTCTTATGGAATTAATTCCTATAATTTGTATTGACTGAATCGAATTAATTATGACTAGATACAAAGTTTTCGAAAACCAATTAGTGAGACAAGGGCATAGCGGAGTAAGAAATTACACGATTTGAGGTAAGTAACAGTTCTAAATTTGGTCCTGAAGGGATGAAACCCCGGATTATGTGTTATGTGATCAGTTTTGAGGTGACGCACATGCTAGATGACGGGTGTGTGGGCGTGCACCGTAGGAATTGCGACTTGGTCAAATTCCATGAAACTGTGTAGTCGAATAATTTGTTGTTATCTGTACATTCTCCATGTAGTAGAGAAATTGAACCACAAACCATGTTAGAAATCATGTTTAGATAATGTGTTGACATTGTAGGGACCCACAAAGCCCGTGTACATATTGAATTATCTGCTAAATTATTATTTTTTACTCAGTCACAGTTTACTTATTTATTTTATCTCAGTCTCTATTATTCCTTGTTGATACATTATATCATTTATGTTGGGGCTGATTTTCATGATTACTGAGCGCCCGAAATACTGGAGAGATTTATGACTGAGTGAGGCCGAGGGCCTGATTGTGAGATGTTGGTACGATAGCACGTGAGTTGTCCGTGCGAATCCAGATATTATACTATAGCACGTGAGTTGTCCGTGCAGCACGTGAGTTGTCCGTGAAGCTCCAGATATTATACTATAGCACGTGAGTTTTTCGTGCACCACGTGAGTTGTCCGTGCGGATTATGGCACTTGTACTGAAGGAGCCCCTCCGAAGTCTGTACACACCCCCAGTGAGCGCATGTACCTACTGAGTGCGGGTGCTGAGTGAATGGAATGACTGAGTGAGTGTGGTCCTGAGAGGATGCATTTGATTTCATTCTTATTATACTACAATTGTCATATATCATTGTGTTAGAAATTTCTGAGAGATATTATCTCATGTTTCAGTTGAACTTGATATGAAATTACTATTTGGGCTTTAATTGTTAAACTTGCAAGCATGGCTACTTTCTTATGTTGAAAATTACTGTAATTGGACTTAGTTATGAAGCTCGTCACAACTTTCAGTTTTTTATTTATTATTGTTACTTACTGAGTTGATTGTACTCATACTACACCCTGCACTTCATGTGCAAATCCAGGTTCTCCCGGACACAATGGGTGTTGATTCCTTCGCATAGTTGATTTTTCGGAGATTCCGAAGTAGATGCCGTGTTTTGCAGACATTGTCTCTCCGTCCCTATCTTCTTGTTTACTGTATTTGGTCTCAGACTATTATAGACCTTGTTTTCCATACTTGTGAAGTATATATGCTCATGTACTCTGTGACAGCCCTATAGTTGGGAAATTCTACATTATGTTTTGGGTTTTCTACCCCGTTTATAATAACTTTTGCTATTAAATCTATTTTAATTCATTCTTGTTAAAGGTGTTGGAAATTATTTGTGAGAAGTTGGCTTGCCCAGTACCACGTTAGGCGTCGTCACGACAGGTTAGGATTTTGTATCGTGACAGTCGCTCTCCCCAAGGTCGGGACATGACAGAAGCTATTCAAATTCCCGGAACCTTAATCTGAGTCTGATACCATCAAAGTCAACTCCCGGTCAAACTTGTGAACTTTTCAAACCTTCAAATTTCTCACTTTCGCCAATTAGTGCCGAATCTTTCTAGAAATATCCAAATACAAATTCGGGCATACGGCCGAGTCCAAAATCACCACCCAGACCTAACAGAACCATCAAAACTCCGTTCCGGAGTCAAATTCACAAAAGTCAAACTTGGTGAACTCTTCCAACTTAAAGCTTCAACAATGAAATTCATTCTTTCAAATTGATTCCGAATAACCTGAAAACCAAAACCGGCGATGTACACAAGTCATAATACATTATACGGAGCTACTCATGCCTTCAAACTGCCGAGCAAAGTATAAATACTCAAAACGACCGGTTGAGTCATTACATGAGGCTTCCTATTATGGATTTAATTCGAAATATCTGAATTAATACTATCATAATAAATTACGAATTATTTCACTAAAAATTCGTAACTGCACTCCTCTGTTCAATTTCGAAATTCTTTAATTAAACCTTATTTAATTCTCCATGTTAAGATTCAGATACTAATCAATTAAATTAAATTACTGACAATTTAAATCATTTTTTATTTCTTTTAGAATTTCACTTAACTTATTTCATGTGACTGATACAAAATCCACCTGCAGGGTTTACACATGAAAACTTATAAACTTTCATACATGAATCTCTAGACCAAGACATGGATTCCATTAACTAATTATTACTTCGCCAATATATATCATCATTGTCCAATTTACCAGGCATATTGACCCACAAAAGAATCTAGCCTTTTAATAAATCAAAATAATAAATAATATACGCAACTCATAATAATTATATCAAGATTAAGAGTATAAGTACATTTAATGGCTATATAATTTATTTTATTAAGTCAGTATAAAATACTTATCTCTACGTGGTCCATTCAATACATACAAAATGTACTAACACATGAAGTCGGAATTAAACCATTGCCATATTCAAGATAAATTATATTTACTCTTGTGCTACAATCGTTCCTGATGGTTTGTCCAATTCCATCATTAGATTGTGAACATGATCTGTATACTTATAAGAACCGACGACTTAATCTTCCGTGTATAATCTAAACTCTATACACTAAATCATCTGCTATATAAGTAAAGGGCACAAACGAATATATGATCTATTTAAAACTTTTATTAAAATTGAATAAACAATTGTTCCATAATAAATACTATATCCAAACCAAAATCCATGGTTAATAGTATATATCCTAAAAATATCCCACTTAGACTTTTAACCATGATAATTATTAAAATATACTATATCTAAATGCATGATTAATAGTATATACACTAACAATCCCTTACCTTTACTTGCTGCCCAGTTTTTGCTCCTTGTACCATTTAAGGTATATGAAGAGCATATATTATGAAAATAAATATATAAAATGAGAAGAATAGTTCATTTAGTAGTTGGAATTTGTGCTCATCATACGAGATTAAATTAAAAGTTATTGGTCTAATGATTTATTTCACAAAAATAAAAAAAAATAACAAAATAAATTGAAGGAAAATTTTCTCCAGGATTTTATAGAAGCAATAACATATAGCTAAGGATGTGGTGCAGCGGATAGGCCAATCTTTCCTTAACCAGAGGTCTCAAGTTCGAGCTCTGGGTATGTAAAAATCTTTGGTAGGGAGCGATTTCCGTCGAATGGGGAATCCGAATAGAGTCAGATTTCAATGCGGGTACCGAACATCGGGTGAAAAAAAAAGAAAAACCTCTCTCCTTTCATAAACATAATGAACATCATGAGATTTGAAACAAATCATATAAGTCAAACTCATATCTTCCTACTTCGAAACTACAAAGTACAAAGGGGAAAAAATTGCCGGTAACTTACTTGACCAAGTTCCTTTTATGATTTATACCTACTATTTTCAAAGAATTATTCAAGAATCCAATTTAGTGGTTGTAACATATCATTGCATCCACAGCTCTTTTGTAACAGTAGGTAAGAATTTGGTAAAACCATATATGCTAAATCACAAATGTTTTTGATGTATATATAGCAGGGGTGTACATAGGTCGGGTTGGTTCGAACTTTTCAACTATCAAACCAAATCAATGGTGTCGGATTTTTAAATTTATAAACCAAATCAAACCAATAAAGTCGAATTTTTCATTCTCGATTTTTTCGGATTTTCGGGTATTTTTTCGGTAAAGTATTAATAACACAAAATATATAACTTGTGCTCCAAATATTTGTGAGCACCTAATTTTTGACTATATTTGAATTTTTATCACCTTCTACTATGTAAATATTTTCAGAATTTAATATATATTTTTAGCTTTATTACACTATATATATATATATATATATATATATATATATATATATATATATATATATAGAAATTATTAATAATTTAAAAGTTCAATTATTACTATTAGTATTATTTTTATTATTATTTTTATCTTTATTTATAAATAAAATGAATTAAAAACCGAAAATAAAAATAAATTAATTATTATTAATTTTTTTAAAAAACCAAATTTTGGATGGGAATTAAAAAATAAGAAAATTAGAAATATAAAATTGAAAAGTAAAAGTAAAAGTAAAAGTAGGTAGAAATTATTTAATAAAAAAGTAAAAGAAAGTGAAAATTTAAAAAAATAAACGTAAAAGAATGTGAAAATTTTAAAAATGAAAAGTAAAATAAAGTTAGAATTAAAAAATAAAAGTAAGGGTATCTGATTTTTGTTTTTTAAAAAAAGTAAAAGTTAGTGGGAAATAAAAAAAGAAAAGTAAAATAAGTGGGAAATAAAAAAAAAAAGTAAACAAAAGTGGGATTTTAAATATATTAAAAGTAAAAAAAATGAGAAATTAAAAAATAAAAGTAAAGGAAAGTGGGGAATTATTATTTTTAAAAAAATAAGAAAAATGGGAAGTGAAAATTCTTTTTAATTAAAAATAAAAAAATAAATAAAAAATAAAATTCTGAAAATTCCGAATTTTTTTTCTATAAATAGAAGAGAAATGTGATGAAAAAGAGAGAGAGAGAGAAAGGAATTGAGAAAAAAATATTTTCTTCTTCTAGGATAAGGTTTTTCCTTACTCGTGTTATTCTTTCTTCGGCTTTCTTTCAAAAAATTCAGCAATTCATCACCTAAACTCCAGCCCCGAACCAACTGAAAACCAAGCTAAAAAGCACCACAAAAACGAGCCGAAAACCCAGCGAAACAGTCCCCTTTTGTATAGAAAACAACAGCTCCAAAGCTGAGTCGTCGAGTTCGAGCTCCATTTGTTGATTTTGGTCGAGGCTCCATTTACATCCTTGTCCATTGTCCGAGCTTCAAAACAGTCTTGTAAAGGTCCATTTATCTTGTCACGGCCCAAATTTAACCTATAGGTCGTGATGGCGCCCAACACTACAGCTAGGCAAGCCAACTAATAAGTCAATCGTACATTAGTTAAACTTTTATTCCAAAAAAATAATAAAAATACCAACTTCTACCAATGTGTGTGCCAGGATCCGGTGTGACAAGTGCATGAGCATCTAGTAGATTATACAAAACTCCAAATATTGTCTGAAATGAAATAGACAGGATATAAATATAAGAAGAGACACTGGTAGCTGCAGAACGGCTCAGAAAGGCATCTCACCACTATGCCTCGGGATGACGTGGGTATGTGATGATAGGACCTCCACTAGTACCTGTCTCAGATCCTGCACAAAAAGTGCAGCAAGTGTAGTATGAGTACGTAAACAACGTGTACCCAGTAAGTATCAAGCCTAATCTCAAAGTGGTAGAGACGAGATGGCCGACTTTGACACTCACTATGGGTCAATAATTGAAATAAAATTAGGATATTCAAATCAGCATGATTTACAGAATTTATAAATAATTTATTTAATCAACGGAAATAATCAAATTCCTTCAAATGTAACAATTCTCATTATATTAATTAAATTTCTTCAATTCAAATAAATTCTAATTTATCAATTAAATCTCATTTACAGGAGTAACAATTAATTTCTAAATAAGCAAGAATAATAATTCATTAAATTCTAAGGATTTTCCAATTTATTACTTAGCTTCACAAGCTGAAATAAATTATTAAAGTATCGTGTAATTATTATTATTAAGCACGATTTATGCCGAGGATGTACGGCCCGATCCAGAGTGTCGTGTACACTGCCGAGGGACGTGCGGCGCGATCCATAGATGTATCTATCCTGCCGAGGCGTTCGGCCCGCTCCACAAGAAAGGAGGACATTTTCTTAAGTGCCTCCGGAAGGAGAGTATATTAATTATAAGATGAATTTGGGAGGAGAACAATTTTTTTTAATAATTAATTGATTTAAACAGACAATAAAGCCTATGAGATTTCCATCCTTTAGTATCTTTATCTAACAATTCACAATATATTCATATAGATATCAATTAATATAAATAAATCAAAGAATACAATTTACACAAGTAAGGCATGCTTTGAGTCCTAAACTACCCGGACTTTAGCATTAATAGTAGCTACGCACGGACTCTCGTCACCTCGTGCATACGTAGCCCCCCACAATTAGCAATAATTATTTAATTTTAATAACCTATGAGGTAATTTCCCCCTCACAAGATTAGACAAGAGACTTACCTCGTCTTGCTCCAATTTAATCCACAATTTTGCCATTTCCACGATTATCCAATTCTGTCTGGCTCGAATCTAGCCAAAATAATTCGATACAATCAATTAAAATTATAGGAAATAAATTCTATAAGGAAATACTACATTTTTAATAAAAATCCCGAAATTAATTAAAAATTCGTCCGCGGGGCCCACATCTCGAAATCCGACGAAAGTTATGAAATTCGATAACCCATTCAATTACGAGTCCAACCATACCAGTTTCACTCAAATCCGACTCCGAATCGATACCGAAATCTCAAAATTTCGTTTCTATGAGATTTCTAAATGTTTTCCAAATTTCAATCTCAAAACATTAATTTATGGTGAAAACAATGATATACTTGTATATGTAGACCAAATTCGAGTTAGAATCACTTACTCCAATGTTTTTCCCTTGAAAATCTGCCAAAAGTCGTCTATGCTTAAGCTCAAGTTCGTCAAAAATGGCAAATGGGACGAATGCCCTCTTTTTATAAAACTGCCCAGTAGCCTTCGGAACTGGTCCTCGAACTGGGCCTCGATCGCGGCATCGAACATGTGCCTTCGATCAGGGCATCGAGCTTGGGCATCGATCCTAGCCTCGAGCCATACCTTCGATCATGCCCTCGAGCCTTGCCTTCGATCGCGGCTTCGATCACAGGCTCGAGCCTGGACCTCGGTCATGGCCTCAATCAGGGTATCGAGGTTGGGCCTTCGATCATATCCTCAATCATGGCATCGAGCTTGAGCCTTCGATCATGACCCTCGAGCTGAACCTTCGATCATGGCCCTCGAGTTGGACCTTCGATCATGGCTTCGATACACTAGCTCGAGCCTGTACCTCGTCAACCATGGGCTCGATATCTGGCTCGATATCTTGGCTCGATCACAACCCAGAATGTCCAACAGAAGAGGAAAAATTGCAGCAGCTTTTAACTCAAATTGTTTTGATCCGTTAACCATCCGAAACTCACCCGAGGCCCTCGGGACCTCAACCAAATATACCAACAAGTCCTAAAACATCATACGAACTTAGTCGAACCTCTAAATCACATCAAACAATGCTAAAACCATAAATCATACCCCAATTCAAGCTTAATGAAACTAAGAGTTTTGAACTTCTACATTCAATGTCGGAACCTATCAAATCAACTCCGATTGACCTCAAATTTTACACACAAGTCATAAATTACATAACGGAGCTATAAAAATTTTCAGAACTGAATTCCGACTCCGGTATCAAAAAGTCAACTCCCCGGTCAAACTTTCAAACTTTAAATTCCTATTTTAGCCATTTCAAGCCTAATTTCACTACGGACTTCCAAATAAAATTTTGATCATGCTCCTAAGTCCAAAATCACCATACGGAGTATTGGAATCATCAAAATTCTATTCCGGGGTCGTTTTCTAAATATGTTGACCGAAGTCAAACTTAGCACATTAAGGCCAACTTAAAGAACCAAGTGTTCCGGTTTCACCTCAAACACTTTCAAATCCCGAACCAACCATCCCCGCAAGTCATAAATCATTACAAGCACCTACAGAAAGTTTTATTTTAGGAAATGGGGTTCTAAAAGTTAAAATGACTGGTTGGGTCATTACAATAGCTGTTATACTTGGCTTTTATTTATTATCTGATTTTTACGTGTTTGAGCCTAATGTGCAAAATACCACTTTTTATCGCTTTGATATTGCTTGAACTGTATATAAACTGTTACGAAACCGTCTTCTCTATGAGTCTTCTAAATCTTTTTGGTGGCTTCTTTTCTGTTAGAGTCATACCCTAATTTTAGAACGAGGTTCAGATAAGTTGCAAAGCCGGTGAAGCTTCTATATTCCCGGTACGCTGCCTCCCCCCTCGGCTCGAGTTTTCTGCTCGGGTAAGCCAGGTCTAGAACAACACACATAGTATCTAAACCTAGAATAACATAGCCTCATGTCGGATCCCTAGTAGGAACGTTTATTTGCATCACGTGCATTTGACTTTAGGGACTCAACATAGAGGTTGGGTCCATTTAGGACAGGTGTACCCAATATATTGGACCATCTTGATGCATTTTACGTGCTATTTGTGCATATGTTTGTTTCGGCTTGCATGTTGACCGGCTTCTAGAATAGGAAAATGGAACCAAAAAAAATAAAAAAAATAAAAAAAAACAATTTTACCCGGTTTTGAAAATCCAAGTATTTGAAAAATACTGAAACTCTGAAAAAAAAAGTCATTTTCAAAATAAATCATGTTTTTCTATTACTCCAAAACCTACCGAACTACGCGGGTCTGATTCTCACCGGATGTGAGATACGTAGGCAAACCTCATCGGTTCCGGCCCCAATTTTCAAAAATTCAAAAATATTTTCCTTTAATTCCTTCTTTATAAGTTTTTATTTGACACATAAAATCCAAATGTTTTCCTTCTTTTATAGAAGTTTTTCTTTTGGAATTTTTTTTAAAATAAAAAGTCAAAATCCAAAAATATTTTTCTTTAGAAGTTTTTCCTTAGAAAATCCCAAATAAATAAAAATGTAAAACCAAAAAAAAAATCTTTATAGAAGTCTTTCATTTGAAAAAAGAAAACAAATCAAATCAAAATCTAAAAAAATATTTTCTTTCTTTTGAAATTTAAAAAATAAAAAATTCAAAAACCAAAAATATTTTCTTTCTTATTTAGAAGTCTTTCTTTCACCAATTCCCAAAAAAAAAAAAAATCGAAATTGGAAAAAAATAAAATAAAAATATTTTCGTTGCTAAGGAATTTTGTCGGATTATTTGTATATGAGTAAAAAAAAGAGTTAGTTTATATATTTTATTTTTTATCTTTCCGAACTACGCGAGATCTGATTCATGCGGTGTCATGATACGTAGGCAATCCTCATCGGATTCGATCATAGCCATAAACAAATTGAGTGAAAAAGAAAGAAAAGAGTGGGGAAAAAAATAACAAAAAAAAAAAGAAAAAAGAAATCAAGATATGAAAAAAAAAAAAAAGGTCTCCCGAGATAGAATCAGTTCAACTCTGTTGGTGAATCATTCTCGAGCTTATTCTAAAAGCTAGTCAGGCTAGGTCTACTACAGCCATTATCCCCGAACAGGCCAAACCCCGAGTCCCCTTTGCACCGAGCTGATGCTAGATGTAAATATCACTCCGAAGCAGTGGGACATGATACTGAAGATTGTTGGACTCTCAAAAGAGAAGTGGAAGAAAAGGACCCTAATATGATGAACAATCACCTGCCTACTCACACCAATGTGCCATTAGTCGGAATGATTTGTAAAGATGAAGAATTTGATCCGGCACGGAAGGCCATTGCATCCATTGCCGAGACAGAAGAAAAGCTAAAAAACGGTCGCCAAGCCTGAAAGTTCCTCATCAGACGAGAGTCTTGATAGTCAGTCTTGCTATCCTTTCTGCGTCCGTATTATCTCAGGGTGTGATTCTGATGTTTTACTTTATTGTCTTACTTTTCGATGTAAACCCTTCTATCTTCAAAATTCAAAAAAACAAAAGAATAAAAAAGTCAAATGAAATTAATATTTCATTGTCTAGGAATGTCTATTTATTTTTTAATCTTGTTATTTTTCTTATTCTGTTTTCAGTTTTGATTCATGCAGATTTTAATAACATGACATGCTTGCGGATTTCATGACTAGATCCTAAAACTCTGTCAGACTTCGAAATAATGAATCAAGAAGCAGAATGCAATGAAAATGAGGTTAAGGAAATAAAACAAAAAATCGGAACAGTATGATAATAAACCTATGCCAAGCCCCATTGAAACCTACAGAAGTTGAAATTCCCTCTATCTAGGTCATTGTCGAAGCCGAGATTGAGGATAATGATTGGGTCACGAACCGATTGGAACAATTGACACAAATTGATAAAAACTGATTGGCCACAATTTGCCACATGCAGTTGTACCAACAAAGAATATTCTGTGTCTATAACAAGAAAGTGCGGCCCATGAAATTTGAAATAGAACAACTCATTGTAAGACGTATCCTCCCACCTCATGAAGAAGCTAAAGGAAAATTGGCTCCAAATTGGAAAGGTCCATACATTGTAACGAGAGTATTGCAAAAGAGAGTGTTGTACCTGGGAAGCAACAAAGGAAATGTCCCTGAAACAACTGTCAACATGGATGTAGTCAAAAGGTACTATGTTTGACCCTGTATGTGGCATTAATATTCTCTGATTGGGATGACGAAAGCTTTCATTCTCGCTATCCAAACATCATTAACCTTTTTGCTAACCATTTTGAGCCGGTTACCTTTCTTTGATTACCCTCTTTGGAACCTTAAGATGTTATTAAAAAACAAGAAAAAAGAAAGAAAAAAGAGAAGAAAAACAAAACAAAGATGAAAAAGAAAAAAGAAAAAAAAGAAAAAAAAAAAGAGAAAGAAGAAGAGAAAGAAGAAGAAAAGGAAACAAAAATCCAAACAAGTTCATGTTCCTTGAACTATATCTGACTTGATTCCGAAAGGATACGTAGGCAGCCTTTCTCTGGGGTTCAGTCATACCAAAACAAAAACTCAAATTCCCTCAAAAGTGAAACTGGGGAAGATGTTATAATGATTTGGCGATGGTTTTGTTTGAAAGGTTCCAAAGTTGTAATTCAATCCAAATCCTTTTCAAGTCCTTCCGATCAATCGGCAAAGAGATTCAAAATAGGAGGATACAGTTACTCGGATCTGATACAACAAAATGAGAGAAATAAAATTAGAGAGTCTTATTGGTGAAAACCTCACGGGCACCATAAGGCGATGGTAAGCAGAGAAATTCGAAAATGTGAGAGTCTTGTTAGTTAAAACTCACAAAGAGCACTATAAGGCGATGGTGAGAAGAGAAATGAGAGGCCAGATGGTGAAAACCCGCAAAGGGCGCCACTGATCGAAAAAAGGATCCTCACAGTCACTGGCATCGACACAGTCCTGGGCAAAGTTTCTCAGTCTCAAAGCAAGAGTTGTGATGAATTTCTGAGAGTTGGACGATTTACACAGATCAGGCATCTAGTCCAAGAGGCATGTCATGTTCATTGAAGTCTGTATACACTCCAGATAAGTCCTTCTTTCTTTTCCCCGAAAGGGATACCTCTTGTCTAAATTCATTTGTCCATTCCATTGTTTGCCTTTCTTTGAATCATTTTCGGTTTAGCTCTGTTCTGAAACTAAGAAAAAGAAGGGAAGGCATGACTGATTTACAAGGTTCTCACTTGATACAAGCCAATATGCAAAAGAAAAGGCACCCAATCTCGGCAAGGGCATCAAGTGGACTCCAACTGGCCATGTTGGCTGATGTTTTCGAAATCAAAAACTGTTGAAAGAGGAAATTCAAAGTCAAATGCCCACAAGGGAAAAATAAAAGTTGAAAAGGTTAAGTCCTACGTGACTAACCATCATGGCAAAGTCTGGAAAAGCCAGAGCTTCTCCGAGGTTAGAAATGCAATCGATATTCAGGAAACAACCAGTTGCAATTGAAAGGACCGAGACCAAGTGACTGAAACAATCAATGCCACAAAACCAACCACCGTTTCAAACTGACAAATTGTTCTTTGTTTGAAAAAAAAAAAAGAAAACATGTGCAATCCAAAAGCAACCTTGCAAGAAGCAGGTGCAACCAAAACGAAATTACGCAAAGGCTAGAAACAGTTTTGCAGCAACTATTGCAAAAGGGAAGTCTTCTCCAAACTCTTTCCCGCATTTTACTCATTATTTTAAAAATATATATATGAAATTAAAAAGAAAGAGAAAAAAAATCATGGTAGTATAGGGTCTCCAATCCCTAGCTGTGTTTTCCAACATAGGGTCTCCACTCCCTAGTTGATGATTTTTATACATAGGGTCTCCACTCCCTAGTCGATTTTCCAACATAGGGTCTCCACTCCCTAGTTGATTTTATTTTAGACATAGGGTCTCCACTCCCTAGTTGATTTTATTTTAGACATAGGGTCTCCACTCCCTAGTCTCTTTTCCAACATAGGGTCTCCACTCCCTAGTTGATGATTTTAGACATATGGTCTCCACTCCCTAGTTGATGATTTTCCAACATAGGGTCTCCACTCCCTAGTTGATGTTTTTAGATATAGGGTCTCCACTCCCTAGTTGATAATTTTTAGACATAGGGTCTCTACTCCCTAGTCTCTTTTTCAGCATAGGGTCTCCACTCCCTAGTTGATGTTTTTAGACATAGGGTCTCCACTCCCTAGTCTATTTTTCCAACATAGGGTCTCCACTCCCTAGTTGATGTTTTTAGACATAGGGTCTCCACTCCCTAGTTGATGTTTTTAGACATAGGGTCTCCACTCCCTAGTCTCTTTTTCAGCATAGGGTCTCCACTCCCTAGTTGATGTTTTTAGACATAGGGTCTCCACTCCCTAGTCTATTTTTCCAACATAGGGTCTTCACTCCCTAGTTGATAATTATTTTAGACATAGGGTCTCCACTCCCTAGTCTGCTTTTCCAACATAGGGTCTCCACTCCCTAGTTGATTTTATTTTATACATAGGGTCTCCACTCCCTAGTCTCTTTTCCAACATAGGGTCTCCACTCCCTAGTTGATGCTTTTCCAACATAGGGTCTCCACTCCCTAGTTGATGATTTTTAGACATAGGGTCTCCACTCCCTAATCTCTTTTCCAACATAGGGTCTCCACTCGCTAGTTGATTTTATTTTTAGACATAGGGTCTCCACTCCCTAGTCGCCTTTTCCAACATAGGGTTTCCACTCCCTAGTTGATTTTATTTTAGACATAGGGTCTCCACTCTCTAGTCGCTTTTCCAACATAGGGTATCCACTCCCTAGTTGATTGATATTATAGACATAGAGTCTCCACTCCCTAGTCTCTTTTCCAACATAGGGTCTCCACTCCCTAGTTGATGCTTTTCCAACATAGGGTCTCCACTCCCTAGTTGATTTTATTTTTAGACATAGGGTCTCCACTCCCTAGTTGCCTTTTCCAACATAGGATCTCCACTCCCTAGTCGCTTTTCCAACATAGGGTATCCACTCCCTAGTTGATTGATATTTTGGACATAGGGTCTCCACTCCCTAGTCTCTTTTCCAACATAGGGTCTCCACTCCCTAGTTGATGATTTTCCAACATAGGGTATCCAGTCCCTAGTTGATGATATTTTAGACATAGAGTCTCCACTCCCTAGTCTCTTTTCAAACATAGGGTCTCCACTCCCTAGTTGATGATTTTCCAACATAGGGTCCCCACTCCCTAGTTGATGATTTTTAGACATAGGGTCTCCACTCCCTAGTTTCTTTTCCAACATAGGGTCTCCACTCCCTAGTTGATATTTTTAGACATAGGGTCTCCACTCCCTAGTCGCTTTTGTAACATAGGGTTTCCATTCCCTAGTTGATGTTATTGTAGACATAGGGTCTCCACTCCCTAGTCGTTTTTTCCAACATAGGGTCTCCACTCCCTATTTGATTTTATTTTTGACATAGGGTCTCCACTACCTAGTCGCTTTTTCCAACATAGGGTCTGCACTCCCTAGTTGATTTGATCTTAAATGCACGGTACACCATTCCCCGATATCTTTGCCAATATAAGGTATCCCATTCCCTGGCCACATTTTTCCAACATAAGGTACACCAATCCTTAGTTGAGACATCCTTTTGACAATAAAAGAACACAATCCAAAAAAAAAAATGACATTATCAGGGTACACCGCTCCCGACATTTTATTGCTTTCAATAAAGAAGTAGTTTAGAATTTTGTTACAATAACTCACAAAATTTTCCTAGTGCAAACTGGGGTAGTAAAATTTCGTTCGATTGTTTGTTTTGGTGTCTTAGTAGGTTTTACCTCGAGGCACAGGGTTCGAGATGACCAAAAGAAGAAATCTCAATTCAGAATAAAAGAAAAGAAAAAAAAATAAGTGAATTCAAAATGCAAAAGCAATTGAAAAGATGTGGAATGCTAAGACATGACTGAAGCCACGAGCATTGGAGTCCCGTTTTGATTAGAAGAAGCTATAAATGAACTAAAACCTACAGCTAGCGAGCATCAAGGTTTAGATCAGAGTCTGCATGAAGAACCAGTCAAGACTCAAGATCAAGTTTCTGAAGACTCATAGATATGAATCTTGTAACTCATCATTGATAGGCTTGTTTAGTTTTTTTTTTATTTTTATTTTGATATAATGGCAGGACCGCGGAACGGAGCCTCGACGGAACCTCATTCGACTCCTCAACTCATCATTCTACCATTCTCCTTGAACTACACGCGATCTGATTTCCCTATAACCCGGGATATGTAGGCTGTCCAAAACCAGGACTCGGTTGCACCCTATCTTTTATTTCTTTTCCTTTTGAATAATGGTTTGGTCAAACAATTAGTCACGTGGCTCACCTAATCTTTGCCTGAAAACTCTTCATGTTTCCAAGCAAAGAGGGGCAGCTGTGAGCACCTAATTTTTGATTATATTTGAATTTTTATCACCTTCTACTATGTAAATATTTTCAGAATTTAATATATATTTTTAGCTTTATTACACTTATATATATATATATATATATATATATATATAAAATGAATTAAAAACCAAAAATAAATAAAAATTGATTATTATTAATTTTTTTTAAAAACAAAATTTTGGATGGGAATTAAAAAATAGGAAAAGTAGAAATATAAAATTGAAAAGTAAAAGTAAAAGTAGGTAGAAATTGTTTAATAAAAAAAGTAAAAGAAAGTGGAAAATTAAAAAAATAAAAGTAAAAGAATGTGGAAATTTAAAAAAATAAAAAGTAAAATAAAGTTAGAATTAAAAAATAAAAGTAAGGGTATCTAATTTTTTTTTAAAAAAAAGTAAAAGTAAGTGGGAAATAAAAAAAGAAAAGTAAAATAAGTGGGAAATAAAAATAAAATTAAAAAAAAGTGGGATATTAAATATATTAAAAGTAAAAAAAAGTGAGAAATTAAAAAATAAAAGTAAAGGAAAGTGGATTTTTTTTTTAAAAAAAAAATAAGAAAAATGGGAAGTGGAAATTCTTTTTAATTAAAAATAAAAAAATAAATAAAAAATAAAAAATAAAATTCTGAAAATTCCGAAATTTTTTTCTATAAATAGAAGAAAAATGTGATGAAAAAAAGAGAGAGGGAGGGAAAGGAAAAAATAGGGAGGAAGGAATTGAGAAAAAATTATTTTCTTCTTCTAGGATAAGGAAATTTCTACTGGTGTCATTCTTTCTTCGGCTTTTTTTCAAAAAATCCAGCAATTCATCACCTAAACTCCAGCCCCGAACCAACTAGAAACCAAGCTAAAAAGCACCATAAAAACGAGCCGAAAACCCAGCGAAACAGTCCCCTTTTGTATAGAAAACAACAGCTCCAAAGCTGAGTCGTCGAGTTCGAGCTCCATTTGTCGATTTTGGTCGAGGCTCCATTTACATCCTTGTCCATTGTCCGAGCTTCAAAACAGTCTTGTAAAGGTCCATTTATCTCATCATTGTGTTATTAAGATATTATGCTTGAATATATAATTTGATCTTATTTAGATTCATGAAGATTGAAATATTTTATTTTGTATTAATTGTTAGGTCTCATTAGCTTTTGTTAAATTTTGCTACTTTCTTGATGATTAACATGAGGATTTATAAAAAATAATTTTTGGGCACGTAGTGAATATTTGAACTTTGGGGATAAAATCTATGTCTGCTAGTTGAAATTAAAAAATAAAGTTTGGACTTAAAAAAATAATAATGATTGGGCCCGGTGGTTGGGCTATACTTAATGAAATATGTACTACTGCAATGACTAATTGATAAGGGAGTAGCTTGATGAACTAGTATCTGGGCATACTCATTAATTGGCTTTAAAGGGCAAATTGTACAACGATCCAATTTAATTTATCTGGTCCAAAATAGTTTCTGTCAGGCCCAATTTAGTAAGAGCAAAAGCTGACCCATTTTCCACAATTGATTTTCATAGCTCTTGACCTTACACAAATCTCAAACCCGTAAGGAAAAACAAATCATGAACACGTACTAGTTGCTTTAGGCGCGATTAATAAATCATCGTGACTATGAGTATGGTTCCTGTGGCATGGTCACGATATGTAAACCCCAACTCAAGTGCGCGTTTCACGCGACTTGACTTCAACTTCGAATAATAATAAAAATAAACATGTTGTAAATCGCGGGTGCGTTTCACGTGACGCGATTCGCAATATGTACAAAAATAAATGAGTTTACGACATTGCGACTTGTTCAAATAAGTTCCATAAATATTAAAAAGCGGTAAAAGACAAAAATGCACAATAGGTTTAAAACATGTAATAAATCAGATAATTACGCCAAGTATTAATTGTTAAGCGACCGTGCTAAAACCACGGAACTCGGGAGTGCCTCACACCTTCTCCCAGGTCAACAGAATTCCTTACCCGGTCTTCTGTGTTCGCGGACCAAAAATAAGAGTCAAATTTCCTCGATTTGGGATTCTAAAAAAAATCGGTGACTTGGGACACCATAAATTATTCCAAGTGGCGACTCTGAATTAAATAAATAATCCCATTTCGAATAATGTCACTTAAATTAGAAAAACTTCATATCCCCTATCCCCTCGGAAAAAAGGAGGCGTGACAATATTTATTTTAGTCCTAGTAGAAAACAACTATATAATATATTTTCCAAGAAAATAAAATAATAATATGAGATGAGTCATAACATGGTACTAAAATATTCAATAACATAGTTAATAAAATCGCACAAAGAAAATATTACTAATTAATACACCTTAATAAAAATTAACATAATCTAAAAATACTATATAGATCGTGCTAAAATAAGTACTACTATTAATTACAACACTAAGCATTAAAAAAAAGATAAACTAGGTTATACATTTTCATTATAAATCAATGCAAAACTAAAAAATAGATACCAACACTGTTATCATTCCTAGTATTGAATTGAATTTCCTTTTTTAACATTAGTATTGATTTGAACTTTATTTGACTTAATACCTTTATGGGTTATAAAATTTATTGGATCATTCAAGAATGTTAAGTACAAACTTTAAATAATACTTTTAAAGATAAAACTGTGAACAGTTTAAGAAATATTTATAAATTATATTACAATAAATATTTATATGCATAAAATATTTTTTAAAATTGTATAAATGTAATGTCGGGTTGGTTTGGTTTCGGTTTAACTTTATTTTAGTTAAAACCAAACCAAATCAATTATGGTTGATTATTTTTTTCAACACCAAACTAAATTAAATCAAACCAAACCAAACTATTATCGGATTGGTGCGATTTATCGGTTTTCTTTGTACACCCCTAATATATAGTATATATTGTTTGTAAAGTTTTATGTAAATACCTGGGCCGGGTAAATTTTTACCCACTTTAGTTATGTACTTATGTTCCTCTAGATTCAATTTTAGGTGGCAGTTGTTTGGTGGAAAATATTTAGTTAGGTCTATCCTAGGTGAGCTGGTTTGCTATGATTTTCAAGTACGTCAAGGTCGGAGTCATTGATTTTTTAACCAATTACTTAAGTCTATTATATATCACTTAACAAATCTCCTTCCTTTATAATAAACTTCCCGTCTAAATTGCGGGTACAAAATAACGAGTTACAAAAGAAAATTAAATAGTTCTAAAAAAGATTTCTTGTGTTTTATACTATCGATCTCTTAACAAAAATGAATATCTAATATATGTAGAGAAAAATAACTTTCGTGCAATGCATGGGTTATATTTTATTTTATAGTTAGATATAAGAACACAATTTTTCACCTAATTGATGTAGATCTTGAATTTCCAAGGATAGTAATTGGCTACAATGATATATCCAAACTATCTTTTTTTCTTTTGTAACATAAAGAGATATTATTAAAACTATTCATTAGCACAAAATATAGTAAGTGGAGCACAAGTTGAGAAATTATAAGCTACTAACTTGACTCTTAGAGTTTTTTCTTTTCTTTTGGGAGAGGAAGTGAGAGGTCGAGTTAGAAGAAACAGAAGAAAATTATTAAGAATTTAAATTATATATAGGTAGTGCAACAAAATTTATACTATTAGTTTAATTTAATTGGTTATAACTGATTACTAAGCCCACAATTCTAAGAATAATTTTAATATTTTTTTTAAAAACAATTCGTGCTATGTCAGATATCGTATATAAAATGATGTAGTATTATTTTAATCTCAACAATTTCTTTCATGATTTTTAAAAGATTTTTATTGTAAATTGTGAATACCTAATTTCTATTTTAGCACCTCCTAAATTTATTAGTGTTTTGTTATTTTAATTAGTTTTTCTAATTTTTGTGTCTTTAATTGCGTATTTCCTATCGTAAAAAATACCAAAAATATAGTTCTTTCGTCATTTGTGCATTTTAGAAGTTAACTAATTGTTCAATAGGTGAATTAATCTAGTTAATTGATCATTTAAAAAATTTATTTAATTAATTCATTTATTCGTGTAAATTTAGTTTAATAAGTAGGATTAAGGAAACAATTGGGCCAAATTTGAAAGAGAAAGTAGCGAAGAGTGCAAGATAAGGGGTTGCCACTGAAAGGGTCTGAAACAACGTAGTTTTGCCTCAAAACTACGTCGTTTCATTAAGTGGCCCAAGATCAAATCTCACCCATTGATCACCCTTGATCTAATGGTCCATATTTAATCTCTCAATAGGTATTTAAAGCCTCAAAAATCTAAAAATTGCCCCCATTTCCACCCATAATTCTTTTCTCCTTCCTCTCTCTTCTCTTTCTCTCCACTCTCTCTAACTCCCTAGCCGTCGCCGCCGAATATCGCCTACCGGCGGTGGACCATCTCCAAACACCCACAAATTCATATCATGTAATCTCCACAACCTCCTCTTTCCATATCTCCAAACCAAATCCTTCAAAACCCCCTCAAACTCCTTGAAGTTTAGATATAGGAAACTTTAGCCGCCACTTTTGTGCCCAAATTCTTGAAGCTTCGGTCACTACCACCTAGCAACACCGACATCAACGGATAGAGCTCCTCAAGACCTACCTATTGATGTCAATTTCCATTCTAAATCCGGCGGCCAAAATCGGTCCAAATTCCGGCGACCGCCCTCGTTTGGTATACCCCTATTCTCATTTTCTTTGTCTATTGTTTCTAATTGTATTGTAGTTAGTTTAGGTCTAGCATAATTTCTGTTTTTTTTAAATATTTTTATTTTTATTTTTCATTATTAATCTATGTTAGCTTAGTCATTCATAGTTACTAATCACTGATAATTAGTTATTCATTAGCCTTGAAATAGCTATTCTCTTAGTCATGATAGTTGATGTAACGATCCGGCCAGTCATTTTGAGTGTATGATCCCCTATTTACTACTTCCCCCGTATCTTTTTCTGCTTATGTGACTTGCCGGGAGGTTTTGTTGTTGGGTTCAGAGTATTTTCCGGACACTTAGTCCCTAAACGGAAGTTTAAGCCTTAGGATTTTGACCGTAGTCGGAACTCTATGAAGACGACTCCGGAATGGAGTTCTGGCAGTTCTGTTAGCTCCATTGGGTGATTTTGGACCTAGGGGCGTGTCCGGTTTGTGTTTTGGAGGTATGTAGCTGATTTAGGCTTGAATTGGCGAAAATCGAATTTTTTAAGATTTTGACCGATAGTGGACTTTTTGATATCGAGGTCGGATTCTGATTCCGGAGGTTGGAGTAGGTCCGTAATGTCAATTATGACTTGTGTGCAAAATTAAAGGTCAATTGGACGTGATTTGATAGGTTTCGGCATCGGTTGTAGAAGTTTGAAGTTTCAAAGTTCATTAAGTTTGAATCAGAGGGTGATTCATGTTTTTAGCGTTGTTTGATGTGATTTGAGGGATCGACTAAGTTCGTATGGTGTTTTAGGACTTGTTGGTATGTTTGGTTGAGGTCCCGGGGGCCTCGGCTGTATTTCGGATGCTTAACGGATCGAAAAATTTGACTTGTGTATTTGCTGAATTTTCTAGTTTCTGGTGTTTTCACACATGTGGTGGGGAGACCGCAGGTGCGGACTCACACGTGCGGAAGATGGAGCGTAGAAGCGGACGGGGCCTGGAGCGTGAGGTTTTGCATAAGCGGCCGCGCAGGTGCGGCCCCTTGCTTGCAGATGCAGACCCAACCCCTTAAGTCATTTCCGCACTTGCGAGGGATTTTCCGCAAGTGCGACTGGTGGTTCGCAGATATGGAATCGCTGGGCAGAAAAGATCAATTTCGAGGGTTTGATCTCATTTTCATTTTGGGTCTTTGAGAGATCGGATTGAGGAGATAATTTGGGAGATTTTCAGAGGAAGCTTTTGGGTAACGATTCTTAACCCATTTATGATTATATTCCACGAATCTATCACTAATTTCATCTTTTAATTTCGAATTTGGGAAACATGGGAAAAAGTTATTCAACTAAGGTTTTGGGTTTTGATTAGGATTTTGACATCGGATTTGGATAATTTTGGTACGAGTGAACTCGTGAGTGAATGTGTGTTTATATTTTATGACTTTTACCCGATTCCGAGACGTGGGCCTGGGTTGACTCTTTGGGGCGATTTTCTAATTTCTTGCTTTAGCTTTGATCTCATTAATTTGATTAGTTTCTTATAGTTGAATTTATGGTATGTAATTGATTTTGGCTAGATTTGGGCCATTCAGAGTCGGATATTCATGGAAAAGGTATTATTACCGATTGATTGAGCTTGGTTCGAGGTAAGTGGCTTGCCTAACCTTGTGTGGGAAAAATCCCCTTAGGATTTGGTACTGTTGTGATATGTGAGCGACGTGTACGTGAGGTGGCGAGTACGTACATGCGCTATTTGTTGTAAAACCCGATTTATTTTTACTGAGTAGCAACATGTTTTCCTTTAATTTGAGTTATACCATTTAAATGAGTATTAGTCTGTTTTCATTCTTAATTGAGCTATTCCAATATGTGTATGTCACGACCCAAAATTCCACTACAGGCGTCATGATGGAATTTAGTCTCTAAGACTAAGTAAGCTGATTACAATTACAATTCAAGCCAAATTTTCTTTTAAATAGATAATCGAAACCAAAAGCGGAAACAAATATAAAACCTTCCAAGACTAGTAATACTGAGTCACGAACTCTAACTGAATACATGGAATGATCTCAAGGATCGAATACTCAATACTGTTTGATTAATAATTAATAGTACAATAAAATGGAAAGACTCCAAGGGACTGCAACGACCAAGCAGCTCTACCTTGAATTCTTGCGATCACACTTTAACTCTGTCCGAGTCTGATATCTCCAACACCTGGCTCTGCACAAAAATGTGCAGAAGTATAGTATGAGTACATCACAGTCGGTACCTAATAATTAAGTATCAAGACTAACCTTAGTGGAGTAGTGACGAGGTACAGTCAAGACACTCACTGGTCTAATAACCTGTGCAATATAGTATACAAAAATAATAGGAAAACAAATAACATGTCACGACCCAAATCCACTAGTCGTGATGGCACCTAACCCAACCCGCTAGGTAAGCCAACTAGTAACTACCCAATTCCAATGATAATAACAAGACAAATAAACGATAGTAATTTACTGAATTTTATACATTTCACAAGGACTGGTAGTACAAATCACGAGCTTCTAAGAACAGAGTTTACAAAGCTGAAATGAAATAAATACATAGTCTGTTTGAAAAGTACATAAACCGAGTTTTATGGATCTAAGGCTACCACGAACAAGAGGCAGCTATAATCGGGACACAGGTACATCTTCAATTATAGCTCCCGTCGATCACAGCAACATCAGCAGTCAATATCTGCACGCAAGGTGCAGAAGTGTAGTATGAGTACAACCAACCCCATGTACTCAATAAGTAACAAACCTAACCTTAGGTTGGAAGTAGTGACGAGCTAGAACAAAGATCGGGTCCAACACCAATATTCCACAACAACATAGTACAAGTATAAAGGGGTAACTCAGAAGTAAAAGTGCTCAGCTCGTTCACAGTTCTAGAAAATAGTCATGTTTTTCAAGTATCTTAGTGAAAACCCAAATCTTTTACCGAAAATGCCAAAAATACGAGTAAGTTTGAAAACTGTAATTTTTCCAAATATACTTTCCACAATAAATAAGATGTTTCATTTTCTTTCTATATAACAAGTGTGAAATACCTCTCTATGCCCACATATCAGTGTGTGCAAAAAGTCATGAATGACGTGATACCGTACAACATCAGGAAAAATGCATCTCTATGCCTGTATGTCATTTGTGCATGCCAATGCCATGTATCTCATAGATGAATCAAGTAATCACACTCTCAGAGTACTCAATCTCACTGTCTCACACTTTCCACTCATCATGCTCAACCACTCGGTACTGTATATGGCCCGCACAGCCCAGGAAAGATCCATCCCTCAATATAATCAACCACGCTCACTGGGGGTGTACAAACTCCGGAGGGGCTTCTATAGGTATCAATATCCTCACAAACAGGCTCCCGGCCTCACTCAGTTATCAATCTCTCCAGTCACACTCACGGGCTCACAATGTCATGAAACTAACCCGACAACACTGATATGATGTATCAATAAATAACAACTGAGACAGAGATATGATATGAACGCATGAATATGACTGAATATGAAATATCAATAAAACCAGTCAAATGATAGCAAGAAACGACCAATATGTGTCCCAACAGTATCGGCATAAAGCCTAAACATGATATCTAGCATGATTGACAGCTCATTTACTTTATCGCATGGTGAAAACACGAATATTAACGAAATATGACTATTATACAGTGCCATGAAAACAACAAAGTCCCAATTCACTTGGTGCACTCCCACACGCCCGTCACCTAGGATGTACGTCACCTCAAAATCATACACATAACACGTATATTCAGGGTTCATACCCTTAGCTCCAAGATTAGAAGAGTTACTTACCTCGAATAAGCCAATACCAATGCCGAGCAAGCCAAGCGATGCTCCAAAGATGCCATCCCGCGCGTTCTGACCTCTGAATGGCTCGAAACTAACCAAAAACAACTCAAGTAAATCAAACAATGCTAAAGGAACCAATCCCAATCGAAAAAGATCAAATCTTGAATCAAAGCCCAAAATCGGCCAAAAGCCCAACCCGGGTGTGATGACCCAAAATGTCATCTTTAAATTTAATAATTAATTCTATGTTCAAAGACCTCAAAAAGCACTATTTATCATTCCTCGACTTGCATGCGTAGTCCGTATAATTTTTTAATTGAAAAATAGATTAAAATGTGAAATAGAGCCTTAAAACCCAACTAAGTTGACTTTGGTCAACATTTTTAGCAAACAAACCCAGATCAATATTTTGACCATTCCGGTAGGTCCGTATCGTAATTTGGGACTTGGGCGTATTCCTAGAATATAATTTGGAGGTCCTAGCTCAAGTTATGGTCATTTAACGAAAATTAGGAATTTAAAGGCTAAAGATTTTTAAAGTTTGACCACGAATTTGACTTTTTGATATCGGGGTCAGAATTCAATTTCGGAAATTGGAATAGCTCTGTTATGTCATTTATGACTTGTATGCCAAATTTGAAGTCGTTTAATATGTTTTGGCACGAGTTTAGCAAAGTGAAAAGTTTGAAAAATCAAAAGTCTGAATCGAGGTGTGAAGTGCAATTTCGATGTTGTTTGACTTGATTTGAAACCCCAAGTAAGTCCACATTATGTTACGGGTGAGTTTCAGACGACTTTCTAACCATTTTTGTAAAAGCATTGCAGGTCTGGTTCTGCTGTGTCACACCTGCGCAATTTTGGCTGCAGGTGCAAGCCCGCTTTTGCGAAGGAAATGTCGCTTCTGCGACGTTGAGGCTGGGAAGGAAGCTTCGCTTCTACGAAGCTTTGATCGCAAGTGCGATACCACTTCTGAGGCCATCCGATCGCAAATGCGCACCTCGTCGCTTCTGCAGCTCCTTCTTGCGCTTATGCGCAACCGCAAATGCAGCCCATTTTCCGCAGATGCGGAACTTGGCAGAACATTAAGGGGTCGAAAATGGCCATTTTTTTTTCATTTCGTTTGGGTTTTAAAACCTCGGTTTTTGGGCAATTCGAAGGAGTTTTTCACGACTTTGAATTGGGCAAGTGTTCTATAACCAAAAGTGATTATATTTCATAAATCCATGTCTATATTCATCTTTTATTTCAGATTTAAATGGAAGAAATTGGAATTTTTGTAAAACTTTCCAAAAACAAAAAAATTAAGATTTGAATGTCCATTTAACATCGGAATTTGATAATTTTTATAAGGTTGGACTCGTCTCGGAATATGTGTTCGGATTTGGTAAGGTTTTTCGAGATTCGGACGTGGGCCCCACTGATGGAATTAATTCCTACGATTTGTATTGAGTATATTGAATTATTTATAACTAGATTTGAGGATTTCAGACACGAATTCGCGAGACAAGGGTTTATTGGATTCTTTAATTTAGTTGCAAAGTGAGGTAAATATCGTGGTTAACCTTGACTTGAGGGAGTAGGACTTATTTGTCTATTTGCTATGTGATTTAATGGGCGGGTACAACTTATATGTGAGGTGACGAGTACTTATGCATTGTGGTTGAGTCAAAGCATGCGAGTGGAATTCGTTTATTGCGAATAATTATCTATTTAATTAAGATAATCCTGCTTAAGTTTATTATTGATTATTTGATCATTATTCGTGAAATTATTATTCATTTAAGTGTATATCCCCACATTTAAATACTCTTCAAAATTTATATTATTATTTTCATGGTAAGGAAGAGTGTAAAAGCACGAAGGGTGTTGCCGTGCCATTTGTGAGTGTAAAAGCACGAAGGGTATTGCCGTGTCATTATTTGTGAGTATAAAAGCACGAAGGGTGATGCCATGTCAAATGAGAGTAAAAGCACGAAGGGTGGTGCCGTGCCATTTCCATATTATCATTTGCTCATTTTATTGTTGATAAATTAATTGGCTGCTAAGTGACACTTCTCCTGCTGAAATTATTATATCCTTCCCCTTCCCATGTTCCCTCCCAAATTTATAAATTGTTATTTATTGTATTATTGTTACTTTTATTTTTATATACTTGTACAGGTTGATTACATACGTGTCTTGTCATAGCCTAGTCACTACTTCGTCGAGGTTAGGCTCGGCACTTACCAGTACATGGGGTCGGTTGTACTGATACTGCACTCTGCACTTCTTGTACAGATTTCAGAGTTGGTCCCAACGACGTACATTAGATTTTCCCGGATACAGCTATCAGTGGAGACTTGAGGTATAACTACACACCGTTCGCAATTCTGAAGTCCCCTTCTATTTTATCTCAGCTGTGTATTATCTTTCAAACAGCTTGAACTTTACTCAGACCTTTCTTTGTATTATCCTAGTAGCTCGTGCATTTGTAACACCAGATTCGGGGATGTATTTTGATAATTCGGTATTTATGGTCTTCTGCACTTTATCTTAGTAATTGATTTCTATTTAATAAAATTTGCTTTAAAATAGTTAAGATTATTTTAACGTTGGCTTGCCTAGCAAGGGAAATGTTAGGTGCCATCACGATCCTGAAGGTGAGAAATTTGGGGTCATGACAGTTGGTATCAGAGCACTATCATCGATGATTGAACCATTCTATTCTTATTCTCTCGCATGGTGAGAACACGTAATACATCAACCAATGGACAGGGACGACAACCCCCGATGGCAACTATGACTAGGGTAGAGGTCGAGGTCGAGGTCGCGCTAGGGACCGGGGCAGAGGCAGAGGTAGAGCTCAGTCTAGAGCTCGAGTAACAACACCTGTTATAGAACCTCAGGTGGATCTTCATGAGGAGGTTCCCGTTCAGACTATTTCGATTGGACCAGTTCAGGTCCCAGAAGGATTTATCCCTACTCCAGTGCTTCAGGATGCTCTAGTCCATTTGGTAAGTCTTATGGAGGGTGTGCCCCAAAATGGTACATTTCTAGTGGCACCAGCCGTCTCACATGCTGGGGGAGGAGCACAAATTCCCGCTACCCCAGCTCCGGAGCAGAGGGCTGCTCAGAATCAGGCTCCAGCAGCCCCGTTAGTTGGGGTAATTCAGTAGTTGTTGCAGCGCAGGCCGGTGATAGGCCCGCCATGTCTTCTAAGTCCTTATTGAGACTGGATGAGTTTACTAAGCTCTTTTCATTTCACTTCAGTGGTACACCTTCTGAGGACCCACATGATTATCTTGACCACTGCCATGAGGTACTGTGGAACGTGGGTATAGTTGAGACCAATAGGGTCAATTTTGCTGTATTCCAGATGACGCGTTTCGCCAAGAGGTGGTGGAGAGATTTTATATTGTCCAGACCAGCTGGATCACCTGCACTAACTTAGGAGCAGTTCTCACAGCTATTTCTAGAGAAGTTCCTCCCTATCACATTGAGAGAGGATTACCGCAGGCAATTTGAGCGTCTATAGCAAGGCAGTATGATTGTTACTCAGTATGAGTCCCGTTTTGTGGATCTAGCCCTTCATGCTCTCCTTTTACTTTCTACCGAGGGAGAGAGAGTGAGAAGATTTATTAAGGGACTTACTCACCCTATTAGGCTTCAGATGTCCAAGGAGACCGGAAGTGAGATTTCTTTTCAGGAAGCTGCTAATATTGCTAGGAGGGTCGAGATGGCTCTTGCATAGAAGAGAGGGCAGGGGTCTGATAAGAGACCTCGTCAGTTCGGTGGGTTCAGTGGTACCTCGTCTGGGGCCAGGGGTAATTTTGGTAGGGGTCATCCTCCCAGGCCGTTTCATTCAGTGCTCCAGACATCCTAAAGTGCACCACTAGGTCCTATCAGTGCACCTCCGATCCAGAGTTTTCAGGGTGGTTACTCAGTTTGACAAGGACAATTTCAGGGTCAGCAGTCACAACAGCCAAGGTCCTGTTATACTTGTGGTGATCTGAGGCACATTGCTAGATTTTGCCCCAGGTCTCAGGGCAGCATGCAGCAGCAGGGCTCTCGTGCTATGATTCCAGCACCGGTTGCTTCACCGCATGCTCAGCCAGATAGAGGTAGGGGTCAGGTAGCCAGAGGTGGAGGTCAGACCGTTAGAGGTGGAGGTCAGGCCGTTAGAGGTTGGGGCTAGCTAGTTAGAGGCCATCCCAGGGACGCAGTTCAGAGTGGTGGGCCCCAGCTCTGATTTTATGCTTTTCCAGCTAGGCCTGAGGCCGAGTCATCTGATGTTGTGATTACAGGTATTGTTTCAGTTTGCCAAAGAGATGCTTCAGTTCTATTTGATCCACGATCTATTTATTCCTATGTGTCATCTTATTTTGCTTCATATTTGGTGATGCCTCTTGATTCTTTGTGTGCTCCTGTGTGTGTGTCCACTCCGGTGGGAGATTCTATCGTGGTAGATCATGTCTATCATTCGTGTGTGGTTACTATTCGGAGTCTTAAGACTAGTATGGATCTTCTACTTCTTGATATGGTAGATTTTGATGTCATCTTAGGAATGGATTGGCTGTCACCATATCATGCTATATTGGATTGCATTGCCAAGACGGTGACCCTAGCCATGCCAGGGTTACCTCGATTAGAGTGGAAAGGAACTCTTGGTCATTCTACTAGCAGGGTTATTTCCTATATGAAGGCTCGGCATATGGTCGAGAAAGGGTGTCTAGCCTATTTGGCTTATATTCGCGATCCCAGTGCAGATGTTCCTTCTATAGACTTAGTACCAATTGTTCGTGAATTTCCAGAAGTATTTCCTACAGATTTGCCGGGGATGCCACCCGACAGAGATATTGTCTTCTGTATTGATTTAGCTCCGGGCACTCAGCCCATTTCTATCCCACCATACCGTATGGCCCCGCCAGAGTTGAAAGAATTGAAGGAACAATTACAAGACTTGATTGATCAAGGATTCATTAGACCGAGTGTCTCGCCCTAGGGTGCACCAGTATTATTTGTAAAGAAGAAAGATGGTTCAATGCGAATGTGTATAGATTATCGGCAGTTGAACAAGGATACTATCAAGAACAAGTATCCATTGCCAAGAATTGATGACTTATTCGATCAAGTTCAGGGTGCCAAGGTGTTTTTAAAGATTGACTTGAGGTCTGGATACAATCAGTTGAAGATTTGGGCGTCTGATGTCCCTAAGACAGCTTTTCGGACTCGGTATGGGCATTACGAATTCCTAGTGATGTCATTTGGGCTAACAAATGCCCCAGCATCATTTATGAATTTGATGAATCGGGTGTTCAAGTCCTATTTGGATTCTTTTGTGGTTGTATTCATTGATGATATCTTGATTTACTCCAGCAGTCAAGAGGAGCATGAGCAACATCTTCGGAGTGTGCTTCAAACTTTGAAGAATAATCAGTTATATGCTAAATGTTTAAAATGCGAATTTTGGTTAAACTCAATTGCTTTTTTGGGGCATGTTGTATCGGCAGAAGGCCTAAAAGTGGATACTAAGAAAATTGAAGATGTTCAGAATTGGCCTAGACCTACTTCAGTTACAGAGATATGGAGTTTCCTGGGTTTGGCAGGTTATTATCATCGGTTCGTGGAAGGCTTTTCATCTATAGAAAGGCCATTGACCAGACTGACCCAAAAAGGTGTCCCATTCAGATGGTCAGACGAGTGTGAGTTGAGCTTTCAGAAGCTCAAGACTGCTTTAACTATGGCGCCAGTGTTGGTATTACCCACAGGTTCAGGATCTTATATGGTGTATTGTGATGCATTTCGTGTTGGGCTTAGTGCAATATTGATATAATATGGCAAGGTGATTGCATATGCATCGCGTCAGTTGAAAGTTCATGAGAAGAATTATCCTGGTCATGACTTAGAATTGGTAGCTATTGTTTATGTGCTGAGGATTTGGAGGCATTACCTTTGCGGTGTCTCGTGTAAGGTATTTACTGATCATCGTAGCCTTCAGTATCTGTTCAAACAAAAGGATCTCAATTTGAGGCAGAGAAGATGGTTGGAGTTGTTGAAAGACTATGATATCACCATTTTGTATCACCCCAGAAAGGCTAATGTGGTGGACGATGCTTTGAGTAGAAAGGTTGTGAGTATGGGCAACCTTGCTTATATTCCAGTTGGTGAGAGACTGTTAGTTGTAGATGTCCAGACTTTGGCTAATCAGTTCGCGAGGTTAGATGTTTCAGAGCCCAGTCGGGTTTTAGCTTGCACAGTCACTCGGTCTTTTTTATATGAGTGCATCAGAGGGCGGCAGTATGATGATCCTTATTTACTTATCCTCAAGGACACGGTGCGGCACGGTGATTCCAAACAGGTTGTTGTGGGGGAAGATGGAGTTCTGTGAATGCAGGGTCGTATTTGTGTGCCTAATGTGGATGGGCTTCGGGAATTAATTCTGGAAGAGGACCACAGTTTCAGGTATTCTATTCATCCAGGTGCCGCTAAAATGTATCAAGATTTACGACAACATTATTAATGGAGGAGAATGAAGAAGGATATAGTTGCATATGTAGCTCGGTGTCTAAATTGTCAACAAGTCAAGTACGAGCATCAGAGACATGGTGGTTTGCTTCAGAAGTTAGAAATTCTTGAGTGGAACTGGAAGTGTATCACTATGGATTTTGTTGTTGGGCTTCCACGGACTGAGAGAAAATTCGACGCAGTTTGGGTCATTGTGGACATGTTGACCAAGTCAGCACATTTCATTCCAGTGGAAGTTCCCTATTCTTCTAAGCGGTTAGCTGATATTTACATTGGTGAGATTGCCCACCTTCATGGTGTGCCCGTGTCTATCATTTCTGATCGAGGTACGCAGTTCACTTTGCATTTCTGGAGGGCTGTACAATGTGAGTTAGGCACGCAGGTTGAGTTGAGCAGTACAACATTTCATCCACAGTCAGATGGACAGTCAGAGCGCACTATTCAGATATTGGAAGATATGCTTCGCGCTTGTGTTATAGGCTTTGGAGGTTCTTGGGATCAGTTCTTTCTACTTGCGGAGTTTGCTTATAATAATAGCTACCGGTCGAGCATTCAAATGGCTTATTATGAGGCATTATACGGAAGGCGATATCGTTCGCCAATTGGCTGGTTTAACCAGAAGAGGCTCGGTTATTGGGTACCGATTTGGTACAAGATGTATTGGATAAGGTCAAAATTATTTAGGATCGACTTCGCACAGCTCAGTCTAGGAAAAAGAGTTATGTCGATCGTAAGGTTCGTGATCTTGCATTCATGGTTGGAGAAAGAGTATTGCTTCGGGTTTCACCTATGAAAGGTGTAATAAGGTTTGGAAAGAAGGGCAAGTTGAGCCCTAGGTATATTGGATCCTTTGAAATTCTTGAAAGGGTGGGTGAAGTAGCCTACATGCTTGCACTACCACCTAGTTTATCAGCGGTTCATTTGGTGTTCCATGTGTCTATGCTCCGAAAATATCATGGTGATCCGTCCCATGTGTTAGATTTCAGCTCAGTCCAATTGGACAAAGATTTGACTTATGAAAAGGAGCCGGTAGCTATTCTAGCCCGGCAGGTCCGATAGTTGAGGTCTAAGAGTTATCCTTCAGTTCGGGTACAATGGAGAGGTTAGCCAGTAGAAACATCTACCTGGGAGTCCAAGTTGGACATGCGAAGTAAATATCCACACCTTTTCACCAGCTCAGGTACTTTACTAATTCCGTTCGAGGACGAACGTTTGTTTTAGAGGTGGATAATGTGATGACCCAAAAGGTCATCTTTAAATTTAATAATTAATTCTATGTTCAAAGACCTCGAAAAGCACTATTTATCATTCCTCAACTTACGTGCGCAGTCCGTATAATTTTTCGGAAAGATTTTATGTGAAAAATAGATTAAAATATCAAATAGAGCCTTAAAATCCAACTGAGTTGACTTTGGTCAACATTTTTAGCAAATGAGCCCGGATTAATGTTTTGAGCATTCCGGTAGGTCCGTATCGTAATTTGGGACTTAGGCGTATTCCCGGAATTTAATTTGGACGTCCTAGCTCAAGTTGGCCATTTAACGGAAACTAGGAATTTAAAGGCTAAAAATTTCCAAAGTTTGACCTCGAATTTGACTTTTTGATATCGGGGTTGGAATCCGATTCCGAAAATTGGATTAGCTATGTTATGTCATTTATGACTTGTGTGCCAAATTTGAAGTCATTTCGGATTCGTATAATATGTTTTGGCACGAGTTTAGCAAAGTGAAAAGTTTGAAAAATCAAAAGTGTGAATCAAGGTGTGAAGTGCAATTTCGATGTTGTTTGATGTGATTTGAAACCCCGAGTAAGTCCGCATTATGTTACAGGACTTGTTGGAATATTTGAACAAGATCCCGAGGGGCTCGGGTGCGTTTCGGACGAGTTTCGGACCATTTTTGTAAAAACATTGCAGGTATGGTTCTGGTGTGTCACACCTTCGCAATTTTGGCTGCAAGTGCGAGCCCACTTCTGCGAAGTAAATGTCGCTTCCACGACGTTGAAGCTGGGAAGGAAGCTTTGCTTCTGCGAAGCTTTGATCACAGGTGCGATATCGCTTCTGCGGCCAGCCGATCTCAAATGCGCACGTTGTCACTTCTGCAGCTCCTTCTTGCGCTTTTGCGCAGCCTCAAATGCGGAAGTGGGTAGAACATTAAGGGGTCAAAAATGGGCATTTTTCTTTATTTCGTTTGGGTTTTAAAACCTCGATTTTTGGGCGACTTGTAGGAGTTTTTTATGACTTTGAATTGGGTAAGTGTTCTATAACCAAAAGTGATTATATTTTATAAATCCATGTCTATGTTCACCCTTTATTTAAGATTTAGATGGAAGAAATTAGAATTTTTGTAAAACTTTCCAAAAACGAAAAATTAAGATTTGAAGGTCCATTTGACATCGGAATTTGATAATTTTTGTATGGTTGGACTCGTCTCGGAACGGGTGTTCGGATTTCGTAAGTTTTTCCGAGATTCAAGATGTGGGTCCCACTGATGATTTTTTAGATGAATTTCGGATTGTAATCCGAAAAATTAGTAAATTCATATGGAATTAATTCCTACGATTTGTATTAAGTATATTGAATTGTTTATGAATAGATTTGAGGATTTCAGACACGAATTCGCGGGGCAAGGGTTTATTGGATTCTTGAATTTGGTTGCAAATTGAGGTAAGTGTCGTGGTTAACCTTGACTTGAGGGAGTAGTATTTATTTGTCTATTTGCTACGTGATTTAATGTGCGGATACAACGTATATGTGAGGTGACGAGTACTTATGCGTTGTGGTTGAGTCAAAGCATGCGAGTGAAATTTGTTTATTGTGAATAATTGTCTATTTAATTAAGATATTCCTGCTTAAGTTTATTATTGATTATTTTATCATTATTCATAAAATTATTATTCATTTAGTTATTGTTGAATATTTTGGAAGGTGAAGCCGGTATTTTGGTATTGTATTGATTGATAAGTGTATATCTTCGCATTTAAATACTCTTCCAAATTTATATTATTATTTTTATGGTAAGAAAGAGTGTAAAAGCACGGAGGGTGTTGTCGTGCCATTTGTGAGTGTAAAAGCACGAAGGGTGTTGCCGTGCCATTTGTGAGTGTAAAAGAACGAAGGGTGATGCCCTGTCAAATGAGAGTAAAAGCACGAAGGGTGGTGCTATGCCATTTGCATATTATCATTTGCTCTTTTATTGTTGATAAATTAATTGGATGCTAACTGACACTTCTCCTGCTAAAATTATTATATCCTTCCCCTTCCCATGTTCCCTCCCAAATTTATAAATTATTATTTATTGTATTATTGTTACTTTTATTTTTATATACTTGTACAGGTTGATTACATACGTGTCTTGTCATAGCCTCGTCACTACTTCGTCGAGGTTAGGCTCGGCACTTATCAGTACATGGGGTCGGTTGTACTGATACTGCACTCTGCACTTCTTGTACAGATTTCAGAGTTGGTCCCAACGACGTACATTAGATTTTCCCGGATACAGCTATCAGTGGAGACTTGAGGTATAACTACACACCGTTCGCAATTCTGAAGTCCCCTTCTATTTTATCTCAGCTGTGTATTATCTTTCAAACAACTTGAACTTTATTCAGACCTTTATTTGTATTATCCTAGTAGCTCGTGCATTTGTAACACCAGATTCGGGGATGTATTTTGATAATTCGGTATTTATGGTCTTCTGCACTTTATCTTAGTAATTGATTTCTATTTAATAAAATTTGCTTAAAAATAGTTAAGATTATTTTAACGTTGGCTTGCCTAGCAAGGGAAATGTTAGGTGCCATCACGATCTTGAAGGTGAGAAATTTGGGGTTATGACACCGGGGCCGCACCTCGGAACCCGACAAAATTTACAAAATCCAACATCCATTTAATTACGAGTCCAACCATACTAGTTTCACTCAAATCCGACTCCAATTCGATGTTCAAAAATCAAAAATTCACATTATGAAACTTTAGGCCAAAACCCCCAATTTCCTCTTTAAAATTCACAATCCAATTACCAAAAACGAAGGTAGTTTCATGAAATATAACCAAAACCGAGTAGAGAACACTTACCCCAATCCTTGTGATGAAAATTGCTCCAAGAATCGCCTAAATCCGAGCTCCATAGCTCCCAAAATGTAAAAATGGCTGAAACCCTCGAAATAGAGTACCTTATACTTCTGCCCAGGCATCCTCTTAGGCGAACGCGGTAGAAGCCTCGCGTTCGCGAAGCACAAACCCACACTGCCTCACTTTGCAATACGCGTTCGCGGCAAAGCCCTCGCGAATGCGATGAAACACACTACCAGACTTCCGCGATCACGGACAACTCACTGCGAATGCAATGAAGAATCCATATAGACTGACCACCCCCGCTCAACACTACGCTAACGCATAGCCATGGTCGCGGACGCGAAGACTACAATCTTCAATCCAGTGCCAACACGACCTCAGAAGCGCGAACGCGAAGAACAAATAGCTCCACTGACCAAACACCTTTCGCGATTGCGGCCAAGCCTTTGCGATCGCGACGAACGTCAGAAGCAACAGGTAACCGTAGAAAAACCAGCAATGCAAAAACTATTTGAAATGATCCGAGCTACGTCCGAAACTTACCCGAGCCCCTCGGGACCCCGCTCAAATGTACCAACAAGTCCCATAACATAATACGAACCTACCCAAGGCCTCAAATCACACACAACAACATCAAAACGACGAATCGCACCTCAAATCAAAATCTATGGACTTTGAAACTTCAAACTTCCACAACCGATGCCGAAACCTATCAAATCATGTCCGATTGACCTCAAATTTTGCACACAAGTCACATTTGACATTACAGACCTTCTCCAACTTCCAAAATCAAAATTTGACCCAGATATAAAAAAGCGCACTCCCGGTCAAACTTTTCGAAATTTCAACTTTCGCCATTTCGAGCCAATTTCAACCACGGACCTCCAAATCACAATCCGGACGCGCTCCTGATTCCAAAATCAGCCAACGGAGCTAACAGAACCATCAAAATTCCAATCCGAGGTCAAATGCTAAAAAGTCAAACTTGGTCAACTCTTTCAAATTTAAAGCCCCCTAATCGAGAATTATTTTTCCAAATTAGTCCTGAATAACCTGAAAACCAAAACTGATGATTCACATAAGTCATAATACATCATACGAAGCTACTCATGCCCGTAAACTACCGAGCGAAGTGAAAATGCTCAAAACGACTGGTTGAGTCGTTACATTCTCCCCCACTTAAACATACGTTCGTCCTCGAACGTGCCAAGAGTTGTTCCCAAAACAATCAAACCGACGTGGAACCTTACCATGCACATATTCGGGGGTGATATCACGTCACCGTATCTTATATAGGTCTGATAACACAACATAACCGGGATTTCCTTAATTCAACCTAGCCCATAAGCCTTAGAATCCAATTTCCAACATCCGAAATTTCTATAAGATCAGAATCTCGCATCTACATAGTGTATAAGTCTGAACAAGATGTATCAAGCCATATCCATAACCCAAGATGTAATCACATGATATACTGCATAACTCAAATACTAATAGCAATAATTTTTAATCACAACAACTGTCCAAAACAACCCAATTTCGGTAATAAACCTCATGTCAAACCAAACCTTGTCATAAACCTTCACATACTGCCGATGATGAAAGAAACACGCAGAACTCATAACCATTCATCAGATCAACCAGTCATAAAACTCCCTCTTATTCGATAAGAACTATAGCAAATTTCTAAACCGACTTTCGATACTATCCTTCCAACTATACTGTACTCAATTTCGATAGTATTTATTCTAGGTCTAATGACCTCATCTCATCCAACACGACCACTCTAGTGACATGACACATCAATACAATCTAAATCCATAACCCATGCAATCCGTGCACCAATAAACAATAATCCAAATGTAGTCAAAGTGCATTACCATAACCACGGAGAAGCAGATGGCATATTGCCACACAAAACCCAAAAGAACATAACCCATACGCCATCAACCATGCAATACCCAATTACTCATCTCGCTAAAATTCTGCTATAAATCCCAAATAGAACCGCACCAGGTGTGCTTATAACCAACGAATCACAACTTCTCGTAGCATAAAAGAGTAACTCACAGATCATTTCAGAATACGAATAAGATCAACAACAACCGAATGGCACATCCCCTAACAATAGCAGTATGGAGCCAACTAATCCGGCTCGGTGTAGAATACATATCCTAATTGAGCCTACCAATGGACCCCAAATCAACTCTAGGCACCCATGAATAGATAAATAACCCTTCGAAAGCCCACAATGACTGGATCATCACACATACTATCACCTGGCTAGCTTCGGCCATGACTTCACAGTCCACAACCATGAAACAATCTGCTCTTGAGAACTCCCAGTCTCCAAATCCATAGAATACACGAATCCATATCTGATCCCAACTCCGCCGCTAGAATGTCTAACACATCTCTCACACACGATCATCCCACGAGGAATACTTTTAAATTCTTTCGTGCCATATAGAAAAATTTGAATATCAGCAGTCGATCAACCAGGAGAGTGTCGCAGTACCAGTGAAGTATCCATAAATCAAAACACATTGCCCCTTCTGAAATGTATACTATCATCAAGCCATACCAAATAGTAATATCATTTACCTAGTCATCTGAAACCGTCCATGCTGCTTAAGAATTTTATGACCTTCCCTTCAAAACTAAACTGTGATCTCGCCCATGTAAATCTCAATCCCACACAACACACAGCATATACCATACCATCGTATGAAAAATAAGAGAACTTCATAGTCCACTCCGAGTCACAAGCAACTACATATTCAATTAGCCAAGGACCTTCTATTTGATTTCATCCAAGAGAAAATCACTATACACCACATGCTCCTCACGCCAGTAGGAAATATACTCCTCGAACCGTGGTAAAAATCCATTGAGAACTCTTCTAAACCCATTTGTACATAACCAAGCTATCAGAACCGAATCTCTCTAAATCAACCCAGCCACACAGGTCGCCAAAACCCAAGAGCATTTCCGCAAAACACCTGTGCAGGCTAGCCACATCATAAGTACCCAAAGAACCGATTATATCCATTACTGTGCTTATCCAACCTGCTACCACGCTGTCCTATTTCTCCAAGTCCCTTCCAAATTGCCTTCAAATTGATACTTCTCCTTGCTGGAACACCACGATCCTTAACGAAAATTCACCACACAAGAGACCCTAGTATAAAACACAATGCCCTAAGGCCCATAAGCCGCTGACTTCCCTCTTAAGCACCCAAAAGCACCACAACTGCGACACCCACTCTAAGGAGACCGTATATGAACCTAAAACGATTTCCTTCACCTTCTTGATGTTGAAATGCATAATCCACAACGGTATAAAAATGCCATAAGTCTCGATACCATCCAATGTAACTCTAGGTTTCTGGCCATATACAAATTTTGAAAATTCCAAATCGCTACGTATAAATCTTGAATCCATTAGAACCATTCTCGAGAGTCATCCACTCTGCTGAAATCTTAATTGCACCACCCCAAATGGGCCAAACGACTGGTACCCCATTGGCACGACGACATCCAATGGAGTAACCCCACCTTAACGCGACCAAGCAAATTCCTACTCCATGCACACTACATCTTTCACGAATAACCACTCAATTATTTTATGATTCCCATATACCCATAGAGTGTAATACAACCCATATCCAGAATTTCCTTTACCCGAGTCATCCTCGATCTTGACCTCTGCAAGTCATAACTGATTCACCAGTATGCCCCGAATCGAAGCCACTACAACACATAACCGTGCAATCAGGTAGTCAATAGTAGACTCCCCCTACTTGGCTCAAAGCCATGGAATAAAACATCTGATTACCTTCAATAACCATATCCCATTACTACCATAATACCACAGTGATATTCCACTAAATCCTTCATCCGCTCATGCAACACAAACCGTCTAGTACCTCAAATCATCTGTAAATCTTGCGTTCATCCTCGTGATGGTTAAGCCAACTTCCACAAGCAATCCAAACTCAAATTGCAATATATATCATTCACTGGTAAAAAAGAACTCTCTACAAAACATCATAGGGATCACACAACCTCAGGACACCTCGTAGGAGATAACCCACCCGCTTTGCCTCAAACTGACATCTCTCTATACCCTTCCACAGTCACGTCTACTACGCAATCACTTAATCTTCTCGATTCTGAATTCATCAACAAGACATGAGAATCTCTTCACCCTACAACTAAACAACATGAGAGATCCCTCAACACATCCATAACTCGAGACCATACGCCAAATCAAAATAGAAATCAGACACCCCATAGTCCTTGCTACATCTCAAGTAAACTATTCTTGTCACATTCGAACAATCTGAACACATCTCGCAGTCTCATCATACTCACCACATAGTCATCCAATCACAAATTCCACTAGTAAGGACACCAACGGACCTCTAAGTCCCAAAAGCACGTGCTCACACAATCGAGATATCCGTGCTCAAGCTACAGTCAAAACTCGACCTCAAGTCCTCCAGACTGGCCCATCATCAGCATGCCAAAATCATATCTCGCACCTCAACCATGGAATCACAAGCCGCCGGCGCACAGCCGATACCAAGCGCTCACATGCGCATACGAATGCGTGGAAGGAATTCAAAGAGTTACGCTTCAAGCTGAATAAATGCTGCATGATAAGGAAAGAAAGATGGGAATCATATCCTAAATGTCCTATAGCCTCTTGAAGATAGGTATGGACGTCATCATACCGATCCGCAAGACTCTACTAGACACTTGCTCTTGACTTGTAGATCTTATGAACCTAGAGCTCTTAAACAACCTTGTCACGAACCAAATCCACTAGTCGTGATGGAACCTAACCCAACCTGCTAGGTAAGCCAACTAGTAATTACCCAATTCCAATGATATTAATAAGACAAATAAATGATAGTAATTTACTGAATTTATACATTTTCCAAGGACTGGTAGTACAAATCATGAGCTTCTAAGAATAGAGTTTACAAAGATGATATGAAATAAATACATAGTCTGTTTGAAAAGTACATAAACAGAGTTTTATGGATCTAAGGCTACCACGAACAAGAGGCAGCTACAACCAAGACGCAGGTACATCTTTAATTCTAGCTCTCGTCAATCACAGCAACGTCAACAGTCAATATCTGCACGCAAGGTACAGAAGTATAGTATGAGTACAACCGATCCCATGTACTCAATAAGTAACAAACCTAACCTTAGGTTGAAAATAGTGACGAGCTAGAAGGTCGGGTCCAACATCAATATTTCACAACAGTTTATAACAGCATAGTACAAGTATAAACGGGTATCTCAGAAGTAAAAGTGCTCAGCTCATTCACAATTCCAGAAAATAGTCATGCTTTTCAAGTACCTCGGTTAAAACCCAAATCCTTTACCGAAAATGCCCAAAATACGAGTAAGTTTGAACTGTAATTTTTCCAAATATCCCTAATTGGGATCTCTTTATTAATTTCCAACCTTAAAAGAAGTTAGATATACTATATTTTAGTTGACTTGTCCTTATTTGGAATTATTCGCCTTGTGTTAGCTCCTTCGTTGTCGAACTGTACATTGTGGACCGTTGTTACATAATATTTCCTTTCTTGTTGAGTTGTTCTTATTATGACTAGCATTCTCTATTGTGGCCACTCCTCATGAATTAATTATTCCGTTCCTTTGAGTTCTAGAATTTATGAGTTGATTTATTTGTCGCACCCTTGTATTAGTGTTATTATTGTTGTTGTACTTGTTGTTCTTGCTTATTTACTTTGGGACAACGAGGCGGTACCTCAGGAGATCCCCCTGTCTTGCATATATACTTTGGGACTACGAGGCAGTATCTCGGGAGATCCCCCTATCTTGCATATTCACATGCGCATACGAATGCGTGGAAGGAATTCAAAGAGTTACACTTCAAGCTGAATAAATGCCGCATGATAAGGAAAGAAAGATGGGAATCATATCCTAAATGTCCTATAGCCTCTTGAAGATAAGTATGGACGTCATCATACCGATCCGCAAGACTCTACTAGACACTTTCTCATGACTTGTAGATCTTATGAACCTAGAGCTCTTAAACAACCTTGTCACGAACCAAATCCACTAGTCGTGAATCCGCTAGGTAAGCCAACTAGTAACTACGCAATTCCAATGATATTAACAAGACAAATAAATGATAGTAATTTACTGAATTTATACATTTCCCAAGGACTGGTAGTACAAATCATGAGCTTCTAAGAATAGAGTTTACAAAGATGATATGAAATAAATCCATAGTCTGTTTGAAAAGTACATAAACAGAGTTTTATGGATCTAAGGCTACCACGAACAAGAGGCAACTACAACCGAGACGCAGGTACATCTTTAATTCTAGCTCTCGTCGATCATAGCAATGTCAACAGTCAATATCTGCACGCAAGGTACAGAAGTGTAGTATGAGTACAACTGATCCCATGTACTCAATAAGTAACAAACCTAACCTTAGGTTGAAAGTAGTGACCAGCTAGAACAAAGGTCGGGTCCAACATCAATATTCCACAACAGTTTATAACAGTATAGTACAAGTATAAACGGGTATCTCAAAAGTAAAAGTGCTCAGCTCATTCACAATTCCAGAAAATAGTCATGCTTTTCAAGTACCTCGGTTAAAACCCAAATCCTTTATCGAAAATGCCCAAAATACGAGTAAGTTTGAACTGTAATTTTTCCAAATATCCCTAATTGGGATCTCTTTATTAATTTCCAACCTTAAAAGAAGTTAGATATACTATATTTTAGTTGACTTGTCCTTATTTGGAATTATTCGCCTTGTGTTAGCTCCTTCGTTGTCGAACTGTACATTGTGGACCGTTATTACATAATATTTCCTTTCTTGTTGAGTTGTTCTTATTATGAATAGCATTCTCTATTGTGGCCACTCCTCATGAATTAATTATTCCGTTCCTTTGAGTTCTAGAATTTATGAGTTGATTTATTTGTCGCACCCTTGTATTAGTGTTATTATTATTGTTGTACTTGTTGTTCTTGCTTATTTACTTTGGGACAACGAGGCGGTACCTCAGGAGATCCCCCTGTCTTGCATATTTACTTTGAGACTACGAGGAGGTACCTCGGGAGATCCCCCTATCTTGCATATTTACTTTTGGGACTACGAGGCGGTACCTCAGGAGATCCCCTGTTGAGCATTTAATTTTGGGACTACGAGACGGTATCTCCGGAGTGCCCTTTGTTGACATCTCTTTGTTATGGGGTTGTACGAGATTTCTGCCCTGCTATTGTTACTATCGATAGTTGCACATGCGGTGTAATAAGGTAGGATATATATATATATATATATATATGTGGGTTGCACATGAAGCGAGACAAGGTGGGAACATTATTATGCATGTGTGGCGAGACAAGGCGGACATTTACTTTACTATTGCACATGTGGCGAGATAAGGTGGGCTATGTCATGGATTGATTTGTGATGATTTTTGATGGCCTAGGGGCATTCTTCTTGTTGATATTTGTATAATTGTAAACTTATCTGTGTGAGCTTTATCTTGAGAAAGTTGTGAGAAAATATTCTACGTGTTGTGCGTTCTTTTCCTTATGCTCACTAGCTGTTTGAACTATGTTAGGACACTTGCACAAGCATACACGTAGTTAAGCACTCTTATCGGATAAGAAGTTTCCTTGATATTGTTGAGTATAGATGCACACCCTTACTTACTTGCCTTCTATGCGAGAATGGCTCTATTTGGCATGCGAGTCGTCAGTGCGGTTGTGAGGTATAATGAGGGCACATGATGCCAAGTGTTAGGGTTCAGGTATTGAGACCCGTGAGTTGTGATTGTCCAAAGTTTGGTACATCGTGGAGTTTATTGACTAAAACCCGGTATGAAAGTTATCGTATTGTTGAGTTGTTACTTGTCCTTTCTTTATCTGTGATTATAGGACATAGGTTGTGTTTCCGATCATTCTTCTATGTCATTATTATAGTGTTCTGCTGATAGTTGTTGTTTTCCTTCCTTATTGCAATTACCGTATTAACTGCCACTTCGCGTAGTCTTTATCTAGATATTATACTCTGTTCTTTCTATACTTATACTTATTCAGGTTATTTAGTCTAGTAGGTGTCTTGACTGTACCTCGTCACTACTCTACTGAGGTTAGTTTTGATACTTGCTGTGTACCGCCGTGGTGTACTCATACTATACTTCTGCATATTTTTGTACTGATCCAGGTATTTCAAAGTCAGTTGATCATTAGCTAGCTGTGCAGATTGTTGCTGTAGAGACTCAAGGTAAACCTGTTGCTGCGTTCGCAGGCTTCGGAGTCACCTTCTGATTTGTATTCATACTGTTACTTTATTTCAAACAGTTGTATTTAGAAGAATTGTAGGAAGCTCTGTAGCGCTTATGACTTGTACTACCGGTTTTGGGAATTGTAAATTTTATAGAGAAATCCATTTCAAAAGCTATTAGACATTATTATTATTATTATTATTATTATTATTATTATTATTATTATTATTATTATTATTATTATTATTATTATTATTATTATTATTATTATTATTATTATTATTATTATTATTATTCAGTAAATGTTAGGCTTACCTAGTCCCCTAAGACTAGGTGCCATCACGATACCCAACAGAGAGAAAATTGGGTCATGACAGTTGGTATCAGAGCTCTAGGGTCATAGGTGCTACGAGTCATAAGCGAGTTTAGTAGAGTCTTGCGGATCAGTACGGAGACGTTTGTACTTATCTTTGATAGGCAACAAAACTATTAGGACCGTTTCACTTCCTTCATTCCTATTGTGCCAGTTCATTGATCTCGAAGTTTGAACTTTTATCATTTCATTCTCTCACAGATTGTGAGGACACGAGCTGCAGTCACTGGTGACGTTACCCCCGAAACATATGTCGCTAGGGGCAGAGGTAAAAGCCAACGATGAGCATGTGTCGCAGCTAGGGCACCTACCAGAGCAGCAGTTGAGGAGCCTCTAGTAGTTCTAATTGGGGGGCAGGTACTAGAGGCGCATGTTGTTACCCCCAAACTTTAGGAGACCATAGCACAGTTCCTTAGCATGTTTGGTACATTGGCTCAGGCGGGATTAATTCCTGTTGCACCAGCTATTTCACAAATCGGGGGATGAGCTCAGACTCCCGCCGCCCATACTCTAGAGTAGTGAGTTCATGTTGGTCTTGTTCCAGGTGTCATGGAGACATAGCCTGTGGTCCCAGCTCAGCTCGTGGTTAGGGAAGCAGCATCTGAGGAAGAACAACTTAGACTTGAGAGGTACAATAAGTACCACCCTCCTACTTTCAGTGGATTGGCGACAGATGATGCCCAGGGTTTTCTAGAGGAGTGTCGCAGCATTCTCTGTACTATGGGTATTGTGGAGACGAACGGGGTTGCTTTTACTATGTTCCAGCACGGGGGAGCGGCTTATCAGTGGTGGCGAGAATACGAGTTGGGTAGCCCGGCCAAGTCAGCTTGACTTACACGGTTTCAGTTTTTAGAGATGTTCCTGAGACAGTTTGTACCTCAGTCCCTTCGAGATACATAGCGCGTGGAGTTTGAGCAGTTGCGCCAGGGCAATATGTCAGTGTCATAGTATGCCGTTAGATTCAGTGATTTAGCCAGACATGTACCTGCTTTGGTCGCTACAGTTAGAGAGCGTGTGCGTAGATTCATTGAGGGGCTCATACATGATATTTGGTTCAGCATGGCTCAAGAGTTAGAGTTAGATGTTTCGTTTCAGCAGGTGGTAGGGATCGCTCGCCGAGTGAAGAGCATGTAGGACCATGAGAGAGAGGACAGGTGGGGCCATGAGAGAGAGGACAGGGAGGCGAGGAGGCCTCGTAGATCAGAGAGATCTACTGGTCCTTATTTTTTAGGCAGGTTATGACATCGTAGAGGTTTTATGGGCCAGCCAGTTCAGTTTGCACTTCAGGCTTCGCACAGTGTTTTAGGTGCTCATGGGTTTCCGAGTACCCATACTGCACAGTTTCCACAGCCACGCCAACAGAGAGGTTACTTTGAGTGTGGTGATACCAGCCACATGGTGAGAGATTGTCCTAGACTCCGGACATGTGTGTCATAGCGGAGTATTCAGGTGAGTAGAGGGTGCCCAAGAGAGGAAGGCACGACCCGTTGATGTGTTTCATATAGTAGGCTTGAGGCCACTGCGCCAGATGATGTTGTACAGGTATGATTTGGATTTGTTACAGAGGGGCACCATTCGTATTTTGATTCGGTTATGCTTATCGGGGCGAGTTCCCCTATTTGTTGTCCCACCTATGGGTGAGTTCATGACCTAGTATTATGTTTATGTGTTTGCCCCTGTTGGGAGATTCTATGAGTGATAGCCGTGTATATTGTTGTTTTAATTCATTATTGAAAGTTACGAGACTAGAAGTGGATCCATATTGTCTATTATAGCGGGTTTGATGTGATTCCTGAGTAATTTGGTTATGATTTGTAATTTGATATTCTACCGGGGTGAGAGTTCAGTAAGTGTTGTGATTTTATTGGCAGAATTGAGTTAGTGGAAGATTTCAATTGGTATGATGTGTATCCGTCTTGTGATTTAGAGTTGAGGGTGAGACCCTCGCGATTCCATGTGATTTGATATGTTTGAGCCGGGCTGCGTGCCGCATGCCGCGGTGGAAGTTACATCAGGATGAGATCCTTGTAATTTATTCATATACTTTAATTTCTCTTTTTAAATTGATTTGTAGGATGGTACTCATAGAGATTTTTGCTTGTCGGGCATTGTTTGATATTTCTCTTTTGTGTTTCTCTTTACATATTCAATCATTTTCGTTCTATGCTTCTTGAGTTTTAGCTTGTGGGGTATGTGCCCGCTGGTGTTAGTTGTGACTTGTTAATTCAGGTGTATAGTTAAGAGGTCTTCGTGTTTCTTGCATCGTTATTAGTGTTGTGGAGGTTTGAAATAGGGTTCTAACGGATATGAGGCTAATTGTCGGTGCTGGTTTTGATTACGGGTAACTATTATGATTAGAAATATTATTATGGGCCTATGTGTGGCGTGTCATATTGAGTGGTCGTACCTTGTGGGTGTAGGCATGAGTTGTTGCAGCGGGTTGAGACTGATACCGTTTATGGATTTAGAATCGGGTCTTTTGGAGATGAATGAAAGGTGAGAATTCAGACACTAAGGCTTATCAGTGCAGGTAGAAAGGATAAATTACAGTTGAGATGGTGTCGTCGGGATTATGTGGATTGGGGTGACGTGGGGTCACCCGCGGGTGTATGTTGGATATATGCTTTCAGTGATTTGAAGACTTCGAGGCGATTCTTGGCACGTTCGAGGACAAATGTTTGTTTAAGAGTGGAAGGATGTAACGACCCAGCCAGTTGTTTTGAGAATTTAAGTCCCGTTTGGCAGTATAAGGCCCTGAGTAGCTTCGTATTATGTGTATTGGCTTGTGTGTATGGTTGAATTTAGTTACCAGATGATTTAGAGTGATTTGGGATACTTAGTCCCTAAAACAGAAGCTTAAGCCTTAGGATTTTGACCGTAGTCGGAACTATGTGAAGAGAACTCCAGAATGGAGTTTCATCGGTTCTGTTAGCTCCGTTGGGGGATTTTAGACTTAGGGGCGTGTCCGGATTGTGTTTTGGAGGTCTGTAGCTCATTTAGGCTTGAAATGGCAAAATTCGAATATTTGGAGATTTTGACCAGTAGTGGACTTTTTGATATCAGTGTCAGAATCCGATTCCGAAAGTTGGATTAGGTCCATAAGGTTGAATATGACTTGTGTGCAAAATTTGAGGTTAATCGGACATGATTTGGTAGGTTTCGACATCGGTTGTAGAAGTTTGAAGTTTCAAAGTTTATTAAGTTTGAATTGGAGGGTGATTCGTGTTTTTAGTAATGTTTGATGTGATTTGAGGGCTCGACTAAGTTCGTATGATGTTTTAGGACTTGTTGGTATGTTTGGTTGAGGTCCCAGGGGCCTCGGATGGATTTCGGATGGCTAACAGATCGAAAAAAGGGACTTGGTGCATGGCTAAAGCAGGACTCTGCTGGTATAACCGCACCTGCGGAGCTTTGATCACAGGTGCGGTCCAGGTTGCGCAGATGCGAAGGTTTGGACTGGGGGTTATGGAGCGCATATGCGGAGGGTGTTCCGAAGGTGCGAACTCGCACCTACGCTTGGTGGGTCGCAGAAGTGGACGCGGGAGTTTGAGGCTGGTCCGCAGAAGCGGGTTTTGTTGCATAGAAGCACATCCGTAGAAGCGGGTTTATGACCGCAGAAGTAGTTGGGCAGCTTAGTGGCCTCCGCAGATGCGAGGGGCGGAACGCAAAAGTGGTGCCGCAGAAGCAGCTAATATAACTGTAGAAGCGAGAAGCCTGGGCAATGTTTAAAATCGAAGGGCTTCGTGATTTTTGTCATTTTGGACTTTGCAAACTCGGTTTAGGGCTATGTTTGAGAGCATTTTCGAGGGATTTCTTGAGGTAAGTCCCTTGTGCTTATTTTTTATCAATAATCCTGCTTCCCCATTTATTTTCCCACCTAGTTAGTGTGTATTTAAGGTGGAAATTTGGAGTTGGAGGTTAGGGATTTGGTGGGTTGATTTGAGGAATTGAGTGGCGAATTGGTATCGGATTTTGGTAATTTTTTTATGGGTGAACTCGTGGTTGATTGGGTGTTCGTATTTTGTGACTTTTACCCGATTCCGAGACGTGGGCCCGGGTCGACCTTTTGGGGCGATTTTCTAAATTCTTGCCTTAGCTTTGTTTTCATTAATTAGATTAGTTTCTTATAGTTGTATTTGTGGTATGGAATTGATTTTGGCTAGATTTGGGCCATTCAGAGTCAGATATTCGTGGAAAGGCATCGTTACCGATTGATTGAGCTTGGTTCGAGGTAAGTATCTTGCCTAACTTTGTATGGGGGAACTACCCCTTAGGATTTGAGTCTTCTATGCTAATTGTAGTCCGTGTACGCGAGCTGACGAGTACGTACTCGGACTTATTTGTGGAAAGTTGGCCTTTTAGGGTTCTTAGGTCCTTGTATTAACTGAATATGCAGTTGTTATGTTATGAATACGTCTCTTAATTACTAGTTTCACCTCTACCTGCTTTAATTAGAATTAATTGCTTCATGATCTGCCCTTGATGCTTATTTGAGTCATCTGTGCCTTAACTGGAATTTTTATCTCTTCTATTGCCATCTTATCTTTCCCCTAACTGCTTATCTTTATTTGAAGTTATAATTATCTCTTTTGTAATTGTTCATCCTTAATTGAGGTTATGATTATCTTTCTGTTGCTTATCCCTAATTGAATTTGTTGTATCTTTTTCTTAATTGCCAACCTTAAAAGTAGTTAGATATCCTATATTTTAGTTGACTTGTCCTTATTTGGAATTTTTTGCCTTGTGTTAGCTCCCTTGTTGTCGAACTGTACATTGTGGACCGTTGCCACATAATATTTCCTTTCTTGTTGAGTTGTTCTTATTATGACTAGCATTCTCTATTGTGGCCACTCTTCGTGAATTAATTCATCCGTTCATTTGAGTTCTGGAATTTCTGAGTTGATTTATTTGTTGTACCCTTGTATTAGTGTTATTGTTGTTGTTGTACTTGTTGTTCTTGCGTCTTTACTTTGGGACTACGAGGCGGTACCTTGAGAGATCCCCCTGTATTGCATATTTACTTTGGGACTACGAGGCGGTACCTCGAGAGATCCTCCTGTCTTGCATATTTACTTTTGGGACTACGAGGCGGTACCTCGGGAGATCCCCTATTGAGCATTTACTTTTTGGACTACGAGACGGTATATCGGGAGTGCCCTTTGTTGACATCTCTTTGTTATGGGGTTGCACGAGGTTTCTGCCGTGCTATTGTTACTATTGGTAGTTGCACATGCGGCGTGACAAGGCGGGATATATATATGGGTTGCGCATGTGGCGAGATAAGGTGGGAATATTATTATGAACGTGTGGCGAGACAAGGCGGGCATTTACTTTACTATTGCACATGTGGCGAGACAAGGTGAGCTATGTCAGGGATTGATTTGTGATGGCCTGGGGGCATTCTTGTTGTTGATATTTGTGTAGTGATACACTTATCTATGTGAGCTTTATCTTGTGAAAGTTGTGAGAAATTATTCTACGTGTTGTCCGTTCTTTTCCTTATGCTCACTAGCTGCTATGAACTATGCTAGGACACTTGTACAAGAATACACGTAGTTAAGCACTCTTATCGGAAAAGAGGTTTCCTTGATATTGTTGAGTATAGATGAACACACTTTCTTTATTTGGCACGCAAGTCGTCAGTACGGTTATGAGGTGTAATGAGGGCACATGATGCCAAGTGTTAGGGTTCAGGTATTGAGACCCGTGAGTTGTGATTGTCCGAGGATCGGTACCTCGTGGAGTTTATTGACTAAAACGCGGTGTTAAAATTGTCGTACTGTTGAGTTGTTACTTGTCCTTTCTTTATATGTGATTATCGGACTTAGGTTGTGTTTCTGTTCATTCTTCTATGTCATTATTATGGTGTTCCGCTGATAGTTGTTGTTTTCCTTCCTTATTGCAATTACCGTATTAATTGCCACTTCGCGTAGTCTTTATGAAGATATTATACTCTGTTGTTTCTATGCTTATACTTGTTCAGGTTATTTAGTCTAGTAGGTGTCATGACTGTACCTCGTCACTACTCCACTGAGGTTAGTCTTGATACTTGTTGGGTACTGCCGTGGTGTACTCATACTACACTTCTTCACATTTTTGTGCATATCCAGGTATTTCGAAGTCAGTTGATCATTAGCTAGATGTGCGGATTGTTGCTGTGGAGACTCAAGGTAAATCTGTTGCTGTGTTCGCAGGCTTCGGAGTCACCTTCTGATTTGTATTCATACTGTTACTTTATTTCAAGCAGTTGTATTTAGAAGAATTGTAGCAAACTCTGTAGCGCTTATGACTTGTACTACCGATTTTGGGAATTGTAAATTTTATAGAGAAATCCATTTCAAAAGTTGTTAGATGTTATTATTATTGTTGTTATTCAATAAATGTTAGGCTTACCTTGTCCCTAAGACTAGGTGCCACCACGATACCCAACGGAGGGAAAATTGGGTCGTGACATAATTGTTGTATTTGTCGGTTTGAGCTGTGTATTTACTTTTGAGACTACGAGGCGGTACCTCGGGAGTTCTCCCTGTATATTTATTTTTGATACTACGAGGTGGTTTCTCGGGAGTTCTCCTTGCACATTTACTTTTTAGACTACGAGGCAGTTCCTCGGGAGTTATCCCTATATATTTACTTTTGAGACTACAGGGCGGTACCTCGGGAGTTCTCCCTGTATATTTTCTTTTGATACTACGAGGCAGTTTCTCGGGAGTTCTCCCTGTCCATTTACTTTTGAGACTACAAGGCGGTTCCTCGGGAGTTCTCCCTGCTAATTTACTTTTGAGATTACGAGGCGGTTCCTCGGGAATTATCTCTGTATATTTATTTTGGGACTATATATTGTATTTTGGGATTATTTATTTTCGGACTCCCTGTATCTCGGGAGATCCCCTGCTGTTTACCCCTGTGTGTTGCACTGTTGCCTTGCTGTGTTTCCTTTTGTTAAATTCTAGTCTCTTATTATACTGTATATTCTCCTGCTTTATTTATTATATACTAGTGAGCCTGACCTGACCTCGTCACTACTCGATCGAGGTTAGGCTTGGAACTTACTGGGTACCGTTGTGGTGTACTCATGCTACTCTTCTGCACATGTTTTGTGTGCAGATCCAGGTACTTCTTACCAGCCCCGCTACTAGCTGAGAGTGCTTGCTTTTGTATGGAGACTTCAAGGTACATCTTCCGCGTCCACAGACCTCGGAGTCCCCCTCTATTCTCTCCTATGTCATTTACCCTCCGTACTTCTTTTTGTTAGACTCTGGTGTATAGAGATACTAGTTTCCTTCTGTAGCTTGTGACTTATGATGTTCCGGGTTTTGGGAAAACTATGTATTTATAGAGTATTGGTTATTGTACATACCGAGCGGCATTGTTACTAGTTATTTAGTTATCCACTACTGTTAGTTGCCAAGTTTTACTTTCATTTTTGTTATTTTCAGCAATTTGTTAGGCTTACCTAGTCGTAGAGACTAGGTACTGTCACGACATTCTACGGAGGGAGTTTGGGTCGTGATAAGTTGGTATCACAGCTCTAGCTTGATAGGTGTCGTGAGTCACAAGCCGGTTTATTAAGTTTGAATCCCGCACTAGCTACCGCCCCACCTGCTCAGCCAGCTCAAAGTGGAGGTCGGGGAGGTCGAGGTCGCCCTAGAGGGGGAGGCCAGGCCAGATATTATGCTCTTCCAGCTCCTACAGAGGCAGTTGCTTCCGACTCTGTCACTACAGGTATCGTTCCAGTCTGTCATAGAGATGCGTCAGTCTTATTTGATCCAAGATCTACATATTCCTATGTGTCCTCTTATTTTGCCCCGTATTTGGGCGTATCTTGGGACTCCTTGAGTTCCCCTATTTTTGTGTCTACTCTTGTGGGAGATTATCGTGTTGTGGACCATGCGTATCGGTCGTGTTTGATTGCTCTTAGTAGTTTTGAGACCAGAGCCGATTTATTATTGCTCAGCATGGTAGACTTTGATGTTATCTTAGGCATGCACTGGTTATCGCCCCATTATGCTATTATTAATTATCACGCTAAGACAGTGACGCTGGCTATGCCAGGTTTACTGCGATTAGAGTGGAGAAGTACCTTAGAGTATACTTCTAACAGAGTTATTTCATTTCTTAAAGCTCAACGAATGGTTGAGAAGGGGTGTGACGTGTATCTACCTTATGTGAGAGATGTCAGCATTGATGTTCCTACAGTTGAGTCAGTCCCAGTAGTGAGGGACTTTCCGGATGTATTTCCAGCTAATCTTTCGGGCATTCCGCCCGACAGAGATATTGATTTTGGCATTGACTTGTTGATGGGCACTCAGCCCATCTCTATTCCTCCGTATCGTATGGCTCCTCCTGAGTTGAAGGAATTGAAAGAGCAGCTACATGAGTTGCTTGATAAGGGCTTTATTCGGCCCAGTGTGTCACCTTGGGGTGCTCCTGTCTTGTTTGTGATGAAGAAGGATGATTCTATGCGTATATGCATTGATTATCGCCATCTGAACAAAGTCACATTGAAGAACATGTATCCATTACCTCGTATTAATGACTTATTTGATCAGTTACAGGATGCCAGATTATTTTCCAAGATTGACTTACGTTCATGCTATCATCAGTTGAAGATTCGGGAGCCAGATATCTCGAAGAATGCTTTCAGGACTCGGTATGGTCACTACGAGTTCCTTGTGATGTCTTTTGGGCTGACCAATGCCCCAACAGCTTTTATACACTTGATGCAAAGTGTATTCCGACCTTATCTTGACTCTTTCGTCATTGTGTTTATTGACGACATTCTGGTGTATTCCTGGACTCGGGAGCATTATGAGTAGCACTTGAGGACTATGCTTCAGACCTTGAGAGAAAAGAATTTATATGCAAATATAATGACCCGACCGGTCGTTTTGAGAATTTAAGTCTCGTTCGGCAGCATAAGGCCCTGAGCAGCTTTGTATTATTTGTATTGACTTACGTGCGTGGTTGAATTCAATTATCGGATGATTCAGAGTGATTTGGGACACTTAGTCCCTAAAACGGAAGTTTAAGCCTTAGGATTTTGACCGTAGTCGGAACTATGTGAAGAAGACTCCAGAATGGAGTTTTGTCGGTTCTGTTAGCTCCGTTGGGTGATTTTGTACTTAGGAGCGTGTACGGACTGTAAATTTGAAGTCTGTAGCTGATTTAGGCTTGAAATGGCAAAAGTCAAATTTTTGGAGATTTTGACCGGAAGTGGACTTTTTGATATTGGGGTCAGATTCCGATTCCGAAAGTTGGAGTAGGTCTGTAATGTTAAATATGACTTGTGTTCAAAATTTGAGGTCAATCGGAAGTGGTTTGATAGGTTTCGGCATCGGTGTTAGAAATTTGTTTGAGGTCAATCAGACGTGATTTGATAGGTTTCGTCATCGTTTGCAGAAGTTTGAAGTTTCCAAGTTCATTAAGCTTGAATCGGAGGGTGATTTGTGTTTTTAGCGTTGTTTGATGTGATTTTAGGGCTCGACTAAGTTCGTATAGTGTTTTAGGACTTGTTGATATGTTTGGTTGAGGTCCCGGGGGCCTGCCTCGAGTGTCTTTCGGATGCTTAACGAATCAAAAAATTTGACTTGTGTATTTGCTGAAGTTTCTAGTTTCTGGTGTTTTCGCACCTGCGGTGGGGAGACCGCAGATGCGGACTCATACGTGTGGAAGATGGAGCACAGAAGCGAACGGGGCCTGGAGCGTGAGGTTTCGCAAAAGTGGAAGATATTCGCAAGAGCGAGCACGCATGTGCGACCCCTTGCTCGCAGATGCGGACCCAACCCCTTAAGTCATTTCTGCACATGCGAGGGATTTTCCGCAGGTGCGGTGTCGCAGGTGGGACTGGTGGTCCGCAAATGCGGAATCGCTGGGCAGAAAAGATCAATTTCGAGGGTTTGATCTCATTTTTATTTTGGGTCTTTGAGAGCTCGGATTGAGGCGATAATTTGGAAGATTTTCATAGGAAGCTTTTGGATAATTTTGGTACGAGTGAACTCGTGAGCTATTCAAATATGTGTAGTTATCCTGTTTAGTTTAATATTGCATGGCTATGTGCTTTAACTGCTTATTTGAACACTGTGAAGCATGCCTAGTTGATTTCCTATTTTTTCTTGTTCTTTATCAGTATAACTATAGAAATCTTGCTATTAACTGTTGTATTTGTCGGTTTGAGTTGTGTGTTTACTTTTGAGACTACGAGGCGGTACCTCTGGAATTCTCCATATATATTTACTTTTGAGACTACGAGGTGGTTCCTCGGGTGTTCTCCCTGCACATTAACTTTTTAGACTACGAGGCGGTTCCTCAGGAGTTCTCCCTGCACATTTACTTTTGAGACTACGAGGCGGTTCCTCGGGAGTTCTCCCTGTATATTTACTTTCGAGACTACGAGGCAGTTCCTCGGGAGTTCTCCCAGCACATTTACTTTTGAAACTACGAGGCAGTTCCTCGGGAGTTCTCCCTGCATATTTTTTTTTGAGACTACGAGGCGGTACCACGGGAGTTCTCCCTGTATATTTATTTTGGGGCTATATACTGTATTTTGGGACTATTTATTTTGGGACTCCCTGTATCTCAAGAGATCCCCTGCTGTTTACCCCTGTGTGTTTGTAACGACTCAGTCAGTCATTTTGAAAGTAATATCCCTGATTCCCTATTTATTGTTTCCCCCACATCTTTTTCTGCTTATGTGACTTGTCCTGAAGTCTTGTTTTTGGTTTCAGAGTGTTTTGGGGCACTTAGTACCTAAAATGGGAGCTTAAGTCTTAGTATTTTGACCGTAGTCATAACTGTGAAGAAGACTCCGGAATGGAGTTTCATCAGTTCTGTTAGCTCCGTTGGGTGATTTTAGGCTAAGGAGTGTGTCTGGATTATGTTTTGGAGGTCTGTAGCTCATTTAGGTTTGAAATTACGAAAGTCAAATTTTTGGAGATTTGGAGCAGTTAGATTCCGATTCCGGAAGTTGGAGTAGGTCTGAAATGTTGAATAGGACTTGTGTAAAAAAATTGGGGTCAATCGGACGTGGTTTGTTTGGTTTCGGTATCGATTGTGGAATTTTGAAGTTTCAATCTCTTTAGGTTTGAATCGGAGGATAATTTGTGATTTTAGCATTGTTTGATGTGGTTTGAGGGCTCGACATAGTTCGTATGGTGTTTTAGGATTAGTTGGTATGTTTGGTCGAGGTCCCGGGGGCCTCGGGTGAGTTTCGGGTGCTTAACGAGTGAAAGCTCGGACTTAGAAGAATTTCTGACATGCTGGTTTATGGTGTTTTTGCACCTGCGGTGGGGAGTCTGCAGGTGCATCCCGGCAGAAGCGAGGCTGTGATCGCAGGTGCACCTTTAGGCCTGGGAGTCAGTGGTCGCAGATGCGACGAGTGAGCCGCAGGAGCGGAGCCGCATCTGCAGAAGGGCTGTCACAGATGCAGAAATGAGAAGGACCAAAGGTTCCGCAGAAGCGGACAAGTAGTCGTAGAAGCGCATCCAAAGATGCAGACTTGGCGTGCAGGTGCGAACTATGGAGTTTTAATGAAAACTCGCAGGTGCAGAGTCCTAGTCGCAGAAGCGGCACCGCAGGTGCGATGATGAGGTCGGAGGAGCGAGTTCGCTGGGCAGAAAAGAGAGAGTTTTGACGGCTTGATTCATTTCGCCATTTTTGGACTTGGGAGCTCAGAAATTGGCGATTCGTTGAGGGATTTTCAGAGAGAGATTTGGGGTAACGATTCCTAACTCATTTTTGGTTGTATTTCATTAATCTATAGTTGCTTAATCCATTTAATTTCGGGTTTGGTTTGAAAAGTTGGGAAATGGGGGAAAAGTTCCCAAATCGAATTTCTGAGTTTTGATTGGGATTTAGGCATCAGATTTGGTTATTTGAAAAGTTTCTGCAGTTGTATAATTTATGTGACAGAAAAATTTAGTTTCTAATGACTGTCATACGAAGTATTTTGATTTCGAGTCACCCCAAGAGTAAGGTGGGGAGTTCTTGGAGGGAGGGAGCCGATGGTCCATCGAAAACAGCCTCTCTACCCTAGGGTAGGGGTAAGCTGTTGGTGCTCCTGCCTAAATCATGTCTGACTAAAACCTTCACCCGGTGGAAAGATCTCAAAGAAAGCGGGCTATGTCAAATAAATGCCCAATTTTAATTTCAAGAAGACTTAGAAGGGGTGCGTGAAAAGACAATTTATATGTATAGTTCAACAATATCAAAGCGGTAAAAGGCAGACAAGTAGCACATTAGGCCCAAATAAATCACAGTATATGTAAAATTAATAAAGCCAAACAAAAGTCAACATGTATAAGCACAAATTTTGGTTTTTCCTAGTTTTATCGCCAGAACTGTCACACCCCTTTTTTACCCCAAAATATATATGTGTGAATTGTGGGTTAAAAGAGTTTTTTCATTTGAAGTTACATTTTGAATTAGGGATTATTTTATTGTTCAGAGTTGCCACTTGGAATTTGATTTTTGGGTGTTCCAAATTACCTTTTATTTGAATCACTATTCAAAGGAAGATTTAACTCTTTTATTTTTTGGTCTGCGAAAAAAAAGTGCGAGTAAGAAATTCTGTTGACCGGGGAGAAGGTGTAAGGAATTCCCCGAGTCCCGTGGTTCTACCACGATCGCTCTATTGACTTAAACTTGGCTTGAATTGAGTTTAGATAAATTGTGTTTTATTGGATTTCCATGTTTCACCTATCCGCTTTTAATTATTAAAATTATTAAAGAATGATTTGAATAATATTAAATTGTCCTAACCACACCACGCATGCGAATGTGAGACCGAGATGAATTTTATTAATTTTTTTATAACCGTGCTACGTAAGCCAATCCGCAATCATGACAAGGGTTATTAGTATGTTATTACTTTTGAAAAAATTACTACATTCGAAGAAATTTTTTTTTTTTTAAAATTTTTCAAAAGTTACTATCGCGCTACGCAAGTGAATATGCGATTATGGGAATTAATTAAATTAAAAATTAACTAAACCTATTGGATATGAGATGAGATTATTGAATTAATTTAATAAAAAATATATATCACGCAACACAAGCGAGTCCGTGAAGTTAAAGCGTGCCTACTAATTGCCTAGCGATAATTATTAAGGAGACTAAATTGTAAGGTTCTTTTAATAAAAGGAAAATCTGATTTTTATTGAGATTATTTGACTAAAAATAAAATATGAAAAGTTGGGCTAACTTGTGATTTTAAAGAGTGGACAACTATTGATTTAAAAGGGAATGAGCCAGCTGTTTGAGTATTAAAACTGAAGGCCCTTATTGAACATGCTTCGGCGTTGGGCGAGCCCTTGCTTATTAAAAAATATGGGCCAACTTTGTTATTATTGAAAATGGGCCAGCATTTCAGCTCATTTGGTACTTTGTTCTTAATAGCCCAATCTTATTAAATACAAAACCAATACTTCCTGCCCACTTTCAAAATCTTCAACAAGTCTTTAACAAATTTTCTATTTATACAACATGACCAAGATTCTCATAAAATACTACTTAAAGGTTAAGAGAGAAATGCTACAAGGCTATAAATAAATAATTAAATAAAGCAAAAAAAAGTCATGGATTTAACATTATGATCCAAAGCTTGATTTCAAGATTGAAACCTCAACATTCATCCATATAGCAAATTTCCTTGCAGATACTTCAAGTAATCTAAACATGCTCAAATCCTCATCAATTGCTATTAAAAAATCTGCATTACAGAGTTTAAAGGTTACCTAGGTCGCAAAAAATAAATATAGCAGTGAAGAATAAGAGCTCAGCAGCAGAAAGTAACAGATAACAACAGCAAAATCAGCAAACAACCAACAACATATTGTGTTTAAACAGCCCGAAAACGTTAGAGAAGAAACCTAGAACCAACTCTAAAGAAGACTTATACTTTTCTATAAGTTTGCACTCTAAGATTAACTCACAAAGCCCAGAAAATTTAAGCTTACTAAAGTATTCAGCTGCTGATTTTTTTGTTCAAAGATATGTGTGTTCATCTAAGTTATAGAGTGCGTATCTTTTATAGGAGAAGAAACCAGGCATTCATGATTGAAAATCTACCCTTTGACAGATTTTTCAACAAAAATCTGCTCTAAATATTCAAAAGATAGACTTTTGGTTCAAAATTTATTCAAAAGATAGTATTTTCCCCAAACGTTTGCTCTAACTATTCAAAAGAGAGACTTTGGTTCAAAAGCTGTCCAAAAAGTTGTATTTTCACCAAACAATGACATATGTTTTTGGAGTATTGTACTCCAAAAGTCTTTGAACAATAAAAACAACCAAACTTGTACTACTCCTTTAATTTCAGCTTTTATCAACACAAAATTCAAATACTCAAATCCAATATAAACAAATTTACTAAGCACTTGAAACTTTTATTATCAACTGTCACGACCCAAATTCCCTCCATATAATGTCGTGACGACACCTAGTCTCTACGACTAGGTAAGCCTAACAAATTGCGGAAAATAACAAAAACGAAAGTAAAACTTGGCAACTAACAGCAGTGGATAACTAAATAACTAGTAACAATGCCGCTCAGTATGTACAATAACCAATACTCTATAAATACACAGTCTTCCCAAAACCCGGAATATCATAAGTCACAAGCTACAGAAGGAAACTAGTTTCTCTATACACCAGAGTCTAACAAAAAGAAGTACAGAGGGTAAATGACATAGGAGAGAATAGAGGGGGACTCCGAGGTCTGCGGACGCGGCAAATGTACCTTGAAGTCTCCGTATAACAGCAAGCACTCTCAGCTATTAGCGGGGCTGGTAAGAAGTATCTGGATCTGCACACAAAACATGTGCAGAAGAGTAGCATGAGTACACCACAACGATACCAAGTAAGTGCCAAGCCTAACCTCGGTCGAGTAGTGACGAGGTCAGATCAGGCCCACTGGTATATAATAAATAAAGTAGGTGAATATACAGTATAATAAGAGACTAGAATTTAACAAAAGGAAACACAGCAAGGAAACAATGCAACACTATCACGACCCAATTTTCCCTTCGTGTGACGTTGTGACGGCACCTAGTCTCTGTAACTAGGTAAGCCTAACATTTGCGGAATAATGAGATGAAAACATAAATTCAACAACAAACTGTAGCAATAACACCATAACTGAATACCATGCCGCTTGGCATGTACAATAACCAACTCCTTAGTACACTACATAGCATTCCCAAAACCCAGAACATCGTTAATCATAAACTAAAAAAGGAAAATCTAGTGTCTCTATACATTAGAGTCTATCAAAAGAAAATACAGAAGATAATGGACATATAGAAGAGTATAAGGGGACTCCAAGCTCTGCGGACGCGGCGGATATACCTTGAAGTCTCCAAAGCTGTCCCGGCTCACTGATAGTGTGGCTGATAAGGAGTACCTGGATCTGCACACGAAAAACATGTGCAGAAGAGTAGCATGAGTACACCACAATCGGTACCCAGTAAGTGCCAGGCCTAACCTCAGTAGAGTAGTGACGAGGTCAGGTCTGGGACCTACTGGAATATGATAATAAAGCAAGGCAAGAATCAAATATCGCAGTAAAATAAAGACTGAAATTTAACAAGAAAGAATTCATAGAAGGTACCAAATCAATACACAGAAATACAACAGGGGATCTCCCGAGATACCGTCTCGTATTCCCAAGCGTAAATGTGCAAGGGGATCTCTCGGAATACCGTTCCGTAGTCCCAAAGTAAATATGCAAGACAGGGGGATGTCCCGGAATACCGTTTCGTAGTCCTAAAGTAAATATGCAAGACATGGGGATCTCCCGGAATACCGTTCCATAGTCCCAAAGTAAATATGCAGGGAGAACTCCTGAGGAATTGCCTCGTAGTCTCAAAAGTAAATACACAGATCAAACGACAAATACAATAGTTAACAGTAAGATTTCTATGGCTATACTGATAAAGAACAAGGGAAAAAACAGGAAATCAACTAGGCATACTTCACAGAGTTCAAGTAAGCAGTTAAAGCACGTAGACATGCGATATTAGACTAAACAGGATAGCTACACATATTGGAATAACTCAATTAAAAATGAAAAACAGATTAATACTCATTAAAATGGTATAATTCAAAATAAAAGTAAAAAAGATTTGCTGCTCCGTAAAAATCGGGTTTAACAACAACTAGCCCGTGTATGTACTCGTCACCTCACGTACACGGCGCTTACATATCACAATAGTTCTAAATCCTAAGGGGATTTCACCCGCAAAATTAGGCAAGCCACTTACCTCGAGTCAAGCTCAATCAATCCGTAAGAATGCCCTTTCCTCGATTATCCGACTCTGAATGGCCCAAATTTAGCAAATACAATTGCATATCATGAATACAGCCATAAAAGACTCATCTAATTAATGAAATCAATATTTTAAAAAATAATTCCGAAATTCGCCCTAAAAAGTCGTTTTTATGTGGATTCAAGCATGGAAATGTGGTAGAAATTTGGGATTTTGAAAAAAAACCTAAAAATTGGTATTTTTAAATATTGACCACGCATTTGGGCATGAAATCAGAAATAAATTATATATTTGAGTTCGTGAGGTCATGTGTAATAGTTATCTTCGAAAATTTTCGGAATTCGGGCACGTGGGCCCGAGGGTGATTTTTATCGACTTTTCTAGCGGAGTTGGAAATTGTTGTAAACTGATTAATTATGAGTATTAGAGCATATTTTGATTGGGTTGCATCTTATTTTACTAGTTTTGGAGTGACGGGCATCAGTTTGAGTTGTTAGAGCGGCTTTGGAGTCGGTTATGCAATTGCGGAGCAAGGTAAGTCTCCTTTCTAACCTTGTAAGAGGGAATAAACCCCATAGGTGAATTGATTAAATATGTGCTTCTATTTATGGGGGCTACGTACGCACTAGGTGACGAGGGTCCGTACGTATTTACTAGCTATGCCTATGTCCGGGTAGTTTTAAGTTTACATCATGCCTTGTTGATATTGTTATTTGATTTGTGGTTACTGTTTGCCTTGAAAAGAAGCAAGATTGAGGTTTGCGTATTAATTGTCTTGAGAAGAATTTAAATTGAGGAAATTAAGTTTTCAAAAAGTTTTCTATTGGACTTCATATTTTCGAAAAGAAATTGAGGAACACTATAATAACTTAATAAATTTATATTTGACTGCGTCGCATGTATGATCCGCGAGCGGGGTAATAGATGCATCTATGTTTTGTGTTGTTCGACCCTCGGCAGTGCACAGTTTATATTTATATGTTGGATCGGGTCGTACGACCTCGGCATGACTTGCGCGTGATTGTATTAATTGCTTTGGAAATTGTAATAATCGATACTGCTTCATTGGCCTAAGATATAAATTGTTAAATGATGAAAAATGAATTTGGGAAAATTTTTTATTAACAAAAGAATTGTTTACTTATTTCATGATATTGGGCTTACAGTCGTTCTACGTGATCCATACTTAATTATATCATTGGTATATTAATTATAGCCCATAGTAAGTATCCGAGTCGACCCCTCGTCACTACTTCTTCGAGGTTAGGCGGGATACTTACTGGGTACGCATTGATTTAAGTACTCATACTACATTGCTATATATTTTTGTGCATGTATATTAGGGCTGGCAAGTGGGCCGGTCCTGGGCCTAAACGGGCCAAGTGGGCCGGTCCAAACGGTCCCGGTCCCGGGCCGGTCCCAAATTAAACGGGCTAAACGGGCCCTGGCCAAACGGCCTTTTTGTAGGGACCGGCCCGGGACCGGGACCGTTTGGTCCCGGGCTAAACGGTCCCGGCCCGCGGGCTAAGTGGGCCCAACATATTTGTTTTTTAAAAAAAATTAAATAAATATTAGAGACAAAATGATGTTTAAAACAATATCTAAGACAATGCTTTATAAATTTTATTATAGAATTGTGACCTAAATTTTAATATTCAATATTTAATATCGAATATATATAGTATATAAGATGTATATATAGTATATCGATATAAGATGTATATATATATATATATATAAATGTATATATAGTATATATATAAAAGCTATATTCGATAAGCTATATATACATCTTATATACTATATATAAGATGTATATATAGTATAGTATATATATTAAATGTATATATAGTATATATATATATATATATATATATATATATATATATATATATATAAGTAATAAGCTATATTCGATAGGCTATAGAAAATTTGAGAGAGATTGTGATAGATTGATGATTTTGTAAGAAAAAAATGAAAGAATGATGGGGTATTTATAGTTGAAAATAGGGGAAAAGTGTAATTATAAAAAGTTTGGTATTAAAACAAAGTTGGGGGAGGTTAAATGGCTATTTTATAAATAGCCAACGGCTATTTTTGGCAGCCCAATGGCTATATTTTTTTATTTTATTTTTAAAAAAGAAAAAAAAAATTAAAAAAAATAGCCGTTGGGACCGTTTGGCCCGTTAAGGGACCGGTCCGGTCCCGGGCTCTGGCGGGCTAAACGGTCCCCGGCCTGGCGGGCCCAAATCATAGGACCGGCCCACGAGACCGGCCCAAGCCCACTAAAATCGGGCCAAACGGTCCTGGCCCGTTTAGCCCGTTTGGCCCGTTTGGTCTGCGGTTCTGGGCCTGGACCGGCCCACTTGCCACCCTTAATGTATATATATGTCTAGAGGCCTTGTGGGCACAGAGGCGCGGTTATTGCGGGGACTTAGGTGAGCTGCACTCTCTACTACGATCCGCAGCCAACAAAGTCTCCTTCAGAGTATTTATATTTCTCCTGTCCAAATTTGTATTCCAAACAGATGTTGTATTTGATTTTCCTTCCTAGTTGATGCTCATGCACTTGTGACACCGGGTTTGGGGTGATTATAGGTGTCCTGTATTGAACTTGTTGAAAATATTATTATTTATCTTGTAAATTCCACCCTTTACTATTTTATTGAAGGAAAAATATGATTTCAAAATATTAAAACAAGAACCAAATTGAGTATTTATTGTTGGCTTGCCTGACAGTGGTGTCCGGCGCCATCACTACCTTTAATGGATTTTGGCTCGTGACAACATGGTATCAGAGCACTAGGTTCACTTAGGTCTCACGAGTCATTAGCGAGTCTAGTAGAGTCTTGCGGATCGGTACGGAGATATCTGTACTTATCTTCGAGAGGCTACCGAGCTGATAGGAGCACTTCCCTTCTTGATTCTTCATCGTGCGATTTGATTCATTTGAGGCTTATGCCTTCATTTCCTTCCTATTCAATCTTGTGCGATGTGAAGCGCTTGTTATAAATTTAGAAATCGAGGAATTTTAATGGTACCGCGGATATGGTGCGAGATGTTTCTCCCTGCGTATTTGATTGGGCTATGTCATCGCCTTGTGGAAGGATGTTCTGTCATCTCAGCTCAGTAGCTGTATTTCTGATGGTTTTGGGGCTATCCACCAATTGCTATGATATTCATGAGTTGTTATCGCACAGTATTAAATTAATGGTAGGATACTTGTCTACGTGTAGGGGTAGTGAATGAATTGAAAGGAGGTTCTTCTCAATGCGTGATTCAGAGGTTCAGTGTTTTATTTCCAGCAGAGGAAAAGACAATCGAACTAAGAATGTTCAGGTTGGATTGATGGAGTAACGAGACTTGGTATTTTCAAGTGTGGTGGAATCTTCATCCGAGATATGGTGTCGTCGTCCTTGATTAAATGTGTTAAGTTCGCCGGCGTTATGGCCTTCTTCAAATTGCCTTTGGGGCAGAGTATTGTGAATGGTGTCGGGGAAGCGACTGTCAGATGTCGCAGCGTGTTGTGGTTCAGAATCGAATCAGTAATCCTAATGTTGATGGCTCAAGGAAGATGATCTCAGGGGAGGTTTAGAGTTGCGGCGATCTGTTGGTTCGGGTGCTACAGAGATGAATTTTGAGTTAAGGCAACAACTGGGCAGCGAAGGATGAGGAATGGTATATGAGAGGTGTCTTGCGGTGGTTAAACTTCTAGAAGGCCAATTGTAAGGAAACAGAAGTCGAGTAGTTGCTTAGAAGAGAGGGTTTGACCAAAGTGGGAGAGTGGCAGAGTATCATACGGGTTCTGTGGTAGGAGAGCCACACGCCTTGGGGGAAGATAGAGTGATTTGGGATTTAAGGTGGACATTGACTAGGTCTACGGGCTTAATTTAGAATATATTCTGCTACATTGAGGAAGATTGGGTATGACATGAAGGAGTTGCTTAACCTGAAGCAGGATACAATACGACTTTGGATTGAAATGTATTGTCGCACCCTTAGTTGAAGTCCATGAGTAGTGAACGAATTTGTACAACTGGTGAATGAGCACGGACTCAGGATGGTTTATTGGCTTCGTGATAATTGTACTCGGGGCAGCGTTGTTGGAGGATGTCGGCATAGAATTTCCATAGGTGGGATATCTTCTGTGAGCAGGTTAGCGGTTGCGTGGTATTGCTGAAGCTTCTATGAAGAATTTCATTGGTTATCCAGTAAGAGGTCGAATATGTGAATGTGGCTAGTGATTCAAAATGTTCATGAAATATTTAACATAAGGAATCTTAGAGGGTTCCAGGGTTATGCAATGGTAGCTTCAGGCTAAGTGGGAGAGCCCCACCGTCTGTGATTGGATTGTGTAGTTGTCAACTAGTGCGGTTTCCGGTTATCGGTGTATTGATGGGTTACCATGATTAAGGAAAACAAAACATTAGTGGTAGATCGAGCAAGGGATTTGAGGAATGTGTGCTATATTTGGTCTTATCGATTCATGTTCAGGTTTTGGAAAGACTCAGAGTCTATGCTTCGTGTGGAAGTGGTGTATAAGAAAAGAAGTTAAGACGGTTGCTTCTTCGAGAGGGTGTTCATGTACTAATAGGGCCTTGGAGTTTGATTATATTCGGGGACAAGTCATAGTGGGTGACTCTCAACAATGGTCCTAATGGATTCAAAGGTTAAAGTGTGGTGCCTAAGGATTTCAAGTCTGTAGTATGGATAAGTATCCATATGTTGCAGCGGATTATGAATGGTGGCTTGGACTGTTCTACATTATCTTCGGTCTGCGGTGTGGCATTTGAGGAATAGGAAGAAGTAACTTTGGATTCGCGAAAGGGCCTAGCAAAACGGGTGTACCGGTTGTAGATGCTATTGTGCGCTTAAGGGGAACATGAAACGGTTCATGGGTATTGAGACAATGTGGTCTCGTGAAATGGGGTCGCTCAGGACGAGTGCGGATTTAGTTCGTTATGTTTGAATGGAGTTATTATTATTATTTCAAAGACAAGTAGAGAATAAATTGGAAGAAGCGGGGTTGGTTAGTAATGGCTAAATCAGCATGATTGTGGCAATGATCAGTTTCTTTAGCGTGAAGTTTTACAGGTGGTTGTGGCGGTACGTGCGAGGCTTGACGGCCGTTGTAATTTGATTTATTGAGAGGAATTCGGTTATTATGACCTATTTTGTATAGATGGATCCCGGGAGGGACATGGTAGTTTAGACCGCTACGTGGGGGTTGTATTTTCTGCGACTATGGGAAATTATTCACGTGTGGCAAAGGTTCTCCTGAAATGAGTTAAATGAAAGGTTTCCATATAATGAAATGTGTAACCTATTGGTGGTTCGGGAGTTATGATGAAATTCTTTTACTTTTGCGTACTGGTATGTTAGGTGCAGTGAGTGACATGGGAATTGGAGGTTGAGGATCAAGGTTGCAGTTGAGGTCGACAAGAATGTCAAGGGCTCGGATGAGCCGGGAAGAATTCAGATGTTTAGAGTAAGCTGGTATTGGTTTTTTTTGCGTCACCTGAGATCGGAGTCCTGTGTAAGAGGTTCTATGTACTAAGTTGCGGATTTTTTATTTGCTTTACAGCATTAGAGTGGCCGGCAGTATGGAGGTGCAGATTTGTTACCTGGTGCGGAAAGTTGTAGGAGTGCGTCTCATGGGAAGATTGTATAGATGTGACATGTAGTCACCTAATTGATTAAAGATTTAAAATCAAGTATGAAGATTTTGGTACTATCTCTAATGTGATAATTTATGCCTAAAGGGCACTCGGTTCATTTGATTGTGGACTGTGGAAGTTTATTCTGGATTGACGGTTGTTCTTGTGTGTCATTGGAAAACGGGTTATTGTGGATCCTTGAAAGGTTATTTGCCCAGTGCGGTACGATCTGAATCGGCTTGAGGTTCGTGGATGGATCTAAGTGTGAATGTGGGTTCTATATCAGACCGGATGTGTTCATTTCAGCATAGCATCATTTTTGGAGGGGTCTTCGGGCCTTGGATGTTATTTCTGTCGTCAGCTATTTCATGTAATAATCTATTGTGCCATGTGGGTTGTGAGACGGTTTGAATATTCACACTCGTATTGAGATCCTGTATAGTTTATGGTATTATGTGAGCAGGATGGCTCTCGAGATGCAAATCATATATCGCACCTTAGTTGTGCTTAAGTTTTATAGCAAATGACGCTACCTGTCTCCCTAAGATTTGCATTATGTACTTGGCGTGCTTATGGTTGATATTCGGGCATTTCTTGAGTATAGGTGTTACGGCTCGATGTGTGTTTTCTTTAGATTATTACGTGCGGATCGGGTGGTACGCCGCCCTGGGTATATGGTTAGATCGGGTGGCACGCCGCCTCAGATATGTTGTTTGGATCAGGTGGAACGCCGCCACATGTATCATGTGTGGATCGGGTTGCACGCCGCAAAAGTGTGTTGTTGAGTACAGTTCCCCATATCTATCCGTATGTGTATTGTTTCTCATTTTCTGGGTAAAGTTCGTAACATATTTTCGATTGTTTAAATTAGCTACGCGAGTTGAGTAGTTCTTTCCAGAGTTCATTTTCCTTATGTATTGCATTCGAGTCTGTAGCTTGTTAGCACATTGTGGCATCATATGAGGCTTTTGCAGTGTCGGAGGTAGCTTATTGCCTGAGCAGCTTGTACTGGGGTGAGATGAGATTATTGGACCTGGGATCAGTGCGATCAGATTTTATATGAAGCATATTAAAGAGTAAATATTGTTATTCAGTCCATAATGAAGTAATAGTTCTTGTCGGAAGGAGAGACTCCATTAATTGTAATTCGGCAGGTGGCTATGAGTTCTACACATCTTCTCTGTCGTGGCAGTATTGCGAGAGTTTAAGCAAGGCTTAATCATGAGGTACACTACGGGCTTCGGTTAGTGGAAATTTTAGCTGATGTGCTTTGGAAAGACTGCCTTGGGCAAATAAGTTACGTGGTGCATGGTAAGCATTCAGTGAGAGTGTACCATCATGTATTGGTACATCGTGTAGTGATTGAAACGGTGTTCATATGTTGAAAGAAGGCCCGGTGGACTGTTCCGGATGTTGGAATTTGGCTCTAAAGCTTATTTGATCAAATAAAAGGTAGAATCTTCAGATTGGCTCGACCTAATGTGCTCAGCTGGGTTGTGGTAGCAAGGGGAGGTGCACGAGGTGTTAAACAATGATTTCAGACAACTCCAGAGCAGTTCTTAGCACGTTTGAGGACGAATGTATGTTTATGTGGGAGAGAATATAATGACCCGATCGGTCGTTTTGAGCTCTAGCGCGTCGTTCGGCGGTTTGAGGCCCTGAGCAGCTTCACTTCAGGTATTACGACTTGTACGTGTGGTCGGAATTTAATTTCGGAAAGTTCAGAGTTGATTTGGAAAGAATTCAAATTTCGGAAGCTTTAAGTTGGAAAGATTGACTAAGGTGTGATTTTTGAGTACATGACTCAGAATCGGGATTTGAAGGTTCCAACAGGTTCGTATGACGATTTTAGACTTGGGCGTATATTCGGATCGGGGTTTGGATGAGCCGGGAGCGTTTCAGCGCCTATTATGAAAGTTGGCATTTTGGAAGAATTTCATTAATTTGAGTTGTAATGCATTTCAATGTTATCAATATCCGTTTGGGATTTCGAGTCTGGGAATAGCTCCATATGGTGATTCCGGTATTGGGAGCACGTTCGGAAGTGGATTTGGAGGTCTGTAGGTCATTTCAGGGTCATTTGGTGAAAGTTAGAAATTTGAAGGTTTTTGGAGAGTTTGACCGGGAGTAGACTTTTTTATATCGGGGTCAGATTCTGATTCCGGAAGTTGGAATAGGTTCGTAATTCCAATTATGACTTGTGTGTAAAATTTGAGTTCAATCATACGTGATTTGGTAGGTTTCGGCATCAATTGTAGGAGTTTGAAGTTCTAAAGTTCATTGAGTGTGAATTGGAGGGTGATTCATAGTTTCGATATTATTGGATGTGATTTAAAGGCTCGACTAAGTTCGTAATGTATTTTGGGACGTGTTGGTATAATTGGTTGAGGACCGGAGGGCCTCGGGTGGATTTCGGATGGTCAATGGATCGAGTTTGGACTTGGAAGAAAAGATGAGGGAGCTGATATCTGGTGTGATTGCACCTGCGCAAACAGGGCAGCAGGTGCGAGCCAATGGTCGCAGGTGCGGTTTGGGTGAAACTGGGCAGTGACCGTATGTACGAAGGGTTGTCCGCACCTGCGAGGTCGCAGAAGCGGAGGTACGTCGCAGGTGCGAGAGTGAGAGAATAGTCAGGGAGCGCAGGTGCGAGGGTATGTCCGCACCTGCGAAGGCACAGATGCGGAAGGAAAGGTGCAGGTGCAGAGTCGAGCTAGGTAGAGGGAATGCACATGTGGGAGGTTTTGGCCACACCTGCGAGACCGAAAATGCGACAAAGAGGGCGCAGGTGCGAAAGTCGGGCTGGGCAGAATGCTTTTAAATGGGGTTTGGGTTCATTTCACCCAGTTTTCATTTTGGTTGGGCGATTTTTAGAGCTTTTGAAGAGGTGATTTCATCATCTATTATGAGGTAAGTAACTCCCACCTATTCTGAGTCAAATACATGGTTTTTATGTAGATTCAAGCATGGAAATGTGGTAGAAATTTGAGATTTTGAAGAAAAGCCTAGAAATTAATATTTTTGGATTTTGACCATGAATTTGGGCATGAAATTGGAAATAAATTATATATTTGAGTTCGCGAGGTCATGTGTAATAGTTATCTTCGAAACATTTCGGCATCCGGGCACATGGGCCCGAAGGTGATTTTTATTGACTTTTCGAGCGGAGTTGGAAATTGTTGTAAATTGATTAATTATGAGTATTAGAGCATATTTTGATTGGGTTGCATCTTATTTGACTACTTTTGGGGTGAAGGCATTGGTTTGAGTTGTTGAATCGGCTTTGGAGTCGGTTATGGAATTGCGGAGCGAGGTAAGTCTCATTTCTAACCTTGTAAGAGGGAATAAACCACATAGGTGAATTGATTAAATATGTGCTTCTATTTTCGGGGGATACATACGCACGAGGTGACGAGAGTCCGTACGTAGCTACAAGCTATGCCTATGTCCGGGTAGTTTTAGGTTTACTTCATGCCTTGTTGATATTGTTATTTGATTTGTGGTTACTGTTTGCCTTGAAAAGAAGCAAGATTGAGGTTTGCGTATTAATTGTCTTGAGTAGAATTTAAATTGAGGAAATTAAGTTTTCAAAAAGTTTTCATTTGGACTTCGTATTTTCGAAAAGAAATTGAGGAACATCATAATAACTTAATAAATTTATAATTGACCGCGTCACATGTATGATCCATGAGCGGGGTAATAGATGCATGATTTATTGATAAATTTAGATTTGACCGTGCCGCATGTATGATTCGCGAGCGGGGTAATAGATGCATCTATAGTTCGTGTCGTTCGACCTTCGGCATTGCACAATTTATATTTATATGTTGGATCACGTCGTACGACCTCGGCATGACTTGCACATGATTGTATTAATTGCTTTGGAAATTGTATTAATCGATATTGCTTCATTGGCCTGAGATATAAATTGTTAAATGATGAAAAATGAATTTGGGGAAATTTCTTATTAACAAAAGAATTGTTTACTTATTTCATGATATTGGGCTTACGGCCGTTCTACGTGATCCATGCTTAATTATATCATTGGTATATTAATTATAACCCATAGTAAGTATCCGAGTCGACCCCTCGTCACTACTTCTTCGAGGTTAGGCGGGATACTTATTGGGTACGTGTTGATTTACGTACTCATACTACACTTGCTGTATATTTTTGTGCAGGTATATATATGTCCAGAGGCCTTGTGGGCGTAGAGGCGCGATTATTGCGGGGACTTAGGTGAAATGCACTCTCTACTACGATCCACATCCAGCAGAGTCTCCTTCAGAGTATTTATATTTCTCCTGTCCAAATTTTTATTCTAGACAGATGTCGTATTTTATTTTCCTTCCTAGTTGATGCTCATGCACTTATGACACCGGATTTTGGGGTGATTATGGGTGTCATGTATTGAACTTGTTGAAAACATTATTATTTATCTTGTAAATTCCACCCTTTACTATTTGATTGAAGGAAAAATATGATTTCAAAATATTAAAACGAGAACCAAATTGAGTATTTATTGTTGGCTTGCCTGACAGCGGTGTCCGGCGCCCTCACGACCTTTAATGGATTTTGGATCATGATAGCTGGGAATAGGGGCCATATTCTGTTTTAGGAGAGGCACCTTATTGAGACCATTTTTGGGTTAATATTGGCGTATGGTGGAAGTGCCCTTTATATCAAAACAAATGAAGATCAACATGTTCATATTATGTGCTACCTGTTACATTATTTGGAGGGCTTACATGTCGACCGGCTTTAGGATAGATCAGTTGAATGATCAGAATTAAAAAACGTATTCTCCTGATTTTAGTACAAATGTTTGTCATTCTAGAAAAATTGATGTGGTCTTGTGCATATAATTTTTAAGGATTAATTTTCATAAAAAATAAAAAGAGAAAACATAGTCGGTTTTACCGAACTACGCGGGTTTGATTCTCACCGGATGTGAGATACGTAGGCAACCTCCATCGGGATAGCCCCACATTTTTCAAAAAAATAAGAAGCATAAAACTTTCGCATGTGTATAAAGTGTTTGAAAAATAAAGTAAAAATTGCTATTTTTGGTCACCTTTTACTGTTTTGCCCTCGTATCCGACTGTTTTTGCCAAGACAGCCTTAAAATCTTCTTTGAAAGTGTTAAAGGGTTGTTTTTGTAAAATTTGCTACAACATCCATTCTTTTTTACCTTTTCTTTACCATTTTGTCCTTATGTCCGACCATTTTGCCAAGACGGCCTAAACCTTCCACGGAAGTGCCGAAAAGCTGTTTTTTATAAAAATGACCATTCTGTATGTTTTTATCTACTTTTTACTATGTTGCTTTTGTATTGGTCTGTTTTGCCAAGACAGCCTTAAAATCTTCCTCGGAAGTGCTGAAGGGCTATTTTTATAAAATAACTACTTTGTCCATCTTTGTTCGCTTTTACCATTTTGCCCTTATGTCTGGCCAGTTTTACCGAGACAGCTTTAAACCTTCTACGGAAGTACCGAAATGTTGTTTTCGCAAAAATAGCCATCTTATCTAGTTTTATCCGGTCTTTCTGTCATAACAATCTTAAAATCTTTCTCGAAAGTGCTGAAGGGCCATTTTTGTAAAATAGCTATTTTGTCTATCTTTGTTCACCTTTTATCATTTTCATTTTTCCCTTATATCCGCCATTTTTGTCAAGACAACCTTAAACCTTCCATGGGAGTACTCAAGGTTTTTTTTCATAAAAATGGTCATTTTATCTAGTTTTGTCTAGTCATATTTGGCGAGACAGCCTTTGAACCTCACTCGGGAGTACCGAAGGGCCATTTTCATAAAAATAATCATTTTATTTATTTTGTCTACTTGTTATTATTTTGTCCCATTTTGGCCGTATAGCCGAGACAACCTTTAAACCTTTCATGAAAGTATCACATGATTGTTTTCGTAATAATAACTATGTTGTCTATTTTTATCTACTTTTATCATTTTACCTTTGGTCTGGCCATTTCTGCCGAGGCGGCTTTAAAAGCTTTTCTCGAAAGAATCAAAAAGGTTATTTCCGTGATAATATCTATTTTTACCCTTTTACCACTTTGTTCTTGACCCGGTCATTTTAATTAAGACCTTGTTCAGAAATGTTGGAGGACAATCTTTGTAATAATAGATATCTTGATTTTCATGAACTACACACACCTAATTCTTGACTTAATGCAAGATACCCAGGCAAATCCTCTAGGGTCTGGTGTCATGTCTAAATTTGACAAATTGGTCAAGTCTTACCAATTGGGTCATGGACTAGTCTTCAAAATTGTATCTTCCTCCAACGAGGGTGTCCGCTCTTCAGCAAACCCTCGCTTCAAAGTTTGGGTCGGTTACTTGAGTCCCATATTTCCATTTCTAACTTTTATGAGTCAAACTCCAGGGTATCGGAAATTTTTGTATTATCTAAGCTTGCATCGGTCATAACCTCATGTTCTACCATTTAGGTGCGATATGAATACAATGAAAAGAAGATCTGACAAAAGGCCAAAAGATGACGAGCCCCCAAAAATTTAGCTTGTGCATAAAACACCCCCGTTGTGGAGACAATGGTGGAAAAATATGGACATTTGTGAATAGGAAAAGATCAAGGACCATCTGGGTCACTTTGTGAACATTATGGAGATCAACCCAATGAGGGACTTAATCGAGGCGTTGGTGTATTTTTCGGATCCTAATAACAATGTATTCTGTTTTAATAGTTTCGAAATGACGCCCACTTTGGAGGAGTTAGCTGGATACACAAGGTTAGGCGATGAGCTTAGGAATAAGAGACCTTTGGCCCCAAGGGACATCGCTGGCAGTAAGTTTCTTGAGCAGATAAAAATCAGCCAAAATAAAATGGCAAGTGTGGAACGAGGGCACATTCAATTGGGTTTCTTGTACGACATGTATAGGTGTCCAGGTGGATTTTCAAAGCACTGGAAAGAGCTTGATAATAAAATTGGATACAAAGCTTGGCAAAGTCATGGGTGGAGAGCATTCCTAGTGGCATTACTAGGGACGATGATTTTCCCGAGGCATGACAAAAATATTGATATTCGATTATCTAGAATAGTAACCGCTTTATTGCGTGGAAAGGATATCACTATCATTCTTATGGTACTGTCAGTTATTTACCGTGCCCTGACCAAATGTCAGAAAGGAAAAGATTTCTTTGAAGGTTGTAACATCATACTCCAAAAATGATTTTAGAGCACCTTCTCCGTCATCCCGTATGGATAAATTTTAGTGTCCATTGGCGAAACAATGAGCTTGAAGATAGGTTTAAATATGTGATCGTAGATAGTAGCTTCCCTGAGGGCGTCGAAGCATGGTGGAGGTATCTTCATAAGTTGACCGCTTTTGAAATTTCATGGAAATGCCATTGGTTCTCACCAAAAGAGGTCATATACAAGTCTTACCACCATTCATTTTTTATTTTAATGAGTCTTCGGAGTTTTCAGCCGTGCGTGCCTATGAGAGTCCTACGCGAATTAGGTAAAAAACAAGTAGTGCCCACAGTGAAACACATGCAAAGCTTCATGTGGGAGGTAACATCAGAGGATTCTGTTCGTGAGGCTTTTGCTCAGCAGGTTTGGGATGAAAATAAGGTTCTCGGATTTCAGACTATGGTAGAAGATCCAGATCAAGGAAAGTTAGACCATGTATATTTTGAGTGGTTCTATGACCAAGATGCTTTTGGATCCAAGAAAGAGATAGTTATGAAGAGCACGACAGAATGAGAGACTGAAATCAGAACAAGATTGGGGCAGGCCAAGGAGAAAATAGCAAGAGACTATGAATCCATCATCCGGGAACTATGTAGGGATATAAGTATCGTCAACGTGAATAAGAATTTGCAGTACACTGAGTTTAAAGAAGAGAAAATCAGATTAACACATGAGGTTCAAGCGCTTCAAGCACAGCTTCGACAAGTGAGAATAGGGGCCACTACTCAGCAACAGGCGACCATTCCAAAGCATGAAAAAATGCATTACAACCTTATCATCCATGATCTAAGGGCTCGGCCCATGGCTGCAAAATCAAGTAAGAACTAGCTAGAGAATAAGCTAGCAAAGGCCCAGAACCAGCTAATTCTGGCATTACAATGCGAGGCGGATATATCAGACACATCCAATAACCATGAGCGACATATCAAGTTCTTAAGTCCGAGCCAGGAGCATGTTAAAAGGAGGGTCTATGAAGTGGCTACTTATACCACTCTAGGGTGTGTGACTTGTCAGGGTTTGACTCGAGAGCAATTTTCTACGGTAGCGCACGCCACATTGCCACGGACTTGAAGCACATATACTTGATATGGAAGGTCAGTCGTAGGAATAAGCACTTTGACTACAATGATGCCGGTGGATTCTCCTGCAGGGATCAGAGTCTTCTTTTAGTTGGTAGCCCACTTTGATTGTTCATTTGTCGTCATCGAGTTTGTAATAGTCTTTTGGTGTTTTGAGTCTTGTCGTTTTGCCTTTTATTTTTAAAAGTCTGTTTGAGTCAAGTACGTTCTAGTTTAAATGTTTGTCTTTTTAGGTTGTATCTTCATGTAATTTTTGTTTTTTTAGTCTTGTATATAAAAAAGAGAAGAAAGAGAAAAAGATTTTATTTTAGAAAAATTCGAAAATGAACCAAAAAGATGCTTTTTTGTAAATTTTAAAAACAAAACTTTATTTTTGTAAATTAAAAAAAACAAATGGCCATGTCCCTGAACTACGTAATGAACTGATTCATGCGGTGACATAATACATAGGCAACCCCCAAAAGGATCGATCGAAATATTCTTCAACAACTCTAAAATAGGGGATCACAATGAGGCGAGTGAAAAGAAAAGCGAAAAAAAAGAGAGAAGAAAATAAGAGTGCCAATAGATAGCAACCTTATAAGCCGGAATGAAACATAAAGCCTTCCAAAATCATGTTAGAGGCGGTGATAATGTTAGGAGCATGGCATATTATGTGTGATTCATATCTATAAAATGCTTAACCCTAACACATTTGTTGTATCTTATCTAGTAAGCTTAAGGTAATTGGTTTGTGGTGAAGCTGGCAATACATCATTACTTCACCAGATCTAAAGGAAAGGTACCGATGGCTAACAATGATGAAATCGAGTTAGTCAGTGACGACCTCCATGGTCAGTCATAAGGGTGTTCGTTGGTCGGTACGGTACAGTATTTAGATATTTCGGTTTGGTATTTTTGGTATTCAGTTTCTTAAAATGCTATACCAATACCGTACCTAATTAAATTCGATATGGTTCGGTTTTTCTCCTTTCGATTTCGGTTTTTTAGGTTCGGTAACTTCGATTTATTCGGTTTGAATACTAATTAGTGTGTAGAGTCATAAAGTGTAATATTTGTAATTAAAGCACTCCAAACTACAAAACTAAAAACGTTTGTTGACAAAAGTTTTGTCCAAAACCAACAAATATCAACCCAAAGAGAGAAAATTGTACATAAAGGAATAAATTTGGTCATTAGAAATGTCTTATTACTTGCTTAGAGTTAATTGATGAACTTATAAAATAAATGAAAGTAAAATTTTAGATTTTTTATATTTATGTTATAATTAATAATATGTTTATTGTGTAATATAATATATATTTCAGTATGGTATCGGTATTTTCAGTATTTTATTTTCAAATACCAAATACCATACCTAATACCAAATTATTTTTAAAGCTTAAACCAAATACCATACCGAATATCAAAATATCGAATACCAAATACCAAAATTTTCGGTTTCGGTACGGTAATTCGGTATTTACCAAATTATGCAAGACCCTAGTCATTTAGTTGAGCAAGAGTCGGAGAAAGTATGAAGATCGAAACATCAACTGTCTCATGTGTATCAGGCTTGGGTCTCCGGTCAACCTCCGCCTCAGGGACCCTCCGAGAGAACTTACATTGTACCCCTGGCTACTAAACCACTTCTCCCCACAACGAGTGATCATATTATACCACCATGGAATGTGAAAAACACAGCTTCCCTTCCACCCCTAGTACCTCTAATGTGCGACCTCTTGCCGCACCGGTTAGGAACACCTCTCTCATCGTGTCTAGCGCACCAGTGTATACAATTCCACCACCAAATCCTATGACAAGGCCAAACATCGAGCCATCATCTCATTCTTATGATGGCCAATACTACTCTCCAGATATGGCTTTCAAGGTCTCGACTACAAACAATCAGACTCCACACTATAAGTCACCCGTACAAAATGAAAAAGATGTCAAGACGGGAGAGCCAGATGAAATAGCTAAGAAAATAAAAAGTCTTGAGCAGAACATAAATAAAATACAAGGACTAGGTGCTCACAAAAGTGTCTCATTCAGTGATCTATGCATGTTTCCTCACAACCATTTACCCCCAGTGTTCAAGACACCAAAATTTGAGAAATATGATGGACACGGCGACCCTATCGCCCACTTGAAGAGGTACTGCAACCAGTTGAGAAGTGCGGATGTAAAGGAAGATTTGTTGACGGATTATTTTGGAGAGAGTCTTGTAGGTGTAGCCTCGGATTGGTTCATTGACCAAGATACCTCTCACTGTCATGTTTTGGCCGACATTGCACAAGCCTTCATTAAACAATTCCAATACAACATTGATATTGCATCAGATCATAATTCCCTCTCCAATATGAATAAGAAACTGATTGAAAGCTTCAAGGAGTATGCCGTTAGGTGGAGAGAGAAAGCACCTAGACTTAAGCCACCCAAGGATGACCATGAGTTAATCACTGTCTTTCTTCATGCTCAAGATCTTGATTATTTTCAAATATGATGTCCGCAGTGGGCAGACCTTTTGCTGAAGCAGTCAAGATAGGAGAAATGGTCGAGAATGGCCTCAAGACTGGCCGAATTATAAGCCAAGAAGCTTTCAAAGCAGTTGCCCAAGCAATCTGGAATAGGCCGGACAACCTTGCTAACCAAAAGAAGAAAAATGAGGAGGCCATAATGACATCAGGGGCAAAAAGAGGTCAAAGGGGAGCATCTCAACAATATGGGCAGTCTCATCTGGTTTTCTATGGTTCCCTACAGCACTCCTATCAACCCGCGGATTATCAATACTTAGTTGCTCTACAACACGCATTATTCAATGCTCAGTCTTATGCCAAACCATCCAATCTCCAATAGATGCAGGCCCCAACTCCAAGATACCTTTGTAAGGGACAACATAACTCTCAATCACCCAACAACCCTCATCCAAAAAAGAGTATGAGGGGGAACATAAGCAGAGAGACAATTTCCCGCCAATCATAGAATCCTACACAAATTTGTTTGAAAGGTTGAAACGTTGTGGCATGATGGAGCCACTTCAAGGGTATGTTCTTGATCCATATGAAAAAAGTTTTAACCATGATGTACGGTACATGTACCATTCCAATGTCTAGGGGCATAGCACTGAGGATTGTCAGGCTTTGAAAAAAGGAAATAGAAATGATGATTCAAGAAGGGATGATCGTCGTCCAAGATAATAGCACCCTAAACGTCATGAAAAAGCACGCAATGTTTGGATGATTCACAAGTATAAAGAATATGGGGACAATTTGTTGAAAATGTCAAGAACCTGTCCACTGAATACAAGGCGATCAAAATCGTTGAAAGTCCTGTTTGATGATGATGTGCAAATCATAGCTGAGATGTCGAGCTTGATAATTTTAAAGCCACTTCCCTCATTGTTGGGAAGGGGTCTTGGTAACTAGTTTTGTCATAATTTCTATTATCTGGATTATTTAGAGGTTGTGATCCAGATATTGTTTGTTTGTCCTGTCATCAAACCTATATATCCTTTAATCAATATAATGCAACTTTTCATTTTATGTCATTTTAATCATTGTGTTTAATTATTCTTGCATATATAGTTCTTTTCATGCCAATTTCAGTGACATGATATGCATTTGGAGTTTTCGGATAGATTTTAGAAAGCATGTCCAATCTTGAATTAAATCGAGGAAAAACACTTTGAATATAAGGAAAAGGCTGAAACACTTTGATGATAAGCCTGTGTCAAGTTCACGAGGAACCAAAATACTTATATTCGTAGAGGTTAAAGATCTTCATCTCAATCTATCATGAAAATACGGCTAAAGAATATTTGAATGGGTTGAAGTTTTGTTGGACTAATCAATGAAAAAGGTTTTTTTGCCACGGCCTGCCATAATCTAATCATATCAGGGAAGATGACCCAAATCTCCACAGAAGGTGTATTCCAGGGAATTTAAATGTATTAGTTGGTACTAAAGTTCATCATTTCATATCAAGACAAAGGCCAAGAAAAGGTGGCTCCAAATTGTCAAAGGTCACTTGTTACAAACAAGATATTGACTATGAAGCTATACAACTGACAAAACCAAGAAGACAGTTATGTCCATCAATGTCGAACCTGAGAAGAGATAGAATGATTGTCATTCTTGAGGCTAGGAAGCCCTTTTTCTTCTATCCAATCACTTTATACCCTTCGTCACCCCTTTTGAGCCTATTTTGTTTTTTATTTGACCCCCCCTCTTGTGGAATCAAGTATAGAGTCCAAAATAAATCTAATATCCATGCCACTGTAAAATCGGAGCTAGGATAATTTGATTATATATAAAAAAAAAAGAGAAAAGAAACAAAGAAATATGGAAACAAAAACAATAAAAAAATATTTCGTGTTAGTTTGAACTATGTTTGACGTGATTCCTTTAAAGGATACACAGGAAGCTCTAAACAAGGGTTCAGTCTAACCAAATCAAAAACAAAATTCCCCAGTATCCGAAACTGGGGCAGAAGTGTTTTATGTTTTTATGAAGAGTCGATTCCAAGAGTTGTAAGTATACAACCCTATCATCTTGAGTCCATTTTGAGCCTTATTCTGACCCTTTATTTCTAACCTTATCCAAAAGTCTTCCAAATAAAGACCTCCTGATTAGTATTTCAGAATTCTAAGGGAAGCACACAATAAGCAACAGTTGTCACATGACATAGAACAATGTCAAGTTGCTCGCACAAAAATAAATAAGAGTAAAACACGATAATGAATGAAAATTAGATATTCTTATTAGTGAAAACCCTCATGGGCACAGTAAGGCGATGGTAAGTAGAGATAAATAAATTAGAGAGGTTGGTTGGCGAAGACCTTTCAGGGCACTGTTGGTCGAACGTGAGTTGTGATTTGATGCAAATGATTCGCACAAAGAGGCCAACTTCCAAGACGAAAGGGAAAAACAAGTAGAAAGGGTATATTGGTTGGAAATATTTAGTCACTCAGTCCAAAATGCATGTCATGATCATTAAAGTTGGCTACCACACTCAAAAGATCCCTTTTTGTTTTCCTTCTTTCTCTCCCTCTAAAGTGGCATTTTCAGTTAAATACTATTCCGTCTCTCTTTTACATCGCTTCATTTTTCCATTTGCATTATTATTTTGAGTCAGTCTTTGTTAAAACAAAAGAGAAATGATTTCAAAATCTGTTACTAGCTTTTAACTATACAAAGCGAGTTCTATCCTAGCATATCAAGGAGGACATGCCTAGGAAGAAACATGCACAATAAGATGTTGAGCTTAAGAAATATCTAAGGGTTCATGCAGATGGAAGTTCCAAAGAGAAAATTTTCCTGGCCTATTTGCTTAGAAGCCAACAAAGAAAGGGCCACAAAATTGGTCATTGTTTCCAGGAAGGGCAAAATAAAGGATGTGGGGCATACACGACATTGACAAAGGCACCAATCCAATTGTGATTTCCTCTGATAAGCCGAACAAAGTGTTTCGAAGAAATTGAAAAGGTCACTAAGCAAGACTTGTTTCATGGGCAAAGCTGATAGCACCACAGACACAAACTGATATCTCGTGCAATATAATCAAGTTTGATTTTTAAAGGAATAACCGTCAAAGTGAAGACTTGCTTTATAGACAAGGTTCAGCAACACCTTAGACATTCGGGTAATAAACAATCGGGGAAACGATGGAAAACCAAGATTTCTAGAAAGCAATACAGAGTTTTCGAGCAACTTGGTATCGCGCTTAAAGAATGAGTTCTTCTTCAGCAAGGTGGCCGCAAATTCAAACTACTCAGGGCATCAAGACCACAAACCGACCACCATTGTTAAACTCACAAATCTTTCTTTGTTTGAAGCAGGAAACAAAGTAGCATAGAAATGAAGTTCTCAAAGTACGAATGTCACCAAAGGTAAGTTCTTCAAAGTCTCTACTTTTTCTTTCTAGGCATGCCCATAATTACATCATCAACTACTTCATTTTCCAACATAAGGTACACCAGTCCTTAGTTGAGATTCCATTTTGATATAGGGAACAACACTCCCTAGTTGCATGTTTTCCAATCCCTAGCTGTATTTTCCAACATAAGGTACACTAATCTTTAGTGAGGCTCCATTTTCATACAAGGTATCCTATCCTCTAGTTACCTTCTCTCTAAATAATACAAGGCGACATCCCTTGGTTACATTCTCTCAATGATATAGGGTGACAACCCCTTGTCATATTCTATCTAAGTAATACAGGGTGTCAACCCCTGGTTACCTTCCTTCTCACTGATACAAGGGGATAACCTTTGATTATACTCCCTTTTAGTGATACAGGGCGACAACCCCTGGTTATATTCTTTCTTAGTAATACAAAGCGCCAACCCCTGGTTACATTCCCTCCAAGTCTTTCAACCTCATTCGTAGGAGACGCACTTCTTAGTTTGAGTCATTCCAGTGGGAGACACACTTCCTATATTTAAACCACCAATCCTAGGAGACGCACTTCCTACTCCAATTCTTCCAACCTCACTCATAGGAGACGCACTTCCTATTTTGAGTCATTCCGGTAGGAGATGTACTTCCTAATCTAAAACACCAATCCTAAGAGACGCACATCCTAGTCCAAGTCTTTCAACCTCACTCGTAGGAGACACACTTCCTAGTTTGAGGCATTGCAGTAGGAGATGCACTTTCTAATCTAAACCACCAATCCTAGGAGACGCACTTCCTAGACCAAGTCTTTCAACCTCACTCGTAGGAGACACACTTCCTAGTTTGAGTCATTCCAGTGGGAGATGCACTTCCTAATCTAAACCACCAATCCTAGGAGATGCACTTCTTAGTCCAAATCTTTCAACCTCACTCGTAGGAGACGCGCTTCCTAGTTTGAGTCATTCCAGTAGGAGACACACTTCCTAATCTAAACCACCAATCCTAGGAGACGCACTTCCTAGTCCATGTCTTCCAACCTCACTCGCAGGAGACGCACTTCCTAGTTTGAGTCATTCCAATTGGAGATGCACTTCCTAATCTAAACCACCAATTCTAGGAGACACACTTCCTAGTCCAAGTCTTTAAACCTCACTCGTAGGAGACCCACTTCCTTGTTTGAGTTATTCCAATAGGAGACACACTTCCTAATCTAAACCACCAATCCTAGAGACGCACTTCCTAGTCCAAGTCTTTCAACCTCATTCGTAGGAGACACACTTCCTAGTTTAAGTCATTCCATAAAGAGACACACTTCCTAATCTGAACAATTAATCCTAGGAGATGCACTTCCTATCCCCAAACCTTTCAACCTTATTCGTAGGAATGCACTTCTTAGTTTGAGTCATTCCAATATGAGAAGCACTTCCCAATCTGAATCATTAATTCTAGGAGACGCACTTTCTAGTCCAAGTTTTCAACCTCATTGGTAGGAGACACATTTCCTAGTTTGAGTCATTCCAATAGGAGACACACTTCCTAATCTAAACCTTTATTCCTAGGAGACGCACTTCCTAGTCCGTGTCCTTCAACCTCACTCGTATGAGACACACTTCCTAGCTTGAGTCAACCGTATCTATTCTAATAGGAGACGCACTTTCTAATATGAGTCATTAATCCTAGGAGATGCAATTCCTAGTTAGAGTCCTTCAATATCAAGGTCATCCCATTGCTACCCTTGGGAGATGCACCTCCTAAGTCAAAGTTTTATCAATTTTACACCTAAGATAAGAACATCCTTTTCGGAGCCTTTTTTTTCATTTTTGCATCTTTCAAATAAAATAAGTTGGTCTGCATCTTTACGCCTTTACCCAGTAACTCACAAAATATTCTCAGTGCCAAACTGGGGAAGAAACATTTGTTCATTTTGTTCGTCTTTGATGGCTTTGCAGGCCCCACCGTAGAGCACAAGTGATGATTAAAGCTTGTAGTTTTAGTTTCTCATCAGGATAAAGAAGTCTTTCGATCCGGAAAGCAAGCAACTGAGACTAGGTCATAATCTTTTTTTTTCAAAGGTCGTTAAGATCCAATCCAAGGTCAACACAAGCGAGCATGTCAAGAATCAAGAACTGACTCCAGAAGACACATATAGGAATTTTGTAACTCTTAGCTTGTAGACATATGTAGTTATCTTCTCTTTTTCTTTTGATGTAAGCAGCAAGCGACAGTAACACCAACACCAACAGCAGCAGCAATCTTAGCTCTAGTGTCTGGTAGTCCCAGCTACCAAAATATAAAAAATAAAAAATTCAGAACTATACTAACCTGATTCCTTTATAGCCAAGGATATGTAGGCAACCTCGAAAGCAAGGTTCGGAACATTTTTTAAACATGTTTTCATTTGAGTGATGTGTGAGCAAACAATTAGCTATGGCATTCACTTTTCTTTGCACGAAAACTCTTCATGTTCTCAAGCAAAGAGGGGCAGCTGTGAATACCTAATTTTCACACATCTTAAATTTATTAGTGTTTTGTTATTTTAATTATTTTTTCCAATTTTTGTGTCTTTAATTGCGTATTTCATATCAAAATAAATACTAAAAAAATATTTCTTTCTTCATTTGTGCATTTTAGAAGTTCACTAATTGTTCAATAGGTGAATTAATCTAGTTAATTAATTATTTGAATAAGTTATAATTAATTTATTTATTTGTGTAAATTTAGTTTAATAAGTATGATTAACGAAACAATTGGGCCAAATTTGAAAGAGAAAGTGTCATGACCCAAAATCTGCATGTCGTGATGGCACCTATCTCGATACTAGTTAAGCGACAACCTCAATAAACTATAATTTTTTTAAGTTTGAAAATATAATATTTAAAGTCAATACAAAATTCTCATTAATACCGACATAAAACACTCCCAAAATCCGGTGTCACTGAGTACATGAGCATCTAAATGATAACAAAGTTTGACTGATAAAAATACTGTCTAAAAATATAGAACAATACAAAAACTCAAAGGAAAGAGAGTCAAGGTCTGCGGACGTCAAGTAGCTACCTCGATAGTCTCCAACAAATAAAGCTCCGAAAAACTAGCAATCACCGTGTTCGGATGTACCTAGATCTGCACACGAGGTACAGGGTGTAGTATGAGTACAACCAACTCAGCAAGTAACAATACTAAATAAAGAGCTGAAGATAGTGACGAGCTTCACAGCTAAGTCCAATTATAGTAATTTCCAACATAAGAAGGTAGGCATGCTTTCAAGTTCAACATTTAAAACTCAAACAGTAATTTCATATCAAGTTCGACTGAAAGCGAAGATAATATCTTTCAGAAATTTCCAAAACAATGATATATGATAACTGAAGTGAAACAATAATTAAATCAATGCATTCTTTCAGAACAATAGTCCCTCGGTCCTCCCATTCACTCCAACCTCACAATCACTCTTTCCTCACAATCACTCATTCCTCTCAATCACTCAGCACTCGACACTCGGCACTCAATAGGTACATGCGCTCACTAGGGGTATGTACATACTCCGGAAGGGATCCTTCAGCCCAAGCGCTATAACAAGTCAATCATGGCATAAATCAATGGAACATGCTGTGGCATGCAACCCGATCCAATAAATATTCTCACAATCAGGCCCTCGGCCTCACTTAGTCATCAACCTCTCCAGTCTCTCGGAAATCATGATAAGCAGCCTAAACAACATTGATATGATGCATCAACAATGAACAATAGAGACTGAAATGTAATATGCAAGTAAAACTGTGACTGAGTACAAAACAATAATTTAGCAAATAATTCAATATGTACACGACCTATGTGGGTCCCTACAGTGTCAAAACATGGTTTAAACATCATTTATAGTTCAGTTTCTCTAAAACATGAAAAATGTACAGATAACAACAGATTATTCAACTACACAGTTCCATGGAATTTTATCAAGTCATAATTCCTATGATGCACTCCCACACGCCCGTCACCTAGCATGTGCGTCACCTCAAAACCAATCACATATCACAAAATCCGGGGTTTCATACCCTCAAAACCAAATTTAGAACCGTAACTTACCTCAAACCGTGTAATTCTTTATCCTGATATGCCTTTGCCTCGTGAATCAGCCTTCGAACGCCTTGAATCTAGTCACAATTTATTTGATTCAGTCAATGCAAATTATGGGAATTAATTCCATATGAAAATACTAATTTTCCAACAAATCCGAAATAATACTCAAAAATTGCCTGTGGGGCCCATGTCTTAGAACATGACAAAAGCTATAAAATATGAACACCCATTCAACCACGAGTCCAACGATATAAATTTTACCAAATTCCGACATCAACACGACCCTCAAATCTTCAAATTAAACCAAGAGGGTTTTCGAAATTTTCCAACTTAATTCACCAATTAAATGTTAAAAACAACCATGAATTCGGGTTATTTGACCAATATTGAGTTAAGAACACTTACCCCGTTATTTTCCTTGAAAATCTCCTGAAAATTGCCTCTTTCCGAGCTCCAATTCATCAAAAATGGAAAATGGGACGAAGTCCCATTTCAGAATTTAAACTTTCTGTCCAGGCATTCCTTCTTCGCGAACGCGACAGGACCCTCGCGTTCGCGAAGTACAAAATTTGGTTGTCCAAAAATTCCCCTTCGCGAACGCGATTCATAGCTTGTGAACATGCTTTACCGGGTGAACCTTCGCGAACGTGGCCTACACTTCGCGAACGCGAAGGCAAAAATCCTCACCAGCCAGTTTCCTTTTCGCGAACACGATGCCTAATCGCGGACGTGTAGCCTTACCTCCTTACCTTACGCGAACGCGTCCTTCTCTTTGCGAATGTGAAGAACAAAACCTCGCCTGCCTCCATTTTTCCTTCGCGAACGTGAGACCCCTCTCGCGAATGCGAAGAAGGAAACCAGCCACTGCATTAGAAATATTCCAGCAAAGTTCCATGTCCAAAATTCAATCAGTTAACCGTCCGAAACTCACCCGAGGCCCCCAGGATCTCAACCAAATACACCAACAAATCCTAAAACATCATAAAAGCTTAGTCGAAGCCTCAAATCACATCAAACGACTCTAAAAACACGAATTATACCCCAATTCAAGCCTAAAGAAACTAAGAAATTCTGACTTCTACATTCGATGTCGAAACCTATCAAATCAAGTTCGAATGACCTCAAATTTTGCGCACAAGTCACAAATGACATAACGGACCTATTACAATTTCCAGAATCAGATTCCAACCCCGATATCAAAAAGTCAATTCCCCGGTCAAACTTTCAAACTTAAATTTCTATTTTAGCCATTTCAAGTTTAATTTAACTACGGACTTCCAAATAAGTTTTCGGACATGCTCCTAAGTTCAAAATCACCATACAGAGCTATTGGAATCATCAAAATTCTATTCCGGGGTCGTTTACACATAAGTCAACATCCGATCAACTATTTCAACTTAAGCTTTAAATCTTGGAACTAAGTGTTCCAATTCATTCCAAAACCTCACTAGACCCAAACTAATTATCTAGGCAAGTCACATAATAACTGTAAAGCATAAATTGAGCAATAAATAAAAAACGGGATTGTAATACTCAAAACGACCGGCCGGGTCATTATAGAAAGTGACCAAGAGTGCAAGATAAGGGGCTGCCACTGAAAGGGTCTGAAACGACGTAGTTTTGCCTCAAAACTACGTCGTTTCATTTAAGTGATCCAAGATCAAATCTCACCCATTGATCACCCTTGATCTAATGGTCCGTATTTGATCTCTCAAGAGGTATTTAAAGCCTCAAAAATCTGAAAATTACCTCCATTTCCACCCATAATACTTTTTTTCTTCCTCTCTCTTCTCTCTCTCTCTCTCTCTCTCACTATTAGAAATCCGGGAAAACATGACCAAGTGATACCGACCAACGTTGGTCGGTTAATAAAAGCGACTAAAAAACCATCCAACAAGGATGGAAACAACCAAAAAAATATTTTACATTTTTTTTAAATTACATACAGACCGAAATTTGTCGGAATATTGGTAAAACATTTGACCATAGTGGTCAGACTTGCTTAGTCAAAGCACCGTTTTGATTACCAACCAACACTAGTTGGTAATGTGGACCTACTATTTTAAATTTTAATAATTATATTATTATTTAAAATATTTTATAAATTTATAGTTAGATTTACCGACCAAAGTTGGTTGGTTCATAGGTCAAATATGAACCGACTAACTTCGGTCGGTTCATAGGTCAAATATGGTCAAACTTTTGAATCACATTAATATTTACTATCTAAATAATATAAATGTAAACCGTTAACACTTTATTTTAAAATAAAAATAATGAATACACTAACATATACTATAACAATTATATATAGTTAAAGTAGTACAACGAAGTGTGTGTGTATAAATATATATATATATAGCCGCATCTAAGAACACGAAAAGCTAGGGCCACAGGGTCTGGTTTCTTTGGGGATAGACTTGTGAAGAAGCAATAATCTAATTAGTATATATAATTGATCATCATCAAATATATCTATTTGTAAATTGATTCATCGACTTATAACTTAAATGCATCGATGAATATTAAAAATAAAATGTCTCGACCTATAACGATAATTATTAATGTCACGACCCAAAATTCAACTAGTCGTGATGGCATCTAACCCAACCCGCTAGGTAAGCCAGTTATCAACTATCCAATTCCAATGAAATTTAACAAGACAATTAAGTAAAAGAAAATATCTAAATCTTATACATTCCCCAAGAACTGGTAGTACAAATCATGAGCTTCTAAGATTAGAATTTACAAAGTTGGTATGAAATAATTACATCATCTGTTCGAAATGTACATAAACAGATTTTTATAAATCTAAGGCTACCTTGAATAAGAGGCAGCTACAACCGGAACGCAGGTACATCTTCAAATCCAGCTCCCATCAGTCTCCGCAACATCAGCATCCAACATCTGCACGCAAGGTGCAGAAGTGTAGTATGAGTACAACCGACCCCATGAACTCAATAAGTAACAAACCTAACCTAGGGTTGAAAGAAGTGACGAGCAGGAACAAAGGTCGGGTCCAACACCAATAGCCTTCAACAGTCCATAATAACGTAAAGCAAGGAATAAAAAAAGTAACTCAGAGATAAAATACTCGGCTTAATCATGATTTCTGAAAATAGTTCTGCCTTTCAAGTATATCAGTGAAAACCCAAATTGTTTACCGAAGTTTCCAAAAAAATGAGTAAGTTTGAAAACAGTAATTTTCCCAAAAATCCTTTCAACAATAACTAAGATGTTTCATTTTCTCTCCAGATAGCCAGTGTAAAATGCATCACTATTCCCATATGTCAATGTGTGTGAGAAGTCATGAATGACGTGATACCGTACAACATGAGAAAAATACATCTCTATGCATGTATGTCATGAGTGCATGTCAATGCAAAGTATCTCAAAGATGAACTCATGTACTCACACTCTCAGAGTACTCAATCTCATTGTCTCACACTTTCCACTCATCATGCTCAATTACTCAGTACTGTATATGGCCAATCCAGCACAGGGAAAATCCATCTCGGAATATATACATCAACTGACCATCAGTCACTCAGTACTGAGTAGGTCCAATCCATCCTGTCACGGCCCAATTTCATCATAGGCCATGATGGCGCCCAACACCGTTGTTAGGAAAGCCAACATTGATAAATCTAGTGTGGTTTCCACTTTTAACATGTTTGCAAACTAATAATTTTTCTGTATTTATAAACGATTTAGAAATTTACTGCTGTAAGGTAATTAGACAAAAGCAACTGAGTGCAAATCGAAGTCACAATAATAAATCCAAAATCATAAGTCTACTAGTGTGTGCCAAGACCTGCTGTCACAAGTATGTGGGCTACTAGCAGAATATACAAAAGAATACTAGCCTACTGTCTCAAGGAAATAGACAGAAATATAAATCCAAAAGAGAGACTCCGGCTGCTGCTGAACGGCTCGCAAGGCCAGCTCACCGTGTAGTCTCGATCTAGAAGTCAAACGTGCACGCCGGACTGGTAACCAGATGCACCTGCCTCAGATCTTGCACATCAAGTTCAGAACTGTAGCGTGAGTACGTAAACAACGTATACCCAGTAAGTATCTAGCCTAACCTCGAAGAAGTAGTGACGAGGGGTCGACTTCGACACTTACAAAGGGCCAAAAATATAATAATGTATAAAGCAGATAATATACAATAATAATAGCGCTCAAAAATAGAAGTAAGTAGGTAAATCCTTCTTTCAAGTAAAAATCAAACCACTTCTCTCTTCTATTCCTTTCACCTTTCAAGTCCGTGAAACATTATTAAATATAAGAAAGGATTTCGGTATTACTACGCACGAGTTATGCCGAGGACGTACGGCCCGATCCAAATATACATAATAATATATTGTGCACTGCCGAGGGTCGAACGGCATGAACCATATAACATGTCAATAAATCATGACATGGTGAATGGCCCGCTCCCATGAGAGTAGTGGAAGTTTACCCTACTCGCGAAATATATTTGCGAAGCAGTTGAACATATAATTTCTCAACTCCTCGTAGTATTTCTCCATTATTTTCAAAAAAAATAAGGAATTCAACTTGGGCTTTAAATATTTGGACCTTCAACTTCCACTTTAATCCAACAACTAGTAAGCATAAACAAGCAACGGTATCAACAAAGCATGGTGTAAGCCTAAATCTACCCGGACATAAGCATGAATAGTAGTTATGCACGGACTCTCATCATATCGTGCGTACGTAGCCCCCACAAATAGAAGTACATATTGATTAAGTTCACATATGGGGTTAAATTCCCTCTTACATGGTTAGAAAAGAGACTTACCTCGTCTCAAAGTTTACTTCCCAATTTAAGAATGCGCTCAATCCTCCAAATTTGATGCCAAACGACTTGGAACTAGACAATCATTATAAAAATTGATCAATCTATGCTCAAAAGTTCATATCTCCACTATTAAAGTGATTACCCAACCCAAATTGTAAGATTCCTAAAATTCACCCCCAGGCCCACACGCTCGGATTCCGGAAATGTTTGAAAAAAGTTGTTACCCATAACCTTAGGAACATAAATATATGATTTTCACTAAGTTTCATAATCATTTCCGTGGTAAAATATCTTTTTTTTTTAATTAAACCCTAGGTTTTTCATCCAAACCCATGATTTCTACCAATTTTCATGTTGAAATCTACCCAAACTCTATGTATTAAACTCACACTAAGGTAGGAATTACTTACCCTCAATAGCTAGGTTGAAATCTCCCCTTTTGAAGCTCTAATATCGCCTAAACGTGTAAAGAATGGGAGAAAAATGCCTAAGTCCCGTATTAAATAAAGTGCACTGCCCCAGCGATTTTTGCACCTGCGGTCCTGCACCTGCGGCAAGACCTTCGCAGGTGCGCCTTTTCCTCGCCTGGTCGGGCTCTGCATCTGCGGACATAAGGAGCCACATCTGCGAGCCCTTTCCACTCCAACGACAACAGTGCTCGCACCTGCAGTCATGCAGGTGCGTAAATTCTTCCGCACCTGCGGTGCCTAGGCTTCCTTCGCATTTCCGCTTCTACAGCTCATGGCTCGCACCTACGGCTGGCCAAGTGCAGGTGTGGTTATGACAGAACTGGAGCTTCAATAGTTGACCCGCACTTCTAACTTAGTCCGAGCCTCGTCCAATTGACCCTCGGGGGCCCCCGGGGTCCCGCCCGAACATACCAATAATTTTGGAATCATAAAACGGACTCGCTCGAACTCCCGGAATGCCCGAAACAATATTAATCTTAGAATCGCACCCTAAAACCCATTGAATCAAACTTAAGAACTTCAAGTTCTTCAATTTACTTCCAACGCACCGAAATGTACTAAAACTACTCGGAATGACACAAAATTTTACGTGCAAGTCTTAAATGACATTACGGAACTATTCCCGATCTCGGAATTTCGTTTGGACCTCGATATCCGATTTTCGCTATTAGGCGCCAAAACGCTCTCGGGTCATCTAAAACCTGATCCGAACATACGTCCAAGTCCGAAATCATCATATGAACCTATTGGAACCACCAAATCCTGATTCCGAGGTCGTTTACTCAAAATGTTGACCGTAGTCAAACTTGGCCTTTTAAGCCAACCTTAAGGAATCAAGTGTTCCGATTTCAACCTGAATCCTTCCAAATCCCGAACTAACCATCCCCACAAGTCATAAAACAGTAAAAGCATGTACGAGAAGTCTCATTTAGGGGAACAGGGTTCTAGAAAGTAAAACAACCGGTCGGGTCATTATATTCTCCATCTCTTAAACAAACTTTCATCCTCGAACGGGTTTAGAATCTTACCTGAAGTGCTGAATAAGTGTGGATATATTCTCCGCATGTCCTCCTCGGACTCCCAGGTCGCCTCCTCGACTGGTTGGCCCCTCCACTGGACCTTTACCGCGGAAATCCTCTTAGATCTCAACTGGCAATCCTGCCTATCAACTATGGCAACTGCCTCCTCTTCATAACCCAGACTCTCATCTAACTGAATCGTGCTGAAGTCTAACACATGTGACAAGTCGGGATGATACCTCTGGAGCATAGACACGTGGAAAATCGGATGCACTCCCAATAGACGGGGAGGCAAAGCAAGCTCATAAGCAACCTCCCCAACTCACCTCAACACCTCAAATGGTCCTATGAACCTTGCGCTCAACTTGCCCTTCTTCCCAAACCTCATGATCTCTTTCATCGGCGAGACTTTCAAGAGAACCTTCTCGCCTACCATGAATGATAAGTCATGTGCCTTCCGGTCCGCGTAACTCCTCTGTCGGGACTGTGCTATGCGAAGTCGCTCCTGAACCAACCTTACCTTTTCCAAGGCATCCTTCACCAAATCAGTACCATACAACCTAGCCTCGCCAGGCTCAAACCACCTAAATGGGAGAATTACATTGCAAACCATATAAAGTCTCAAACGGGTCCATCTCTATGATGGACTGGTAACTATTATTGTACGCAAACTCAGTCAGGGGCAAGAACCGATCCCACTTCCCTCCAAGGTCACTCACACATACTCTGAGCATATCCTCCAATATTTGCACTATCCGCTCCGACTGCCCGTCGGTCTGTGGATGAATGTTGTGCTAAGCTCTACACGGGTCCCCAATTCACTATGTACTGCTCTCCAGAAATGTGAAGTAAACTGAGGACCTCTCTCTGATATGATGGAAACAGGCACACCGTGAAATCGATCTATCTCCTGGATATAAATCTGGGCCAATCTCTCTGAAGTATAGGTAGTCATTACAGGAATGAAGTGTGCCGACTTGGTCAATCTGTCTACAATGACCCAAACTGCATCAAACTTCTGCAAAGTCCGCAGCAACCCAACTACGAAATCCATAGAAATGCGCTCCCACTTTCACTCGGGTATAGTGATCTGATGAAGTAGACCTCCTGGCCTCTGGTGCTCACACTTAATCTGCTGGGAATTTAGGCATCTAGCTGCATAATCAACTATGTCCTTCTTCATCTGCCGCCACCAATAGTGTTGCCTCAGGTCACGGTACATCTTCGTAGCACTTGGATGAATGGAACATCGAGAACTATATGCCTCCTCTAGAACCCTCTCCCTCAAGACATCTACATCAGGGACACATAGCCGACCCTGGAGTCGCAGGACACCATCCTCTCCAATCGAAACCTCCTTGGCTCCACCCTGTAGCACTGTCTCTCTGAGAACTGCCAAGTGCTAATCATCAAACTGTCGAGCCTTGATCTGCTCCAATAGTGAAGACTGGGCAACAACACATGCAAGAACTCGGCTGGGCTCTAAAATATCCAACCTCACAAGTCTGTTAGCCAAGGACTGAATATCCAAAGCTAGTGGCCTCTCCTCTGCTGAAATGAATGCCAAGTTACCCATGCTCTCTGCCTTCCTGCTCAAGGCATCCGCGACTACATTTGCCTTGCCCGGATGATAAAAAATAGTGATGTCATAGTCCTTTAGTAACTCAAGCCATTTGCACTACCTCAAATTGAGATCCCTTTGCTTGAACAAGTGCTGCAAACTACGGTGATCAGTGTAAACCTCACAAGGCACCCCATATAGATAATGCCTCCAAATCTTAAGAGCATGAACAATCGCGGCCAACTCTAAATCGTGCACAGGATAATTCTTCTCATGGAGCTTCAGCTGACGTGAAGCACATGTAATAACTCGCCCATCCTGCATCAATACACAACACAATCCAACGAGTGAAGCGTCGCAATACACAGTATACATCCCCGAACCGGAAGCCAACACTAAAACGGGTGATGTAGCCAAAGCGGTCTTTAGTTTCTAAAAGATCGCCTCACAATCATCGGTCCAACGGAACAGAGCACCCTTCTGGGTCAATCTAGTCAAAGGTGTTGCAATAGATGAGAAGCCCTCCACGAACTGGCGATAATAACCTGCTAACCCCAAGAAGCTCCTGATCTCAGTCGCCGAAGTAGGACGAGGCCAACTCTGAACTGCCTCAATCTTCTTGGTATCCACCTTAATGCCCTCGCCTGATACAACATTCCCCAAGAATGCCACAGAACTTATCCAAAACTCACACTTGGAGAACTTAGCATATAGCTTCCGTTCTCGTAAGGTCTGAAGCACCACTCTCAACTGCTGCTCGTGCTCCTCCTGCTACATGAGTAAATCAAAATATCATCAATGAAGATAATGACAAACGAATCAATATAAGGCCTGAAGACCCTATTCATCAAGCCCATAAACGCCGCTGGGGAATTAGTCAAACCAAAAGACATCACTAGAAACTCATAATTGCCATATCTAGTAAGGAAAGGAGTCTTCGGAACATCTGAGTCCCGAATCTTCAACTGATGGTACCCTGATCTCAAGTCGATCTTAGAGAACACCCTGCAACTGGTCAAACAAATCATCAATATGCGGAAATGGGTACTTGTTCTTAATGGTGACTTTGTTCAACTGGCGGTAATCAATACACATCCGCATGGTCCCATCTTTCTTCTTCATAAATAATACTGGTGCACCCCAAGGTGATACACTCGGCCTCACGAACCCCTTGGCTAGCAACTCCTCAAGTTGTTCCTGCAACTAGTCCAATTCTTTCGGAGCCATACGGTACGGTGGGATAGATATAGGGTTGGTACCTGGAGCCAAGTCAATACATAAGTCGATATCACGATCTGATGGCATGCCCGGAAGATCAGAAGGAAATACATTAGAGAACTCCTGGACCACCGGCACTGAATCAATCATCGGAGACTCTACAGTAGTATCCCGAACATAGGATAGATAAGCCAAACAACCCTTCTCGACCATGTGTCGATCCTTCATAAAAGAGATGACATGACTAGATGTACTGACAGATGAACCCTCTCCAATCTAGGCAACTCTAGAATTGCTAAGGTAACAGTCTTGCATGGAAATCAAGGATGGCGTGATATGGGGATAGCCATTCCATGCCTAGGATGACCTCAAAGTCGGTCATATCAAATAACAGAAGATCCACTCTAGTCTCGTATCCACAAAATGTGACCACATAGGACCGATAGACCCGATCCACAACAACAGAATTGCCCACAGGAGTGGACACATAAACAGGAGTACCCAAGGACTCACGAGGAATATCCAGAAAATGAGAAAACAGAGATGACACATACAAATAGGTAGACCCTGGATCAAATAATACTGAAGCTTCCCTACCGTAGACAAAAATAATACATATGATCACGGCATCTGAGGCCACTGCATCTGGTCTGGCCGGAAAAGCATAAAATCTAGCTAGAGCACCACCTGGCTGGCCTCCGCCTACCTGACCTCCACCTCTGGGATGACCTCTACCCACCTGCCCCCACCTCTGGGCAGCCGGACAGCTGGTGCGGCTACCGGAGCTATAATCATGGGTTGCTGACCCTGTTGTACTGCCTTGCCCCGAAATCTGGGGAAATGCCTCTTCATGTGACTAGGACCCCCGCACTCACAACAACCCCTCTGAGCGGTGGACTGCTGCCCTGAAGTCTGACCCTGATGGCATGAATACCCACCGGAAGGACCCTGAATAGTTGATGGGTGATATGAACTCTCTGTCATGGCACCGAAGTAGGCACTGGAAGAACCCTGATGACTGGAGTACCCACTGAAAGTACCCTGAATAGTTGGCTGATGGTAAGAACTCTCCGACATAGCGCTAAAATAGGGTTGCGCCGGAATACCCCGAGGAGGTAGTGGTGTTGGATATGGGGGCCTGCTAGGATGACCCTTCCCAAAATGTCCTCTGCCCTAGATGGGGCACCTCTGAACTCTCCAGAAAAATGGGACCTCATGTCTCGCTGCATCTGCTCTCTACCCCTCTGACGGTAACCCTCAATCCTCCGAGCAATCTCCACTACCAACTAATAAGAAGTCTCCATCTCAACCTCCCGATCCATAGTAACCTGAATACCTGAGTGCAACCCCACAACAAACCTCTGCACTCGCTCCGCCTCAGTAGGAAGTATTATAAGTTCATGGAGAGACAACTTAGAGAATCTAGGCTCATAATCGGTCACTGACATCTGACCCTGCTCGAGCCGCTCGAACTGACACCACAACTCTTCCCTCTGGGAGGGTGGGATATACCTGTCCAAACATAGGTGGGTGAACTGGTCCCAAGTCATGGGAGGAGAATCTGCTGGTCTGCCAAGAAAATAAGCCTTCCACCACCTACGTGTGTTGCCCTCCAACTGAAAGGTAGTGAAATCCACCCCGTGAGACTCTAATATGCTCATGTTGTGCAGTCTGTCCCTGCACCTATAAAAGAGGCCTGAGGATCCTCATGTCGCTCACCCAAAGACCGGAGGGTGAAGCCTAGTCCATCTGTCCAAGAGCTTCTGTGTTCGGTCGTAGCTGGTCTAGGCTCAGATACAGCCGCTGCAACTAGCTGGGCCCCGCCCGTGGGTAGTGTACCCAGGGTCTGATATACGGTAGTTGCATGCCCAGGTGCCTGAGCAGTAGGGGTCTGTGCTCCCCCTCTTGCCTGAGATGTGGCTGGGTCTGCTGGAAATAAACCAACCTTGGTCAAAGAATCCATGAACCGCAGCATACGGCCCATGACCTCTTGAAAGCCCGGTGCTGACGTGAAATCTATCGGGGCTGGCTCTGCGGCGGGCACCCCGCCCTGCTCCTCAACAATGAGATCTTCTACTGGATCCGTTGGTGGTACAACTGTGGCAACTCTGGGACGTCATCATTCCCTACCTCGGATTGGTGCCCTCCCCCGACCTCTGTCTCGGCCTCTAGCCACTGGGAGAGCAGCCCCTCCCGGGTCTGGAACGTTTGTTACACGCGTTCTCACTATCTGTGAGAGAATAAGAGGAAGAAACTTAGTACACCATCAAATGCACGATAGGAGATCAATAAAGAGTAGTTTCCTAACATCCTATAGCCTCTCTAAGATAAGTACGGACGTCTCCGCACCGATCCACAAGACCCTATTAGGCTTGCCCATAACTTGTGAGACCTGTGTGAACCTAGTGCTCTGATACCATGTTGTCACGACCCAATTTCATCATAGGCCGTGATGGCGCCCAACACCGTAGTTAGGCAAGCCAACACTGATAAATCTAGTGGTTTCCACTTTTAATATGTTTGCAAAGTAATAATTTTTTCACATTTATAAAAGATTTAGAAATTTACTGTTGTAAGGTAATTAAACAAAAGCAACTGAGTGCAAATCGAAGTCACAATAATAAATCAAAAATCATAAGTCTACTAGTGTGTGCCAAGACCTGGTGTCACAAATATGTGGGCTACTAGAAGAATATACAAAAGAATACTAGTCTACTGTCCCAAGGAAATAGACAGAAATATAAATCCAAAAGAGAAACTCTGGTTGTTGCTGAACGGCTCGGAAGGGCAGCTCACCATGTAGTCTTGAGCTAGAAGTCATACGTGCGCGCCGGACTGGTAACTTGATGCACCTGTCTCAGATCTTGCACAACAAGTGCAGAAGTATAGCGTGAGTACGTAAACAACATGTACTTAGTAAGTATCTACCCTAACCTCGAAGAAGTAGTGACGAGGGGTCGACTTCGACACTTAAAAAGGGCCAAAAACATAATAATGTATAAAGCAGGTAATATACAATAATAATAGCGTTCAAAACAAGAAGTTAGTAGGTAAATCCTTCTTTCAAGTAAAATTCAAACCACATCTCTCTTCTATTCCTTTCACCTTTCAAGTCCATGAAACATTATTAAATATAAGAAAGGATTTCGGTATTACTACACACGAGTTATGCCGAGGACGTACGGCCCGATCCAAATATACATAATAATATATTGTGCACTACCGAGGGTCGAACGGCCCGAACCATATAACATGTCAATAAATCATGTCGTGGCGAACGGCCCGCTCCCATGAGAGTAGTGGAAGTTTACCCCGTTCGCGGAATATATTTGCGAAGCAGTTGAACATATAATTTCTCAACTCCTCATAGTATTGCTTAATTCTTTTCAAAAAAATAAGGAATTCAACTTGGGGCTTTAAATATTGGGACCTTCAACTTCCACTTTAATCCAACAACTAGTAAGCATAAACAAGCAACGGTATCAACAAAGCATGGTGTAAGCCTAAATCTAACCGAACATAAGCATAAATAGTAGCTACACACGGACTCTCGTCACATCGTGCGTACGTAGCCTCCACAAATAGAAGTACATATTGATTAAGTTCACATATGGGGTTAAATTCCCTCTTACAAGGTTAGGAAAGAGACTTACCTCGTCTCAAAGCTTACTTCTCAATTCAAGAATGCGCTCAAGCCTCCAAATTTGATGCCAAATGACTCGGAACTAGCCAAACATCACAAAAATCGATCAATCTATGCTCAAAAGTTCATATCTCCACTATTAAAGTGATTACCCAACCCAAATTGTAAGATTCCTAAAATTCACCCCCGGGCCCACACGCCCGAATTTCGAAAATATTTTAAGAAAGTTGTTACCCATAACCTTAGGAACAAAAATATATGGTTTTTACTAAGTTTCATAATTATTTCATTGGTAAAATCTCTTTCTTTTTTCTTTATACCCTAGGTTATTCATCCAAACCCATGATTTCTACCAATTGTTATGCTGAAATCTACCCAAAATCTATGTATTAAACTCACACTAAGGTAGGAATTACTTACCCTCAATAGCTAGGTTGAAATCTCCCCTTTTGAAGCTATAAAATCGCCCAAGTGTGTAAAGAATGGGAGAAAAATACCTAAGTCCCGTATTAAATGAAGTGCACTGCCCCAGTGATTTTTGCACTTGCGGTGCATTGGCCGCATCTGCAGTCCTGCATCCGCGGCAAGACCTTCACAGGTGCTCCTTTTCCTCGTCTGGCCGGGCTCCGCATCTACGGACACAAGGATCCGCATCTGCGACCCCTTTCCACTCCTACGACAATAGTGCCCGCACCTGCGGTCACGCAGGTGCGTAAATTTCTCCGCACCTGCGGTGCCTGGGCTTCCTTCGCATTTCCACTTCTATAGCTCATGGCTCGTACCTGCGAGCACGCACCTGCGGCTGGCCAAGCGCAGGTGCGGTTATGACAGAACTGGAGTTTCAGCAGATGCTCCCAACTTTTAACTTTGTCCAAGCCTCGTCCGATTGACCCTTGTGGCCCCCCGGGGTCCCGCCCGAACATAGCAATAAGTTTGGAATCGTAAAACGGACTCGCTCGAACTCCCTGAATGCCCGAAACAACATTAAACTAAGAATCGCACCCCAAAACCCATTGAATCAAACTTAAGAACTTTATGTTCTTCAATTAACTTCCAACGCACCAAAACGTACTAAAACTACTCTGAATGACACCAAATTTTACGAGCATGTCTTAAATGACATTACAGAACTATTCCCAGTCTTGAAATTCCGCTTGAACCTCGATATCACTAAAATCCGCTCCAAACCAAATTTAAAGAACTTTTTAAAAACTTCAAAAACCCAACTTTTGCTATTAGGCGCCGAAACGCTCCCAAGTCATCCAAAATCCGATCTGAACATATTCCCAAGTCCGAAATCATCATACAAACCTATTGGAACCGCCAAATCCCAATTCCGAGGTCGTTTACTCAAAATGTTGACCGAAGTCAAACTTGGCCTTTTAAGCCAACCTTAAGGAACCAAGTGTTCCGATTTCAACCCGAACCCTTCCAAATCCCAAACTAACCATCCCCGCAAGTCATAAAATAGTGAAAGCATGTACGGGAAGTCTCATTTAGGGGAACGGGGTTTTAGAAAGCAAAATGACTGGTCGGGTCGTTACACAGCCCGTGGAGAAGATCCATCCCCAGGTATAAATGCTTCGGACAAGATCCATGTCTAGGGAAGATCCATCCCTCAATATAAATCAACCGTGCTCACTGGGGGGTGTGCAAACTCCGGGCGGGCTCCTTTGGCCCAAGTGCTATAAACTGCACAGACAACTCACGTGCCATAGTATCATATCCTCACAATAAGGCCCTCGGCCTCACTCAGTCATCAATCTCTCCAGTCTCTTGGGCTCACAATGTCACAAAACTAGCCCAAAAATGATGATATGATGTGTCAATATGTAGCAACAGAGACTGAGATATGATATGAAATGAATGAACATGACTGAGTATAAAATTGCAATGTAAGCAAAAAAATCAACAGCAGTAACGACCTCAATGGGTCCCAACAGAATAAGCATGTAGCCTAGACATGGTTTCTAACATGAATCACAACTCGATAACTCTAATACGTAGATATTTCATGATTACAAATAAGTTCAGTTAACTACACAGTACCACAGGAATAACGGAGTTACAGTTCACATGGTGCACGCCCACACGTCCGTCACCTAGCATGTGCGTCACCTCAACACCAAACACATAACACGTATAGTTAGAGTTCATACCCTCAGCTCCAAGATTAGAAGAGTTACTTACCTCAAACAAGACGAATCCAATGCCGGGCAAGCTAAACAATACTCCGAAAATTCCATTTCGCGCGTATCAACCTCCGAACGCCTTCATATCTCCAAATTTCCACGCCAAATGATATGAAACTAGTCAAACAACGTGCAAATTAATCAAAATATACTCCAATGCTTGCAATTTAATAATTTATAAAAAAATTCCTAACTCCGCTCGAAAAATCGATATTGGGGCTCACATCTCGAAATCCGATGAAACTCACAAAATCCGATAACCCATCCAATTACGAGTTCAACCATACTAATTTCACTCAAATCCGACTCTAAATCAGTATTCAAAATTCAAAAATTCGTTTTATGAAATTATAGAAATTTCCTTCGATTTCTTTTGAAGATTCGATAATCATACACCAAAAATGAAGATTAATTCATGAAATATAATCACAAGGGAGTGAAGAACACTTACCCTAAGTTGTGTGGAAAAATTCTTCTCTAAAGTCGCCCAAACGGAGCTCCAAAATTCGAAAATGATAAAAATGTTGTACCCTCAAATATAAGGCATTCTGCCCGCATTTACGCATTTGCGGACACTAGGTCGCATCTGTGTGTAACAAACTCGCATCTGTGAGAGAGCCTTGTCCAGGAGTGATCCCTTCTGCGATGTCCAGGACCGCTTCTGCGGTCCCGCTTCTGCGCAGGTTCCTTCGCATCTGCGGTTCCTTCCGCTTATGCGATCAGTGTCACCGCTTATGCTGTCGCACTTCTGCGCGCACAAATCCGCATATATGGCTCCTGCCCAGCAGTGCCCAGTCTGCTTCTATGAAGGGCTGCTCGCTTCTATGGGCCGCACGTACGGTTCCTCATGCGCAGGTGTGAAGACACCAACAACAGAAAAATTCCAGCATTTCCTTAAGTTCCAATTCGATCTGTTAATCATCTGAAACTCACCCGAGGCCCCCGGGACCTCAACCAAATATGCCAACAAGTCCTAAAATATTATACGAACTTAGTCGAGGTCTCAAATCACATCAAACAATTCTAAAATCACGAATCATACCCCAATTCAAGCTTAATAAAACTAAGAATTTCAACTTCTACATTTGTTACCGAAACCTATCAAATCAAGTCCAATTGACCTCAAATTTTACACAAGTCATGAATGACATAACAGACCTATTCCAATTTTCAGACTCGGATTTCGTCCCCGATATCAAAAAGTCAATACCCCGGTCAACCTTCCAAGCCTAAATTTCTATTTTAGCCATTTCAAGCCTAATTTAACTACTAGCTTCCAAATAGTTTTTCGGATACGCTCATATGTCCAAAATCACCATACGAGTTGGAATTATCAAAACTCTATTTTGGGGTCGTTTACACATAAGTCAACATCCGGTCAATATTTTCAACTTAAGTTTTAATCTTGGATATTAAGTGTCTCAATTCATTTCAAAACCTCACCGGGCCCGAACCAATTACACTGGCAGGTCATACAACAAATGTAAAGCATAATTTGAGCAGTAAATGAGAGAACGGGACTGTAATACTCAAAACAACCGTGCGGGTCATTACAATTAAAAATAAAACGTCTCGACCTATATCGATTAATCTATGTCATGCATTATTAGTGATGAATGAATCAAATGTAGAAGAATTAATACTAAACATCTTTGACATGTATATATGGATCACAAATAAAAGAAACAAAAGAAGTTATTAGCATTAAGTGAACGAGTTAATATAACAATCGACTAATCATATTTAAAATATAATAATATTGGTTTATCAATTTGTCAATTGATAAAGTTTTCGTACGTAGTAATGTATGTGATTGATCATCAATTACAATATAGTGTGTGCGTGTGTGAAATTACTCATATATTTAATTATAACTTAAAAAATTAACTTAGATAGATGAATACAGAAGGTAAAACGTCTTGACCGATATTTATTAATCTATGTGATTTGTAATTAGTTATAAAACGAATGAATATATAAGACGAAATGTGGAATTCAAATAAAATAAATGTCTCATATATATACCTTTATTGTTTTATTATGATTGATTAATTATATATATGTGTGAATAAAATATATGCTTATAATTTATTAAAAGTAATTAGTTAATATAATTATTTATAAAGATTATGCATATAGTTTATAATTATTTAGAGTAAATATATATGTGAATAAAATAAATTCTTATAGTTTATATTCTTTTTATAATTTATAATATTTTAAGAAATAAAACACAAAACAAATATTTAGTTTTTTTAAAAAAAAAATAACCGACCAAAGTGGGTCGGTTAATGGTCAAACACAATAAACGCCATGTTACTTAGTGTACCGACCAAGGTTAGTCGGTAATTCTAAATCCAGATCCCAAATACGGGATTTTCCCCTCATTTATCTTACTTTCTTCTCAATTTTCTAACTCCTCCCTCTCTTCTCCCTCACACACACAACACCCTCCCCCCTCTCCTTCTCTATTTCCCTCACACAAATCTCATTCCCCACCCCACGTCGCCACTGCCCCCCGATGCCGCTGCCCGTTGCTACAGCCTCCATTGCCACCACTTCCCCTCTCCCTCCACCTCCTAAAAATTCCAGGTTTCGATTTGAACTTACATTGTTTGTATAATTTTAATACCTTGTTATTTCGTTATGAATTAGTTAATTATTGTTTAAATTTAAATTTTATTGAAATCTAGGGTTTAGGTCATGTTAAAATTGAACTGAATTGAATTTATTGTCTAGGGTATAAATTCAATGTTTAAGTTTGTATTGACCTGAGTAGTTTTGTTAGGAATTGAATTTTTAATTTTGAATTGAATTGTGTTTTTAGGATTTGTTCTTATGAATTGAACTTTTAGTGTATGAATTGAATTTTTAGGGGTAATTGAATTGTTAAGGATATTAATTGAATTATTTAGGGTATTGGTTGAACTTTTAGGATATGAATTAAACTTTTAGGGGTAATGGTTAAACTTTTTGGATGTGAATTGAACTTTTAGGGATAATTGTTGAACCTTTTGGGTGTAATTATTAAAACCTAATTATCTTAATTAACTAAAAATAATTTAATTAATTTATAATTGTAGAATATATTAAGTAGTTGTAATACTTATGGAAATATCTCAATTCTTTTATTTGTATAGATGGAACATCGTACTTGGATGTACAATAGGAATTATCCTAATCGGCGGGGATTGCGGGAGGATTTTGTAGAAGGGGTTGGTGACTTTATTAGACATGCAATGTCACTTTCATCATACCAAATTGAAGGAGTAATTAGATTTCCTTGTGTCAAGTGCGATTGTGTGAAGTTTAAAAAACTGGAGGAAGTTAAGCTGCATCTTTATAGGAAGGGTTTATAGAGAATTACTTCGTGTGGACTAATCATGGAGAGATCGATGGTAGCCGTAGAATATTTCATAACATGGTTGTTGGTGAAAGTAGTAGGTCGATAAAAGAATAGAAATCACGATTCTAGAATTCAAGATATGGTTGCGGATGCTTTTGGGAAGCACTCCGGGGGTGAGCCCAATGAAAATGTTGAACAACTCCTAATAATGATGCACAACGTTTTTATGAACAGTTAGAGGAAGCTAGTCGTCCACTACGTGAAGGAAGTCTGCACTCTGAGCTGTCTGTTGCAGTTAGATTACTAAGTATCAAATCTGAATGGAATATTTCTCAAGCGGCCATGGACTCTTTCATTGACCTTATGAGTGAACTAATTGACCCAAATATCAACTTACCTGGTGATTTCTATTAGGCAAAGAGATTGGTTTCTAAGTTAGGACTTTCGTCGATGAGAATTGATTGTTGTGAAGATGGTTGCATGTTATATTATAAATATGATGCAAATTTAGAAAGTTGTAAATTCTGTGAAAAGCCTCATTTCAAGAGGCTTTCCAGCAGGAATATGGTCGATGTGAAGGCGATGCACTATTTACCTCTTATACCTAGGTTAAAGAGGTTATATGCGTCGATGAGTTCTGCTCCTCATATGAGATGGCACTTTGAAAATAGAAGAACACCTGGTGTTATGTGTCATCATTCAGATGGAGAAGCTTGGAAGCACTTTGATAGGACATATCTAGATTATGCTAGTGAACCGAGGAACATTCGGTTAGTTTTGTGTGCGGATGGTTTCACGCCTTTTCTATATTTGCGACACCATATTCATGTTGGCCTGTCTTTCTTACACCTTATAATCTACCACGTAAGTTGTGTATGACTAGTCCATATATATTTTTAAATTGTATTATCCCCGGTCCACGTAATGCGAAAAGTTTGATTGATGTATATTTTCAACATTTGATTGATGAGCTAAAACAGTTGTGGTATGATGGTGTTGAAACATATGACATATCAACCAAGCAGAATTTCAAAATGTGTGCTAATTTAATGTGGACTATTAACGATTTTCCTGCGTATGAAATGTTGTCTGGGTAGGTTACAGCTGGGAAGCTAGCTTGTCCTTACTACATGGAAAATGGTAAAGCGTTCACTTTGAAACTGTCATGACCCAAACCGTAGGGCCACGACGGGCAACCGGTGCCTTACTCAACCGAGTACCAACGTAACATATCTTTCTTATCATACCATCATGGGTAAACGGGCCAGAAAGGCGGTCATGAGATAACCAGAATAACAAATAAGGAAATAATAAATATAGGACGACCCGGCATGATATAGAAACTTATACATGTGACATACAGACTTATAAGGACGACATAATCATTTGTATACTCAAAAGATAGGCCGATAAGGCCATACAAGTATCTATATAGATGATATATGTCTACAAGCCTCTAAGAGTACATAAATATTATAAAGATCGGGACAGGGCCCCGTCATACCAATCAATACATGTCCAAATCATACTGACCAAATAGGCAACTCCAAAGCAAGTGGAGTGCACAAACATCTTCCGCTGAACTGATAGCCTATTAGGAGAACTCTCAACCTATCTATCGGGACCTGTGGGCATGAAACACAATGTCCCCAGGCAAAAGGAACGTCAGTACAAATAAAGTACCGAGTATTTAAGGCATGAAAGTAGTATATAAAAGATATGAAAGAAATATGGAGTAAAGAACTCAACCTGTAATTGTGAATAGCTCTGTGAATCATGAAAAAATTATAATGTCATGCATGTGCGTATAAATATCATACCATGAATATGTATATGCGTACATAACATCATCAAGCCTCTGAAGGCATCCCATCATCTCAACCATGGGTGAAATCATCAACGTATACCAGCTGCTCAGGTGGTGGTGCGTATATAATGCCATAACCTTTCCCCATACCTCATATACATATATTATACGCGTATATGACGCCATCTGGTCATGGATAACTATAAATGTATAAATGAATACTAAAGTAAGTCAATAAGATCTCTCGAAATGTCATGAGACATATGAACAGATGATATGATAGTAGGACATATGGGGAATTAAGAACATAGGCAACCCTAGTACTTCTAGGAATAGAATCATTTGTGAAAGTTGCGTGCTTGCTCGTTTCGTTGTATCATATGGATCATGAAAAAAGGAAAGAATGGATAGCCTTAACATACCTTAACTCCATTGAGTCCTTAATACCTTCAAAGCAATTCTTCAAACTACTCAACTCAATCTACCATAGCATAAGGAGATTCAAAATCAGTATTGAGTAAAGGCTAAGTCCGCAACTTAAACTAGTAGCTTGTTTACGTAAATTTGGGCAGTATCTCCCCTGTAAAAATAGCCTACTCCAATAACATATACCAAAAACAATAACCATAGTAATCCAACAATACATAATTATCAATAACAAGACACCATATAACAAGAACAAGTCACAACTACTTCACGACGAGCGGCAAGCTCTAATTGGAATCTTTATACCTCATATCACCCCTTATAGAATTCTTACTTTAACTTAATAGTATCATTAACATGATAATGAAGTCATCCATCAATGATTCCAGCCTTATACCATATATTTATAACAAAGAAAACAATCTGCAACTCCAATTATCCTCAATTAGCAACTTTATTCACTAGTTCATGTCTAGTCCATCCATTTAACTTAATCAATGTCAAGATAACCTTAAGCACATACAACAAAACAGTATACATACCTCCTACAGCAGCTTCAAGTCAAAATCCAAGTTACATTTAGCTTATAACATCCCTCAATGTCAATACAACACCATAGAAGTGACTTAAGCTAATCTTCACTTGAAATCTCAAGTTTTATATGTTTCTTTCATCAATTCACTTGATCAACATATATACATGTATAACAACAGAAACAATATCATAATAAAGTTATTTTCACCATTTTCCAACCATAACAACATAACCCAACAAAAGATAACAACATCTCTTCCCCTTTCAAGAGTTATCTTGTAATCTTCATCCAAATAACTTAACTAACACATAGATAAAATTAATCCCAAAAATAGGGTGTTATACATACCTTAAATAATCTGGAAAACCTCGAACCAAAGCTTCCCTTAGCTTACAAGCACCCTTAATTACATCACAACACCATACACACTCTCTTTCACTTAGGCTAATTTTTATGTTTGATTATGGTGTATTTTGGAATTTGTTTGGAGCCTTTGGCGAACTGTTTCGGAGGGTTTAGAGAGTGTGATTCTGGAAGGAGGACGAAAAATGAGCAAATCTCATCCCAAAACAAGTTAAGAATAAGTGAAGGTCGGGGCCCCGACCAAGTGGGTCCCATAGGAGCTTCCTATGCAGTCTCGTTAAAATGCAAATATCTCTCTACGCCGATATCGTATTGATGAACGGTTTGTAGAGTTAGAAACTAGATACATGGAGATTTAGTTCCATATAAATATCTCCTTGTAACTCTCAATATATTGGGAGAAACTTGCCTCGCAACCTGGCCTATAAACCTGCCAGTTTCTCTGAAGTATGGCGACGTGACTTGGCGACCCTACTTTAAAAATCCATATTTCTCTACCCCGATATCGTACGAATAAATGGTTTAGACTTTTGGAAACTAGGTTCAAATACCTTCATTTAGGTATGATATATGTCCCAAAATGACATCATAACGCTTACAAATGTAATTTCTTAAAACGGCTCGTTACAAGGCAAATCTTAGCTCGATTTTTTCGCAACTTAAATATGAATTTTCCCAAACTTTATATTTTATATCCAAACATCATATATAGTCATATCATGACTTTAAACTCATTTAAATCATAATTAACAAGTCTTTTATTCATCTTAACTTACTTAAGACTTCGATAAACCTTTCTTATCCTTGTAGAAAGATTTTGTCCTTTTTGAGCTTACATTAGATAATCATATAATGACAGTGACGTCTGAAATACGGGGCATAACAACATTAAATCACTTCATATACTTTCAAAGAGTATCTCAGTTCCGAGATTAGATCAATTGACTTACGACATACTTTTATGTACTAAAATATGGGGTGTAACAGAAACATAGTCGAAAGCAATCATGGTTTGATTGTCACTGTCAGTTCATGCCTGATGATTATGAGTTTAGAAGGATGAAAAATTAATTCAAAAAGAATAAAGTGGAATATGATTCGCCACCTCCGATACTTTCAGGTGAGGAAATTTGGGAGAGGGTCCAGAACTTCAATAAAGTTGCTGAGGCTCCACCTTCTAGATTCCTTGGATATGGTATTACTCATAATTGGACGAAACATAGTATATTTTGGGAGTTTCTTTATTGGAAGTATAATCTTTTCCGACACAACCTTGATGTCATTCATATTGAGAAGAATTATTTTGACAATTTGTTCAACTTAGTGATGGATGTTAAAGGTAAGACAAAAGATAACCCGAAGGCTAGAATGGACTTACAAGAATATTGCAGGCGACCTGAATTATACTAGCAGACAGCGAACAATGATAAGGTGTTCAATCCCAAAGCAAGTTACACATTCACTTTGGAGGAAAGACGATAAATTTGTGATTGGATTACGAAATTGAAGATGCTTGATGGTTATGCGTCGAATCTGGGAAAAAAGTAGATATGGAGGTAGGGAAGTTGAGCCATTTGAAAAGTCATGACTGCCGTGTTTTCATGGAGACCTTAGTGCCTATTGCATTTTGTGGTTTGCCTGAAAGAATCTGGAAACCCATCACGAAGAATAGTTTATTTTTCAAAGACTAGTGTTTTACCACCTTAAGGGAAGAAAACCTACTTCGGATGGATCACAACATTCGTGTAACTTCTAGTAAGATGAAAAAAATATTTTCATGTGGTTTCATTGATGTGATGGAACACCTTCCAATCCACCTTGTACACGAGGAACGACTTGGAGGGCATGTTCAATGCAGATGGATCTATCCCTTTGAGAGGTAATATTATAAGTTTGATGTAATATTCTATTTTATTTAATTCAATGTTCTTGGCTAACATGATATTATGTAGGACAATTGGCAATTGCAAATAATTTGTTAAGCAGAGGAATACAATTGAAGGATCTATATGTGAAGCCTATCTTGCAAAGGAAACTGCACAGTTTTGTTCTTATTATTTTTTTGAGTAACGTGTCATGTTCTAGGAATAAGCCCAATAGGCACACTGTCGACTGTGTAAATGATCCATTATATCCACCAATATCTATATTCAATCAACCAGGCCGATGTTCTAAGGATGTTAGAAAGAGAAATTTGAGTGATATGGAGTACAAGTCATCTACAATTCATGTGTTGCTAAATTGTCCCGAAGTTGTACCATTTCTTAAGTAAGTATTGATTTATTAATTATCAAAATGTAAAATTTACTATGATTACATATGGATGCAACTACTAAAAATATTTGATGTGTCACAGTCACTTCGTGGGTCAATTTGGCCATGATGTTGTTTATACGGGTTTTGATACGTGGTTCAAATAGTTTGTAAGTTTATCCTGATAATGTTCTTCTAAAGTTCCCACTATATATATATATATATATATATATATATATTCGGTTATGCTAACTTATGAATTATTTTTAACGCTATGTAGTGAATGGTTATAAGTTTCATACAAATGATTGCTCTAAAACTAAAAATAGCAACAACAGCAGGGTGTGGGTTCAAGGTGGTGATGACAACCAAGTTGGAAATATTGATTATTATGGTGTGGTCAAAGAAATATTACAACTAGAATATACAGGTTGGCCATATATGAAATTAATACTCTTTAGATGCAAGTGGTTTGACCCAAATCCAACAAGAGGTATAAGAGTACACCGCCAATACAAAATAATTGAGGTTAATCATACAAGGGAGTATGATCGATATGATCCTTTCATAATTGCATATAATGTTAGGCAAGTATATTATGCTCCTTATCCATTATGGAGGAATACGTCTGATTGGTGCGTTGTAATCAAAACTAAGCCTGTAGGTAGGGTGGAAGTTGAGAATGTGTTAGATGTTGCATATCAAAACGATATCACCAGTGTTCACCAAATAGTGGACGATCAGTTAGAAAATGATTTGGAACATCCTGAACGCATATTGGAAGAAGTTGATATAAATGAAGTAACAATTATAGAAAATAAGGACGAAGAATCAACTGATGAAATTCAAACAAGTGAGGACGAGGAACAATACGTCGACGAGGATTAAAAAGTTGGTTTTTTAAAAGCACTCTCGTGTTATAACTAGTTTCTTATATGTTTCAATCTAAATATGTATTATATTGTGCAGATGGCACGCAAGGGTCAAGGTAACAATGACCCTACTAGCTCTGGGGGTCGAGAAAATGCTAGGAAGGGAAAGAGGAGGGTAGAATCTGGGAAAAATAATACTCCATCTTTTCTACCCTTTTTAGAGATGCCTATGTCTTATCCTCCACCACATGGGTATACTGATTTGCCACAGCGTCACGACGCCTAGACTTTCATCCATACACCAGGTCTTCCATCACATGGCCATAGGACTATACGTCTGACATACAGTCCAGTTGCCTCACAGCCACGTGGATCGCAACCATCTGCATCATAGCCACATGGATCGCATCCCTACATATCACAGCCACATGGATCGCAGCCATCCATATCATATCCACTCGGGTCACAGCCATCAATATCACAACCGCATGGATCGCATCCAGCTATGTCACAATCACAAGGATCGCAGCCATCTTCATCATCGACTCCATCCATTTCAGGAATTTGCCTGCGAGACTGCAGCTCTGAGCCCCCTACACCATCTACACATGCCTATGATACACACGCTGAGGATGATGATCCATAGGCAGTGCAATATGTTCTTTATGGTAGGATTATCATAGTCCCTGAGGGTAACGGTTAAGAGTTATTTGTTATTTTTGAGTTTATTGTTTTATAATGTTTTTACTAATATATTCATGTATTTTTATTATTAAATTGCATATTCAGGCCGGGTAAGCAGACTACAAAGATAATCACCAATGCAATCACAAAACTTTATGATGGCCCTTGTGCGACTTGGACGGATTTCCCATACTCGCTGAAAGAGCAAATTTTCAATTAGTTTAAGGTATAAATGTTCTTTTAAATAGTTTAATAATTTATATTTATGATGTTTCCATCTAATATTTAATTTTTGAAATGCAGAGCAAGTGTGTATGGGAAGATCTCTATAGCGAGGAAGCGGCTGCAAATTTTTATCATAAAGCCCGTAAGAGATTGTCGGATCATTTCTCGGATGGTAGAAAGAAGAACAAGAGGTCTGACTGGTATCTGCAGCATTTATGGGATGATTGTTAAGGCAATGGAAGACCGAGGATTTCTTACAGAAGAGCGAAAAGGGAAAGAAAGCTCGCTCATCCGAGAAGGGAGGCTCCTTGCACACTGGGGGTGCTATCAGCATTGGGACAATAAGAAGAAGATTGGTAATTGCTTAAATTATTTTATTTTTCTAAGTATATCAATTCTATTTATTTACTAAATTAATTTATTTTCAAGAAAAGAAGTATGGGCGTCCAATGAGCCATGATGAGCTATTCAAGGAGACGCATATTTTAAAGAAGAAGAAAGAAGGGGATGGAGATAGGTAGGTCGAGGAACGGGCAGAGACTGCATATGTAAGCTTTCAAATTTTTTTTAAGTGTTATAATTTACTTTTATAAGAATTTTTAAATACTAATTTAATTTAAAATAATGTAGGGTCGCAACCGAAGTAACGTGGAGAAATTCATTCTTAGTCAGCCAGCTAGTGAATCGGGCGAGTCAACCCAACCTTCGGACGAGGATGCTGAAAGAATATGGTTGGAGGTTGTTGGCGGTTCAAAAAGGGAGAAGGTATACAGGCTTCTTGAGAAAGAATTTCATCGATATAGGTGTAGAATGCAAGGAATAGGGACTTCTTCACAGGGCGAGGAACTTAATAGGGAGAGCCTCTCGGCTATGCGGGAGATAGTGATAAAGCTTACACCCGAGCTAGAAGTGGCCAAGGAAAGAGAAAATCTTAGAGATGCTCAATTCCTTGGTATGCAAGCTAAGATCTCCTTTCTACTGGAGTTTTTTCGTTGCCCCAGTCTTGTGAGTCATTTCCAGAGGCTCGGCTTCCAAGTGATCGTTCCTCCCGTCCTCCCCATGATCGTTCCTCCCGTCCTCCCCACGATCGTTCCTCCCGTCCAACCTGTGATCGTTCTTCCCGTCCTCCACAAGTCCGTTCTCTATACTGTCTTGTAGATGAAAATTCATCATATGATAATGATGATGTTGTAGAAAACACCCATTGACAAATACTTTGATATACTTTGAACTAGACTAATAGAACTAGTTTTGAATTAGATTATACAATTTTAAACTTGTTGTAATTATTTAATTTTTGCTTGGTTTTGGATTGTGATGTTTAATTGAACTTTAATTTGTTAGTTTTAAAGTATTAATCGGATGTTTGGTTGATGTTGTTGTTGTTGTTGGATGTTTGGTTGAATTTATGGTGAATTAGGGGTTGTATGTGGTGAATTGGTGGTTATTAGATGTGAATCAGGGGTATTGGTATGCTATTTTTATTTGGCAGGTGATGTAGCTACCAAAACATGCATTTTTTGCCAAACTTAATCCCAAAAACCCGACCAACCTTGGTCGGTATCTAATAAAAAAAATTAAAATTGCAAATTACCGACCAATGTTGGTCGATTAATGCACATTTATTTACCAGAAATTCAACATTACCAACCAAAGTTGGTCGGTAAGTTGCCTGCCCTGTCCAGTTTACCGACCAACATTGGTCGGTATTTTTAAATTTTAATTATTTATAAAAATATATATTTTCCAATACCGACCAAAACTGGTCGGTAAGCAAAATTAATAAATTTAATACACCGACCAAGTTTGGTCGGTAAAATTAAATTATTAAAATAACATTCCGACCAATGTTGGTCGGTAAGTCAATTAAATTGTTAGATGGTCGTGTAGAGCATACCGACCAATGTTGGTCAATAATTTCTAACCGTATTTGGTTGGTATGCTCTTCCGACCTTCAAAATACCGACCACGCGTTAATGGTCACATTTTGGACTGTTATTGGCCATTACCGACCTACTTTGATCGATTTTTGTGGACGGATTTTCCCGAATTTCTAGTAGTGTCTTCACTCTCTCTTTCTCCCTAGTCGTCGCCGCCGAAAATCGCCCACTGGCGGCGGACCACCTCCAAACACCCCCAAATTCACACCATGTAACCTCCATAACCTCCTCTTTCCATATCTCCAAACCAAATCATTCAAAAAACCCTCAAACTCCTTAAATTTTAGATTTAAGAAACTTTAGCCGCTAATTTTGTGCCCAAATTCTTGAAGCTTCGGCCACTACCTCCTCGCTATACTTACATCAACGGATAGAGCTCCTCAAGACCTACCTATTGATGTCAATTTCCATCCCAATTCTGGCGACCAAAATCAGTCCAAATTCCGGCGACCGCCCTCGTTTGGTATACCCTTATTCTCGTTTTCTTTGTCTATTGTTTCTAGTTGTATTGTAGTTAGATTAGGTCTAGCATAATTTCTGTTTTTTGTATTTTTTTATTTTTTATTTTTATTTTTTATTATTAATCTATGTTAGGTTAGTCATTCATAGTTACTAATCACTGATAATTAGTTATTCATTAGCGTTGAAATAGCTATTCGCTTAGTCATGATAGTTGATAATAAAAGTTTCAAGTGCTTAGTGAATTTGTTTATATTGGATTTGAGTATTTGAATTTTGTGTTGATAAAAGTTAAAATTAAAGAAGGAATAGTACAAGTTTGGTTGTTTTTACTATCCAAAGACTTTTGAAATACAATACTCTAGAAAAGTGTGTCATTATTTGGTGAAAATACTACTTTTTGGACAGCTTTTGAACCAAAGTCTAGAGCAGACTTTTGGAAAAAATACTATCTTTTGAACAGATTTTGAACCAAAAGTATGTCTTTTGAATATTTAGAGAAGATTTTTGTTGAAACATCTGTCAAAAGGATAGATTTTCAATCATGGATGTCTGGTTTCTTCTCCTAAAAATCTGTCAAAAGGGTAGATTTTCAATCATGGATGTCTGGTTTCTTCTCCTATAAAAGACACACACTCTATCACTTAGAGAACATCTTGAGAGGTTCTTGAACACACATATCTTTGAACAAAAAATCAGCAGTTGAATACTTTAGTAAGCTGAAATTTTTTGGGCTTTGTGAGTGAATCTTAGAGTGCAAACTTTTAGAAAAGTATAAGTCGTCTTTAGAGTTGGTTCTAGGTTTCTTCTCTAAGGTTTTCGGGCTGTTTAAACACAATTTGCTGCTGGGTTTTTGCTGATTTTGTTGTTGTTCTATGTTCCTTTCTGCTGCTGAGCTCTTATTCTTCACTGCTATATTTATTTTCTGCGACCTATGTAAGTTTAAACTTTGTCATGCAGATTTTTTAATAGCAATTGATGAGGATTTGAGCATGTTTAGATTACTTAAAGTATCTGCAAGGAAATTTGCTATATGGATGAATGTTGAGGTTTCAATCTTGAAATCAAGCTTTGGATCATAACGTTAAATCCATGACTTTTTTTTTGCTTTATTTATTTATTTATTTATTGCTTGGTAGCATTTCTCTATTAACCTTTAAGTAGTATTTTATGAGAATCTTGGTCATATTGTAGAAAAAGAAAAGTTGTTAAAGACTTGTTGAAGATTTTGGAAGTGGGTACAATGTATTAATTTGTATTTAATAAGATTAGGCTATTAAGAACAAAGGGCCAAATGAGCTAACCTACTGGCCCATTTTCACTAATAACAAAGTTGGCTCATTGTTTTTAATAAGCAAGGGCTGGCCCAACGCCAAAGCATGTTCAAAAAGGGCCAACAATTTTAATACTCAAATAGTTGGTCATTCCCTTTTAAATCAATAGATGTCCACTCTTTAAAATAACAAATTAGCCCAACTTTTTATATTTTTATTTTTAGTCAAATAATCTCAATAAAAATCAGATTTTTCTTTTATTAAAATAACTTTACAACTTAGTCTCCTTAATAATTAACGCTATGCAATTAGTAGGCGCGCTTTAACTTCACGGACTCGATTGCGTAGCGTGATATTTTTTTCATTAAATTAATTCAATAATCTCTTCTCAAATTCAATAGTTTTAGTAAATTTTTAATTTAATTAATTTCTATAATCGCGGATTCGCTTGCGTAGCGCGATAATAATTTTTAATTCAAAAAAAAAAATCTTCGAATGCAGTAAATTTTTCAAAAGTAATAACGTACTAATAACCCTTGTCATGACTGCGGATTCGTTTGCGTAGCACGATTATGATAAAAATTAATAAAATCATCTATGTCGCACATTCGCCTGCATGGTGCGGTTAGGATAATTTAATATTATTCAAATCATTCTTTAATAACTTTAATAATTAAAAGTGGATAGGTGAAACATGGAAATCCAATAAAACACAGTTTATCCAAAATCAATTCAAGCTAAGTTTAAATCAATAGAGCGACTGTGGTAGAACCACAGGACTCGGGGAATGCCATACGCCTTCTCCCTGGTAACATAATTCCTTACTCGGACTTTGTTTTCGCGAACCAAATAATAAAAGAGTCAAATCTTTCTTTGAATAGGGATTCAAATAAAATGTGACTTGAAACACCCAAAAATCAAATTTCAAGTGGTGACTCTGAATAATAAAATAATCCTTAATTCAAAATGTCGCTTCAAATGGAAAAACTTTTTTAACCCACAATCCACACACATATTTTTTGGGGTAAAAAGGGAGTGTGACATACATTATGTAATTTTTCTACTAGACGATGTAGAAATGTGTTAATCACGTTCATCGAACACAAATAAGTATTGACTCATACATGATGTTTGTATCAAACTAAAAACATCTTTTAATTAATTTCTTGCACTTAATTATGACTAATTATAATATATTTCTTTTTTTTATTTGTGACTCTCAGTGTTACTTATTAGTTTGATATAAATACTATAATCGTTTGTTTTGTGTCAAGCGACAAAAAACGTGACATTAAGATGTGTTTTAATTAAATTTTAACGCTTTATTTTAGTTAAGCATTGTGATACATTATTATTTAAATTTGTGTTACATTATTATTTAAATTTGATTGATATGATACAAACATTTCCCCAGTTATACTTTAGACACACGTCTACAGTTCACGCACTGACGCGTTTAAACCCCAATCGTGCTTTACATCTACCACGTGGCATCATCAAAACGGATAGCTCGGTCAATGCGTATCTCCACAAAAAGAGTGACAACGATGCATTGGTCCCACATAGTTGGAAGTGTATAGTTTTTTGTTTATTGTTTTATTAGGCAAATCAAACCAAATGCCCACTAATAGTTTCCGGTTTGTCCCTCTTTTCAAAATAATTGTTAAGAAAAAAAATAAAAAATAAAAAAAAAAATATATATATATATATATATATATATATATATATATATATATATATATAAATTATACAAATTTTATACATTTTTTTATATCAAATATAAGTAATTTCTAGTGCTGATTAAAAGTGAAAAAAGTCTATTTTTCTGTTTGTTTTCTAGCTTTTCTTCACAAGCTCCAAATTGTTTGTACTTGAAAATTTTCAAAGGATTTTTAGTTAATTATTTGGTTATAAACCATATATATTTTGTAAATAACCGACATGAATTTGACTTTTACAATTACAATTACAATTTATATTTATCTGGCTATTTGATTTGAATTCATTAAGATCTTCTTTTGATCGAATAATTTCGTTCATTTTAATGAACAAAGTGAAAAAATCATTTGGAAAATACTAGCATACAAGCAGATATCTCTACGTTTTTCGTCTTAAGAATAATTGAGACTTTTTCTATAAACACCTTAGTATAGAAAATGCTAACACATGTTGGATATAAACACATCATCTTTTATGAAATTTGAACGTGAATCGTTTCTTTTTGCTTGTACGATTAAAATGTCCAATTATTGATATAAATAATAATATTTTATGATACCAATTGATATAATTATTAGAGGGACCACTTTTAAAAATTGTTACATATAAATAAAATAACTCTTTTTACATAATTAAAACTCTTAAGTAATTACGATTCACGTAATTCGATTTTACATTTCATTTGACGCTAAATAGTGTACTCATCAAGACTTAATATTCGATTGTACTCTAGATAAATCACATTCCATCAATAACTCACAAATTATATTGGAGAGGTAAACCATACTAGACAAGCCTCGTACGACGAGATCTATCTAAAAATCATGTAGAGAATTTTAAACTTACGACCTCCTCTTTGATGGATCTCCTGCTAAACCAACTCGGTTACCCTTGAGCGACCACTTTCTTAACAAGAATGTATCCTTTATTTTTTCCTTTTTTGGTAATGACAAGAAATGACTAAATGTGTCGCCGAAAAGCACAACGAATATTGGGTTAAAGTTAAACATTTGGACCCAAATAGATGACGTGTACTCCACAACAAGATAAAGGTCCTTACGGCTTGTGCATATAAAAATTGGATTTTGAAAGAGCACATAAAAGCCAAGAATTAAGAATAAGGCATATGCCCCCAGCCACTAATACTAATGAAATTTGGTGCACACAATGATTAATAGTTGTTTGAGGGGTTTAATGGGTGGTCTTCATTTCATTAATTTCAATAATGAGAGAATAGTCGATTCCCATTCAGAGTGGTGTAATTGTTTCGAAATTGGCTTCTAAGGGGTGGTAAAGGTGGCCAAAACATAAAGTCATTCAACCAATCGATCAACTAGTCACCTCAATCTCCAACTAGTTGAATTCACAATTTATTTATTTCAAATATTTTGAGAATTCAATATAATTGTTTTTCTAATTCTTTGTACTATTACAACACTCTTTTTTTTATCTGAATTTGAAATCGATTGTATTCTTGTGTAAGTAGAATCGTAGCTAAAACTAAAAGAAGTTAGCGAAAAAATTTCTATTATGCAAATGGGAACAAAGGGAAGAAACCAGGGGCGAAACTAGGGGGACACACATGGTCTATTCGAATCTCAGAGAATTACATCATTTATATATAAGGTCAAATTATTTGTTTGTATATTGTATATTTATGTATAGCAGATGCTGAATCTTTTTTTTTCTTTTCTATGTGCTTATTGTTTTATATTTTAAATCTATTACGTCAAAATTCTAACCCTACTACTTTAAGAACCAATTTGTTCTATTGGCCCCTTTTGTCATGAATTAATTCACTGTTTTAGTAGAGAGATCAGGAGGGTGGAGAAGTTGAAATTATTGAACCTAATAGGGTCCCACAAATATAAACGGAGACTTTAGCGTTAGAATGTTATGTCCAAGTTGCTAATTATATTTAATTAAAATTAATTACCCTTGACACATGAATTCATGTGAAGAGGGACCTCCATGATTGCCCATCTTCTAGGGAAAAAAATTAGGATACTTCGAGTGTTAGTATACCTTTTGAATGATTTTAGATATGGTGATAACTGATAAGTATTTATCGACAATATAACTTTAGTCCTCGAAACTATAACCAAAAAGGTGCTTAAAAGGAATAGAAACACTGCCGTTTCATTATGTAAAAGCATACTAAGTGAATTTTAGGTTTAGTACTAGAAAATCCGTACTAGCTAGTAATTGGTGAGTTAACTATCTCACAATTACGTATAAAGAAAATAGAGAAAAAATAATACTAGAATCTAACGAGGCTCCCAATATTATTTTCAGCTACTAATACGAGACTTTATTCGCACATCCAACACTAACTACTAACATATGTAATATATATTCAGTTAGAGTTCGTAACTCAATATTACCAGTTTTGGGAGGTTTTCATATTTGTTTCCGCTATTGATTTTGATTACCTATTTAATTCATATTCAAAAACAAAAAATGGCTTGAAATGTAATTGTAATCGGTTTACCTAGTCTTAGAGACTAAGTGTCATCACGACGCCTGTGGTGAGATTTTGGGTCGTGACATACAAGGGCGATTGTCTCGAATGCAAGTGGGAGATTGTTAGGGATATATTAGATATGCCCTAGATCTAATCTCATATTTGATGATTTGAACATATTTTTGTGAATGTTATTTGATATAAAAATATATTGCATTTGATATTCATTTGTCATAGTTATTATTAATTGATTGATTAATTTTAAAAGGTCCTTGATTAAATTTTAAGACTTGTCATCATGATGGAATCATGATAATGAGAGTAAAGTCTCTTACAATTTAACCTAAATTTTATTCTTGATCGTAGGATTATTAATTTGGACATTAATAATCCGGTTAGATCAATATTTATGTGAACGTCTTTATGTGATAAATATTAGTTGATCTCATTAACTAAATAACATAAATAGATGATGCATATAGAGATATGATCATTGAACAGATTAATTGGATAATTCCTAATGGTTAGAATTACCATAAAATATCAATAGGATATTCTCTTGAAGAATATGATGTAAGAGTTTTCTTTGACCTGATATCATCATAGTAATTGACAAGTTATTTATTGTGCTTTGATACTAGACACCTATGGTCCTAGGGCGATAGTTGAAAGGATATTGGGTACGATTAAATACTTGTAGAATTAGTGATTGATCAAGATGGAATCTGTCAACTCTTGGTAATGAGTTTAAGCTCCATGTTGTCATAAATTATAACCGATCAAATTAAGACCTTGGCCAGGGCGATTGAATGAAAAAAGAAAAGAGTTTCTTAGGTCATTCAATGGTTGATTATTTTTGACATGAACACATAGTCGGTCGCATATTAGGATTTGACAGTTGAACCATATCCTAGGGTGACCCAGAGCTATAAGGATACAAGGAATTAATGCATTATTCTTCTACAGGTTCTTGAGAGTAAATTTTATACTTCATGATATCCGGTCGTTAAGGAGTGTTGCTAGACGCTACCTTTGATTAGTATATTGATGTGATTAATTTACTACCGGCTTAGTATTGAATCTATGGGGTCGCACACTAACGAGTGTTCTGATCTTTGTTAAAGAATTAATTAGTCAAAAAAATTAGTTATTAGTCCAAATGAAATATTATTATATTCTTTGCTAGTATAGAGGATATAATTAATATTGTGGACAAGTTAAAGTTTTCTATATATATATATATATATATATATATATATATATATATATATATATATATATAGAGGATATAATTAATATTGTGGACAAGTTAAAGTTTTCTATTATATATATATATATATATATATATATATATATATATATATATATATATATATATATATATATATGTGTGTGTGTGTGTGTGTGCTTGATAATTATAATTAATATTTGTGTATATGAATATAAATGTTGACGAAGTTGTAGAATTTAATTTAGAATTGAATTCCATAAATGAGTTACATGTATTTTATTTTAAAATATTGAATAAGTTGTAGAATTCAATTTAGAATTGAATTCCATAAATGAGTTACATATGTTTTTTAATATATACCATAAGGCATGTTATTTTTATATATATATATATATATGTGTGTGTGTGTGTGTGTGTGTGTGTGTGTGTGTGTGCGCTTGTGTGTGAGAGAGAGAGAGATAGAGAGAGAGAGTCATAATTAAGAATTAGGTACATATAGATCTTATACATATTTTAAAGTCACGTAAAAACCAAGAGAGTTATTCTTGAGAAGAAAATTTCTTTGAGAAAGTAATAGTGCAATACAAAGCCAAAATAGAAAATACTAGTACAAGAAAATTATTTCTTATTTTTCTACCTTTGAATTGAGATTTTTGAGAAAATTTTTAACACAATATTTTTATTCAGTTTGTTCGCGGGATTTCATTGATCAAAGAGTTGATAGCAAGGATCAGTCTTGGCGTGGATATGCATAGAGTCTTCGCACTATCGAAAAAACTTAAAATGAGACTCTCTTGTCTCAAAGGAAAAATGACCAAATATCCATTTACTAGAAGTGGAGAAAGAGTATAACGACCCGATCGGTCGTTTTGAGCATTTTCACTTCGCTCGGTAGTTTACGGGCATGAGTAGATCCGTATGATGTATTTTGATTTGTGTGAATCATCGGTTTTGGTTTTCAGGTTATTCGGGACTGATTTGGAAGAATGATTCTCAACTAGGGAGCTTTAAATTTGAAAGAGTTAACCAAATTTAACCTTTTAGCATTTGAACTCGGATTGGAATTTTGATGGTTCCGTTAGCTCCGTTGGGTGATTTTAAACTTAGAAGCGCATCCAGATTGTGATTTGGAGGTCCGTGGTTGAATTTGGCTCGAAATGGCGAAAGTTGAAATTTTGAAAAGTTTGACCGGGAGTGGACTTTTTGATATCGGAGTCGGATTCCGATTCTAGAAGTTGGAGCAAGTCCGTAATGTCGAATGTGATTTGTGTGCAAAATTTGAGGTCAATCGGACATGATTTGATAGGTCGGCATCGATTGTGGAAGTTTGAAGTTTCAAAGTTCATTGATTTCGAGTTGATGTGTGATTCGTTGTTTTGATATTGTTATGTGTGATTTGAGGCCTTGAGTAGGTCCGTGTTATGTTATTGTACTTGTTGATATATTCGAACGGGGTCCCGAGTGGCTCGGATGAGTTTCGAACGAGGTACGGATCACTTTCGTTGCATAGTGCATTGCTGAAGGCTGCTGGTTCTGGTGTGATCGCACCTACGGCTGGTTTTGCAGAGGTGTGATGGTCACAAAAGCAAAAAAGGCATCGCAGAAGCGGGATGAGAGCTGGATGGGGAGGCCCGCAGAAGCGGAGAAAAGGGCGCAGGTGCAGATGCCCAGGTGCGTCGAGTGGAAGCGCAAATGCGAGGGTCTTCGCAAATGCGGAGTTTAATACCGCAGGTGCGGGGGTTGCTGGGCAAGGCTATTTTTCGCAGAAGCAAAGTTTTTTCGCAAAAGCGGTGGTCGCAAGTGCGACGAAATGTCTACAAATGCGGAATCGCTGGGCAGAAGCTATATTATCGAGGGTTTTGGTTCTTTCTTCATTTTTGGGAGCTACTGAGCTCGGATAGAGGCGATTCGTGAAGTAATTTTCACCATATGAATTGGGGTAAGTGTTCTCTACTCGGTTTTGGTTATATTTCCTTAATTTATCTTCGTTTTTTGGTAATTGGGTTATGAATTTTAACGAGGAAATTTGGGGGTTTGGCCTAAAGTTTCATAATGTGATTTTTTGAGTTTTCAACATCGAATAGGAGTCTGATTTGAGTAAAACTAGTATGGTTGGAATCAAATTGAATGGGTTGTTGGATTTTGTAAATTTTGTCGGGTTCCGAGGTGCGGGCCCGGGTTGGGCTTTTGGCCGATTTTGGACTTTTAATTCAAGATTTGATCTTTTTGATCGGGATTGGTTCCTTTAGCATTGTTTGATGTACTTGAGTTGTTTTTGGTTAGTTCCGAGCCGTTCGGAGATTGAAACGCGCGGGATGGCATCTTCGGAGCATCACTTGGCTTGCTCGGCATTGGTATTGGCTTGTTCGAGGTTAGTAACTCTTCTAATCTTAGAGCTGAGGTTATGAACCCTGAATATACGTGTTATGTGTTTGGTTTTTAGATGACGCACATGCTAGGTGACGGGCGTGTGGGCCTGTACCGTGTGAACTGTGATTTTCGTTATTTATGTGGTACTGTGTAGTTACTTGAACTTGTCTGAAATCATGAAATCTCAACGTACTAGAGTTATCGAGGTGTGATTATGTTGGGAGCCATGTCTAGGCTACATATTTATCCTGTTGGGACCCACTGAGGTCATTTATGTTGTTGAGTAATCTGCTTTCATTGCATTACATACTAAGTCATACGCATTCACATGCATATCGTATCTCAGTCTATGTTGTTATTTATTGATGCATCATATCATTATTTTCGGGCTAGTATCATGACACTGTGAGCTCGTGATAGAGAGACTGGAGAGATTGATGACTGAGTGAGGCCGAGGGCCTGATTATGAGATGTTATATTACAGCACGTGAGTTGTCCGTGTGGATCCAGATGTTATACTATAGCACGTGAGTTGTCCGTGCAACACGTGAGTTGTCTGTGCGGATCCAGATATTGATATTATGGCACGTGAGTTGTCCGTGCAGAACATGAGTTGTCCATGCGGATTATAGCGCTTGGGTTGTAGGAGACCCTCCGCAGTCTGCACACCCCCAGTGAGCACAGGTAGCTACTGAGTGCGAGTGCCAAGCGCTGAGTGACTGGGAGGACTACGTGAATTGGTGCTCTGAGAGTATGCATATGGTCTTTATCACTGATTTGCATCGCATTTGGCATGCACACTTGACATACAAGCATAGAGATGCATTCTTCCTCATGTTGTATAGTATCACGTCCTTTATGACTTCTCATACATTTTGACATATGGGCATAGAGAGACATCTTACACTTGCTATCTGAAAGAAAAATGAAACATATTATTAATTGTTGAAAGGATTTTGGGAAAAATCATAGTTTTCAAACTTACTCGTATTTTGGCACTTTCGGTAAAAGATTTGGGTTTTTACTGAGATACGTGAAAAGAAGTGCCTATTTTTTTTGGAACTGTGAATGAACTGAGTAATTTATTTTTGAGATACCTCTTTTGTTACTTGTACTATGCTGTTATGAACTGTTGTGGAATATTGGTGTTGGACTCGACCTTTGTTCTAGCTCGTCACTACTTTCAACGTAAGGTTAGGTTTATTACTTATTGAGTACATGGGGTCGGTTGTACTCGTACTACACTTCTGCACCTTGCGTGCAGATATTGGCTGATGATGTTGATGTGATTGATGGAAGCTGGATTGAAGATATACCTGCATCGCGGTTGTAGCTGCCTCTTGTTCATGGTAGCCTTCGATCTATAAAACTCTGTTTATGTACTTTTCAAATAGACGATGTATTTATTTCATTTCAGCTTTGTAAACTCTATTCTTAGAAGCTCATGATTTGTACTACCAATCCTTGAAAAATGTATAAGATTCAGTAAATTACTTTCGTTTAATTGCCTTGTCAATATCATTGGAATTGGATAGTTATTAATTGGCTTACCTAGTGGGTTGGGTTAGGTGACATCACGACTAGTTGGATTTTGGGTCGTGACAAGGTGGTATCAGAGCTCTAGGTTCATAGGTTCTACAAGTCATGAGCAAGTGTCTAATAAAGTTTTGCGAATGGGTATGATGACGTTCATACCTATCTTAGAGAGGCTATAGGACATTTAGGATATACTTCCCATCTTTCTTTCCTTATCGTGCGTCATTGATTCATCTTGAAGCGTAACTCTTTGAATTCCTTCCACGCATTCGTATGCGCCTGTGAGCGCTTGGTATCGGCTGTGCGCCGGCGGCTTGTAATTCCATGGTTGAGGTGCGAGATGTGGTTTTGGCGTGCTAATGATGGGCCAGTCTGGAGGACTTAAGGCCGGGTTTCGACGGTAGCTTGAGCACGAAGATTTCGATTGTGTGAGCACGTGCTTTTGGGACTTATAGGTCCGTTGGTGTCCCTCTTAGTGGAATTTGTGATTGAATGACTATGTGGTGAGTATGATGTGGCTGCAAGTTGTGCTCAGATTTTTCGAATGCGGCGAGATAAGTTTACTTGAGATGTAGCAAGGACTATGGGGTGTTTAATTTTGGCCTTGATTTGGCGTATGGTCTCGAGTTATGGGTGTGTTAAGGGATCTCTCATGTTGTTTAGTTGTGGAGTGAAGTAGATTCTCATGTCTTATTGATGAGTTCAGAATCGAGAAGATTAAGTGATTGCTTAGTAGGTGTGGATGTGAAAGGGTATAAATAGATGTCAGTTTGAGGCTAAGCATGTGAGTTATAACTTGCGAGGTAATCTACTGAGGTGTGATTTTTATAATGTTGTGTGGGGGATTTCTTTTCTTGCAGTGGGGTATATTTGTGCGATTTGAGTTTGGATCAGTTGTAACAGTTGACCTGACTATAAGGAGGATGAATGTGAGATTTGCAGATGATTTGAGGTATTATATCGTTTGTGTTACATGAGCTTATGAAGGATTTAGTTGAATTTTTGTGCGGAATTCTGGCAGTAATAGAGTATGGGTATCGTGATGTTAGAGACTGTTTTATTCTATGGCTTTGATCCAAGTGAGGGAATATGCTATCGACGAGTCGATTCCACAGTTATGTGTTGTATTGGTTTCGGTTCGGGGTATACTGGTGAATCAGTTATGACTTGCAGAGGTCGAGATAGAGGATGACTCGGGTAAAGGAATTTCTGGATACATGTTATATTACACTATATGTGTATATGGAAATCGTAAAATAATTCAGTGGTTATTCGCGAAGGATGTAGTGTTCATGGAGTAGGGAATTAGCTCGGTTGCTTAGGAGTGTGGGTTACTCCCTTGGGTGTTTGTGGGCTAATGGGGCATAGGTCGCTCGGTATGTTTGGTCGGTTTAATTAAGATTTGAGTAGAGTGGATGACTCTCGAGAATGGTTTTAATGGGTTCAAAATTTATATGTAGCGATTTGGAATTTTCAAGATTTGTATATGGCTAGAAACTGAGAGTTACATTGGATGATGTCGAGACTTGTGGCATTTTTATACCATTGTGAATTATGCATTTCAGCATCAAGAAGGTGAAGAAAACAGTTAAAGGTTCACATAAGGTCTCTTTAGAGTGGGGTGGCTTGGTTGTGGTGCTTTGGGGTGCTTAAGAGGGAAGTCAGCGGCTTATGGGTCTTAGGACGTTGTGGTTTTATACTAGGGCCTCTTGTGTGGTGAGTTTTGGTTGAGGATCGTGGTATTATGGCAAGGAGAACTATTAATTTGAAGGTAATTCGGAAAGAACTCGGAGAGTTAGGACAACTTGGTAGTATGTTGGATCAGCACAGTAGTGGATATAATCGGTTCTTTAGGTACCTATGATGTGGCTAGTCTCCACAGGTGTTTCGTGGCAATGCTCTTGGGTTTTGGCGACCAGCATGACTGGGTTGAGTTAGAGAGATTCGGTTCTGATATCTTGGTTATGTGAAAATGGGTTTCAAAGAGTTCTCAATGATTTTTACCACGGTTCGAGGAGTATATTTCCTATCGGTGTGAGGAATATATTGCGTATTGGGATTTTCTCCGGGATGAGATCAAATAGAAGGTTTCTGACTGATCGGGTATGTATTATGCTTGGGACTCAGAGTTGATTATGAGATTCTTGTACTCTTTAAAGGATGGCATGGTATATGCGGTGTTGTGTGGGATTGAGATTTGCATGTGCAAGGTAACGGGTCAGTTTGGAAGGGAAGGGCATTGATTCATAGGAAGCATGGATGGTTTCAGATGACTAGGTAACTAATATTACTAATCGGTATAACTTGATGAGAGTATACATTTCAGAAGAAGCAATGTGTTTTGATTTATGGATACTTCACGGGTACTGCGACACTCTCTTGGTTGATCGACTACTGATATTCAATTTTGCTATGTGGCACGGAAGAATTTTAGAAGTATTCCTCGTGGGATGATTATGCATGAGAGATGTGTTAGACATTCTGGCGGTGGAGTTGGGATCAGATATGGTGATTCGTGTGTTCTATGGATTTGGAGACTGTGAGTTCTCAAGAGCAGCTTGTTTCATGGTAGTGGATTGTGAAGTGCCCATAGGTGATTTGGGGGTCCATTGGTAGGCCCAATTAAGATGTGTATTCTACACCGAGCCGGATTGGTTTGCTCCATACTGCTATTGTTGAGGTATGTACCATTTGGTTGTTGTTGAACTTATTCGTGTTCTGAAATGATCTATGAATTACTCTTCTATGCTACGAGGAGTTGTGATCTATTGGTTATAAGCACACCTGGTGCGTTTCTATTTGGGCTTTATAGCAGAATTTGAGTGAGATGAGTAATTGGTTATTGCATGGTTGATGGCGTATGGGTTATGTTCTTTTGGGGTTTTGTGTGGCATTGTGTCATCTGCTTCTCTGTGGTTATGGTAATGCACTTTGAGTACTTGATGTCAGATTGCGCGTGGTTATTAATTTTGAGCATGATCGCTGAGGTATTTCATATGGATCAGTGTTTGGATGGGGTCATGCATTGCAGCAGAATTATGTTGAGATATGATCCCTTGTGTTAGATTATGTTTTGGGTTCTACGGTGTGTGATAGGTTCTTAGCATTGCGTTATGGTGGTACTTGTTGAGCTTGCGGGACAGTTCTCTCGTCTGGGTCATTTATTATTTTCCATGATTGAGTATATTTGGAATGTTACTTATTGGTTCACTGATTGCACGGAATAGATTACAGCATGGTTGGAAGGATAATATCGAAAGTCGGCTTAGAAATTTGCTATAGTTCTTGTCGAATAAGAGAGAGTTCCATGACTGGTTGATCTGATGAATGGTTATGAGTTTCTGTGTGTTCCTTTCATCATCGGTAGTGTACGAAGGTTTCAGAATGGAGTCTTGTTTGATATGAGGTTTATTATCGGCATTGGGTTGTTTTGAGCAGCTACTGTGATTACAAATCATTGCTCCGATATCTGTGTTATATGATATATCATACGATTGTATCTTGGGTTATAGTTGCGGCTTGGTACAGCTTGTTCAGACTTATACAAGGTGTAGGTTGCGAGATTCAGATCTTATAAGAAATTTTGGATGTTAGAAGTTAGATTCTCAGGCTTGTGGTCTAGGTTGAATTGAGAAATATCAGTTATGTTGTGTTATCGGACCTGTATGGGATAAGGTGACGTGGGATCATCCCCAGGTATGTGCATGGCAAGGTTATACGGCGGTTTGATGGCTTTGAGAATAACTCTGGATACGTTCGAGGACGAACATATGTTTAAGTGGGGAAGGATGTAACGACCCGAGCGGTCATTTGAGCATTTGCACTTCGCTCAGTAGTTTACGGGCATGAGTAGCTATGTATGATGTATTTTGATTTGTGTGAATCGTCGGTTTTGTTTTTAGGTTATTCGGGACTAATTTGGAAGAATGATTCTCAACTAGGGAGCTTTAAATTTGAAAGAGTTGACCAAGTTTCACTTTTTAGCATTTGACCTCGGATTGGAATTTTGATAGTTCTGTTAGCTCCGTTGGGTGATTTTGGACTTAGGAGCGCGTCCGTATTGTGATTTGGAGGTCTGTGGTTGAATTTGGCTCGAAATGGCGAAAGTTGAAATTTTGAAAAGTTTGACCGGGAGTGGACTTTTTGATATCGGCGTCGGATTCCAATTCCGGAAGTTGGAGCAGGTCCGTAATGTCGAATGTGACTTGTGTGCAAAATTTGAGGTCAATCGGACGTGATTTGATAGGTTTCAGCATCGGTTGTGGAAGTTTGAAATTTCAAAATTCATTGATTTCGAGTTGAGATATGATTCATTGTTTTGATGTTGTTATGTGTTATTTGAGGCCTCGAGTACGTCCGTGTTATGTTATTGAACTTCTTGATATATTCGGACGGGGTCCCGAGTGGCTCGGATGACTTTCGGACGAGGTTCGGATCACCTTCGTTGCATAGTGCATTGCTGAAGGATGTTGGTTCTTGTGTGATCGCACCTGCGGCTGGTTTTGCGCATGTGCGATGGTCGCAGAAGCGACAAAGGCATCGCAGAAGCGGGATGAGATTTGGATGAGGAGGCCTGCAGAAGTGGAGAAAAGGGCGCAGGTGCGGATGCGCAGGTGCGTCGAGTGGAAGCGCAAATGCGAGGGTCTTCGCAGATGCAGAGTTTAATACCACAGGTGCGGGGGTTGCTAGGCAAGGCTACTTTTCGCGGAAGGAAAGTTTTTCTACAAAAGCAATGGTCACAGGTGCGACGAAATGTCCGCAAATGCGGAATCGCTGGGCAGAAGCTATATTATCGAGGGTTTTGGTTCTTTCTTCATTTTTGGTTATATTTCCTTAATCTATCTTCGTTTTTGGTAATTGGGTTGTGAATTTTAAAGAGGAAGTTGGGGGTTTTGACCTAAAGTTTCATAATGTGAATTTTTGAGTTTTGAACATCGATTGGAGTAGGATTTGAATGAAACTAGTATGGTTAGACTCGTAATTGAATGGGTTATTGGATTTTGTAAATTTTGTCGGGTTCCGAGGTGCGGGCCCGGGTTAGGCTTTTGGCTGATTTTGGGCTTTGATTCAAGATTTGATCTTTTTCGATCGGGATTGGTTCCTTTAGCATTGTTTGATGTTCTTGAGTTGTTTTTGGTTAGTTTCGAGCCGTTCAGAGGTCAGAACGCGCGGGATGGCATCTTTGGAGCATTGCTTGGCTTGATCGGCATTGGTATTGGCTTGTTCGAGGTAAGTAACTCTTCTAATCTTAGAGCTGAGGGTATGAACCCTGAATATACGTGTTATATGTTTGATTTTTAGGTAACGTACATGCTAGGTGACGGGCGTGTGGGCGTGCACCATGTGAACTGTGATTTCCGTTATTTTTGTGGTACTGTGTAGTTACCTGAACTTGTCTGAAATCATGAAATCTCTATGTACTAGAGTTAACGAGCTGTGATTATGTTAGGAGCCATGTCTAGGCTACATGCTTATCCTGTTATGACCCACTGAGGTCATTTCTGTTGTTGAGTAATCTGCTTTCATTGCATTGCATACTCAGTCACACGCATTCACATGCATATCATATCTCAGTCTTTGTTGTTATCTATTGATGCATCATATCATTGTTTTCGGGCTAGTATCATGACACTGTGAGCCCGTGAGAGAGAGACTGGAGAGATTGATGACTGAGTGAGGCCGAGGGCCTAATTGTGAGATGTTATATTATAGCAAGTGAGTTGTCTGTGTGGATCCAGATATTATACTATAGCACGTGAGTTGTCCATGCAACACGTGAGTTGTCTGTGCAGATTCAGATATTGAAATTATGGCACGAGAATTATCCGTGCAAAACATGAGTTGTCCGTTCGGATTATAGCGCTCGGGTTGTAGGAGACCCTCTGGAGTCTACACACACCTCGTGAGCGCAGGTAGCTACTGAGTGCGAGTGCCGAGCGCTGAGTGACTGGGAGGACTAAGTGAATTGGTACTCTGAGAGTATGCATATGGTCTTTATCACTGATTTTCATCGCATTTTGCATGCACACTTGACATACAGGCATAGAGATGCATTCTTCCTCATGCTATATAGTATCACATCCTTCATGACTTCTCATACATTTTGACATATGGGCATAGAGAGACATCTTACACTTGCTATCTAAAAGAAAAATGAAACATCTTATTGATTGTTGAAAGGATTTTGGGAAAAATCACAGTTTTCAAACCTACTCGTATTTTGGCACTTTCGGTAAAAGATTTGGGTTTTTACTGGGATACTTGAAAAGAAGTGCCTATTTCTTTCTGGAACTGTGAATGAACTGAGCAATTTATTTCTGAGATACCTCTTTTATTACTTGTACTGTGCTGTTATGAACTGTTATGGAATATTAGAGTTGGACTCGACCTTTGTTCTAGCTCGTCACTACTTTCAACCTAAGGTTAGGTTTGTTACTTATTGAGTACATGGGATCAAATGTACTCATACTACACTTCTGCACCTTGCGTGCAGATGTTGGCTGTTGATGTTGCTGTGATCGATGGGAGCTGGATTGAAGATGTACTTGCGTCCCGGTTGTAGCTGCCTCTTGTTCGTGGTAGCCTTAGATCTATAAAACTCTGTTTATGTACTTTTCAAACAGACGATGTATTTATTTCATTTCAGCTTTGTAAACTCTTTTCTTAGAAGCTCATGATTTGTACTACCAGTCCTTGGAAAATGTATAAGATTCAGTAAATTATTTTCGTTTAATTGTCTTGTTAATATCATTGGAATTTGATAGTTGTTAATTGTCTTACCTAGTGGGTTGGGTTAGGTGCCATCACGACTAGTTGGTTTGGGTCATGACAAAGAGATTCTGAATTATTGGGACTAAATCATACAAATATTTGTGGGCCTATGAAAATTCAAGCTAGAGGTGGATATTCTTACTTCATCACCTTCACTGATGATATGTCAAGATATGGATTTGTGTATCTTATGAAACATAAATCTGAATCTTTTGAAATGTTCAAAAGGTTCCGTATTGAAGTTGAGAAATAAATGGATAAAAGTATCAAGGTACTAAGGTCTGATAGAGGTGGAGAATATCTTAGTGAAGATTTTATGAGGTATCTCAAAAAGGATGGGATTCTCTCACAGTGGACACCTCCAGGAACACCACAACACAATGGTGTATCTGAAAGGAGAAATCGAACCTTATTAGATATGATGAGATCTATGATGGGGTTCACTGATCTTCCAATAAATTTATGGTGATATGCTTTGGAAGTAGCAACATATTTACTTAATAAAGTTCCCACTAAGTCAGTCTCTACAACACCATATGAGATATGGAAATGACGTAATCCTAAACTTAAACACATTAAAGTTTAGGGTTGTCCAGCTTATGTTAAGAGACTGCAGTCTGATAAACTTGACTCAAGATCTAATAAGTGTAGGTTCATTGGGTATCCCAAAGAAATAATGAGATATTATTTATATCACCCTTCTGACCATAAAGTGTTTGTGGCTAGAGGAGCAACCTTTTTAGAAAGGGAATTTCTTTTTGGAAGGAAATTATAGTGGAGAAATAGAACTTGATGAAGTTCAAGAAACTAATGAATCAACACAAAATCAAGATCATGAGACACAAGTTGAAGAATATTTATTTGATGTTTTGAAGTGGACAAGGAAGTTTCCATCTTCAAAGGTTGAATTTCAAAAACTAAATGTAGCTCAAGAACAGGTTAATGAACTAGTTCCAAACCAAATTGAACAACAACCAAATCCAGCACAAGGTGAACAAGTTGTGCAAACACCTCTTAGAAGGTCTACACGAGAACGTCAAATACAACTAGATTAAATCTAATGGTACAAGATGATGTATCAAATGAGGTTGATCATAATGATGATGATCTTAAGACCTATGAAGAGGCTATACAAAGTTCTGATTATGAGAAATGGCAAAAGGCCTTGGAATTCGAAATGGAATCCATGAAGGAAAATAAAGTATGGACTTTAGTTGAAACTTCAAAGGATATAAAACCTATAGGTTGTAAATGGGTTTTTAATAAAAAGATTGGAGCAGATGCAAAGGTGGAGACCTACAAAGCCCGTCTTGTTGCCAAGGGAAATCATCAGAAAGAAGGAGTCGACTATGACGAGACTTTCTCTCCCGTGGCAATGCTCAAATCAATTTGGATTTTGCTTGCTATAGCAGTATACTATGATTATGAAATATGGCAAATGGATGTGAAAATAGGTTTCCTTAATGGTGAGTTAAAAGAGGATGTGTACATGACACAACCTGAAGATTTCACATCTCTATCTTATCATAATAAAATTTGCAAGGTACAAAGATCCATTTATGGACTAAAGCAATCTTCTCGAAGTTGGAATATTCGCTTTAATAAGACAATTGAAAAGTTCAATTTTGTTAGATGCGAAGAAGAGCCTTGTGTGTACAAAAAGGTTAGTGGGAGCACAATTATATTCTTAATACTATATGTTGATGATATATTTCTCATAGGAAATAATATACCGACATTGCAAAGTACCAAGATTTGGCTATCTAAACAGTTCTCCATGAAAGACATGGGAGAAGCAGCTTATATATTGGGAATAAAGATCTATAGAGATAGATCTAGGAAGCTGCTTGGGCTTTCCCAGTCCTTGTACATTGATGGCATCTTAAAGAGGTATAACATGTATAATTTCAAAAGAGGCTATCTACCGATAGGCACTGGAATAACTCTCAGTAGGGAGGATTGTCCTAAAACTCCGGAAGAGAGAGAGCTCATGAGTAGGATCCCATACGCTAGTGCAGTGAGAGCTATCGTGTATACCATGACATGTACATGTCATGATGTGGCATATGCACTTGGAGTGACTAGCCGATATAAGGAAAATCCTGGTGAGGAACATTGGAAGGTGGTGAAGACCATTCTTAAGTACTTAAGAAGTACTAAAGACCAATTCCTTATTTATGAAGATTCTGAGTTGAAAATTGAAGGTTATACTAATGCAAGTTTCTCTTCAGATAAAGATGATAGCAAATCTATTTCTGGTTATGTATTCACCTTTAATGGTGGTGCAGTGAGTTGGAAAAGTTTCAAACAAGCTACAGTAGCTGATTTACTGACTGAAGCAGAATATATAATAGCTAGTGAAGCTGCTAAGGAAGTTGTATGGATGAAAAAGATCTTAACTGAACTTGGTGTGGCTCCTTTAATAGAAGGTGCAGTTCCATTGTTGTGTGACAATACTGGGGCCATTGCTCAAGCAAAAGAACCAAGATCACACCAAAAAATCCAAACACGTTCTGCGAAGGTATCACTTGATAAGAGAGATCATTGAACTTGGAGACGTCGATATTCAAAAGGTTGATGAAAAGGAAAATGTTGCAGACCTATTCACTAAAGCTCTTGGAACAAAGGAGTTTGACAAGCACAAGTGGAAATTAGGAATGAAGTACAATGTAATGACCCGACTTGATGTTTTGTGAATTAGCATCTCATTCAGTGACTTAAGGTCCCAAGAAGCTTTGTGAAGTGTATTATGACTTGCGTGTGTGGTCGAGTTTGATTTTTGGATAATTCAGGATCAAATTGGAAGAACAATTCTTATTTAAGAAACTTAAAAGAAAAGAATTGACCGGAGAGTTGACTTTTGAGAAAACGACTCCGTAATAGAGTTTTGATGATTCTAATAGCTCCGAATGGTGATTTTGGACTTAGGAGCATGCCCGAAAAAATATTTGGAAATCCGTAGCTAAATTAGGCTTAAAATGGCTAAAATAGAAATTTAAGTTTGGAAGTTTGACCGGGGAGTTGACTTTTTGATATCGGGGCCGGAATCCGATTCTGAAAATTGGAATACCTCTATTATGTCATTTATGATTTGTATGCAAAATTTGAGGTCAATCGGACGTGATTTGATAGGTTTCGGCATTGAATGTAGAAGTTGGAATTTTTTAGTTTCATTAATCTTGAATTAGGGTATGATTCGTGGATCTAGCATTGTTCAATGTAATTTAAATTTTTGACTAAGTTCGTATGGTATTTTAGGACTTGTTGGTATGATTTGACGGGTCCCGAGGGGCTTGGGTGTATTTTGGATCATTGGTTGAGAGACTAGTAAAGCTAAGAAATTTGGGAGGTTAACCATGGTCAATATCGGGTCAAGACGACTTCTTTTCAGTGTTTTGAGTGCGCGAGCAGGTGCATAGCATATTTTATGATTGAAATTCATATATGGTTTGTGTCTCGGGGTCCGTATGAGTTTCAGGGTGGTTTCGGATCATTTCGGAGAAGTTTGGGTTTGCTGGTTTCTGGTGAGGTATTGTTCATTCGCAATTGCGAAAACATTGTTCATTCGCAATTGCGAACCATTTATCGCAATTGCAAAAACAATGTTCATTCACAATTGCGAAAAATTTGTCTTAATTGCGAACACTATTCATGGGAGGTACTGTTCATTCGCAAATGCGAACTTGGGCATTAACTTAATGATTGAAAATCTGTCATTTCTTCATTTTCGATTGGGATTTTTGGAGCTCGGTTTTGGGCGATTTTGAGGATATCTTCACGACTTCGACTGGGGTAAGTGATCTATATCCTAAAGTGATTATATTTCATGAATCTATGGTTATATTCATCGTTTAATTCGGATTTAAATGGAAGAAATCAAGATTTTTGAAAAATCTTACAAAAATGAAAATTCAAGATTTGGAGGACGATTTGTTGTTGGAATTTGATAAAGTTGGTATGGTTGAACTCGTATCGGAATGGCTGTTCGGATTTCGTGAAAATTATGTCGGGTTCTGAGAGGCGAGCACCGCGTTGACTTTTGTTGAATTTTTAGAAAAACATTTTATGTCGACATTTTATTATCCGAAATTGTTTTTGATGAATTTTAATGAAGTTGTACAATTAATTTGGATAGATTTGAGCTGTCCGGAGGTCAATTAAAACAAGAAGGCGATTTTGGAATATCGGCATAACTTCAAAAAGGTAAGTATCTTGTCTAACCTTGAGTGGGAGAATTACCCCTTAGGCATCGAGTCTTATGTGCCATTTATGAAATGTGAAAAGCCGTGTACGCGAGGTGACGAGTACGTACTCGGGCTTATATGTAAAAACATTTTATTGAGTTAAAGTCTTGGGCATATTGTGTAGTAAATTGGATAATTGTTGGCATTTATTTAATCATCTATTTGCTTGTATTACTTGTATATTACTTGTATATTTATGTGAATTCCGTGAGTTTGATGGTGTGATATTTCTTGGAATTTAATTTCATTATGGATTTTTCCTATGCAAATAATTAATTAAGCAAGCTTAAGAAGAAGTGTTAATATAATTATCAAAATTTGGATTAATGAAGGCGTTGCCCTATGCTGATTATTTTCTATCTTTGTTAATTATTTTTGAGATTTTATATACATTGTGTGGAGTCTTGGGCTATTTGTTGTGAAATTAATTGATTTTGTTATATTCTTGGATTTGGTTGTGGCCATTGGGCAAATTGTGATATGAATTGATTTTGTTACGTTGTCGTGATAATATTCTATGTAAATTGTTGTGTTAATTGAGTTATTATTTTGAGGATATAAGGGTGGCATTTCACTGTTGATATTATGTGGGCATAAGGGAGGCATTTCACTGTTGTTATGTGTGTTGGGATATTATCTGGGCGGAGCGATAAGCATGGCTATAGGAGAGATAAGGGTGACTATAGGAGCGATAAGGGTGACTATAGGAGAGATAAGGGTGGCTATAAGAGCGATAAGGGTGGCTATTGATATTGTGAAGGCGGAGGAATAAGGGAGGCTATTATAGGAGTGATAAGGGTGGCTATTGTCAGGGATGATATTTGATGATGTGGAGTTATTGTGTTGGTAATTTTCATGTGATGTTAGGGTATTCCCTCATTTACTGCTAAATTTATGTCTTGCAATTGATTTATGACTTACCGGGTTAGTTGGCTCGGGTCCGGAAGGTACTCGGAGTAAAATGAGACACTTAGTCTCATAATTGAAAAAATATTTAAGTTTGAAAAGTGGACCGGATATAGATCTATGTGTAAACGACCTCGGATTTGAATTATGATGGTTCTGTTAGCTCCGTTAGGTGATTTTGAACTTAGGAGTGCGTCCGGAATGTGATTTGGAGGTCCGTGGTAGAATTAGCCTTGAATTGGCGAAATTGAAAATTTGGCGATTTCGGTCGGCAGTGGAAAAATTGATATCGGGGTCGGAATGGAATTCCGAAAGTTGGAGTAGGTTCGTAGTGTCATTTGTGATGTGTGTGCAAAATTTGAGGTCATTCGGACGTGGTTTGGTTGGTTTCGGCATCGGTTGCCGAATTTGGAAATTTAGAAGTTCTTAGGCTTGAATCCGAGGGTAATTTGATAATTTGATGTTGTTTTGAGTGATTCGAAGGTTTGACTAAGTTGGTATGTTGATATATGACTTGTTGGTATTTTTGTTTGAGGTCCTGAAGGCCTCGGGGTGATTCCGGGTTGTTAACGGATTTGTTGAAGTTGGAATTTGCATATAGAGCTGCTGCTACTGCTATTTTTGCACCTGCGGTAGAAAGCCTCGCAGATGCGAGGCCGCTGGTGCGCTTGGGGAGTGCGCAGGTGCGGGCGACGCTGGGCCAAGACTGGGAATGCAGGTGCGAAGAATTGGCCGCATCTGCGGGCCCGCAGGTGCGAGGCCTTGAGCGCATATACGGAGATGAGGATTTTGGGCTGGTTTCACAGATGCGCACCTGGGACCGCAGATAAGAGTCCGCAGGTGCGAGAAAGGTATTCGCTGGTACGGAGTCTGGGGAATTAAGTGAGTTGCGCAGGTGCGGCTCCTTGGACCGCAGGTGCGGTCGCGCGGGTGCGAGCAAAATGGCCGCATGTGCGGTCGCGCGGGTGCGAGCAAAATGGCCGCGGGTGCGAAAAACCTGGGCAGAAACCATAAATAGAACCCTAAGCGATTTTGGTTCATTCTTCACCATTTCTATTCGGTTTTTGGAGCTTTTGGGAGAGATATGAAGAGGGAATCAAGGGGGTTTTATTGAGGTAAGTTACTTGAGACCTAATACTTGTATATATGGTGATTTTCCGTTGTTTAATCATGGTAATTAGTGAAAATGAGGGCTTAGGGCTTGGAATATTTGGAGAGTAATTTAAGGATTTGAAGGACCAAACGATGTCGTATTTTGATGAATACGGTATGGTTAGACTCGGGAGAGGACAAGGTTTATTATTTTGCCATTTTTGAATGATTTCGAGATGTGAGCCCGGGGGTCAGGTTTTGGCCGATTTCAGATTTTTGGCATATTTTGTAATTTTTATTTTGGAATTCGATTCGTTAGCCTATGTTGATGGTATTAATCTGATTATGGTTAGATTTAGAGCTTTTGGAGACCGAGTCCAGAGACGAGGGCATCCCGGAATAGGATTTTTACGCTGTTAAGGTAAGTAACAGTTTTAACTCTCGCTTGGAGGGTATAAACCCGGAGATTTGACATCACGTTATTGTTTGGAAGTGATACCCACGCTAGGTGACGAGCGTGTGGGTGTGCACCGCGAGGGATTGAGACTTGGTCCGTTCCGTGAGGCTGTGAGGCCTAATGGCAATTATCCGTGGTTATGTGTTTAATTTTTGTTGAACTTGTTTGCCTTCATGATACAGATCATGCTTAGGCTTTATTCATGCTCATATTATTTGTACTCAGTCATAGAAATTATTGTACATGTTTACCTCAGTCTTTATTATTTGCTAATATGTAGTGATACTTGATGTGGGCTGTGTTCCCTTATTTGTTGGTGATGATGAGGCTGAGGGCCTGGTTGTGAGGATATTAATATCATAGCGCATGAGTTATCCGCGTAGCACATGAGTTGACCGTGCGGGTCCAGGTCCTGATACCATAGCGCGTGAGTTGTCCGCGTAGTACGTGAGTTGACCGTGCGGATCTAGGTATTGATATGATGGCACGTGAGTTGTCCGTGCTTAGCGCTTGGGCTTTGGGAGCCCCTCCGGAGTCTGTACACACCCCCAGTGAGCGCAAAGTGTTGAGTGTTTTGAGTATTGAGTGCTGAGTGCGAGTGATGGAGTGACACTGCTGTGAGGTGGTATTTGTTTATGTTGTTGCTGCATTTATCTGATAAACTTCTTTGTGGCATTTACTAAGTTATGGAATTTACCTGTTGATTTCTGTTTATTTTTAAAATTGTGAAAATAAATAATTGGACTGTTTTACTTAGCTCATCACTATTGCTCAGTTCCTAGTTATTTCTGTTACTTGCTGAGGTGGTTGTACTCATGCTACACCCTGCACTTTATGTGTAGATTCAGATGAGTTACAGCGCGGCGATCATTGAGTTCATGCCGACTATCTGTGGAGATTGCAAGGTAGCTGCTAGTGTCCGCACGACCTTGTCACTCCTTTTATCATTTCTTCTTTTGGATGGTATTGATAGTTAGACAGTTTTATTTCTTAGTTCATAGATTTAGACGCTCATGACTTACTGACACCCCGACGTTTGGGTCGTGACAAATTGGTATTAGAGCCTAGGTTACATAGGTCTCACGAGTCATGAACGGGTTTAGTAGAGTCTTGCGGATCGGTACGGAGACGTCTGTACTTATCTTCGAAAGGCTCCAGAACCTTTAGAAAAATTTCACATTCTTGGATTCTTATCGTGCGTTCGGTGTATTCTAGTAACTAAACATCTATATTCTATTCTCTCACAGATGGTGAGGACTAGTGCTACCGGTCAAAAGGGTCAGCCACCAGTTCGGGCCGCAAGAGGCCGAGGCCACGGTAGAGGCCGTGGTAGGGGTAGAGGTGCAGCTGGGGAAGTACCTGCAGATCCACTGGTTGTCCTAAATCAGGACCAGGTTCTAGTTGTTGATGCACCAGCTCAGGCACCACCTGTGCCTATTGTGATTCCAGGCCTTCAAGAGGCCCTAGCTCAGATTCTGACAGCATATACCGGCCTTGCTCAGGCGATCTCTATTTCGACGGTTGCAGCCACTTCTCAAGCTGGGGGAGGCACTCAGACTCCCATTGCTCGCACACCTGAGCAGGTTATTCAGGGACTTCAGACACCGGAGGCACCACCAGCCCAACCGGTTGTAGCTGCACAGGATTATGTTATTCCTTCTATGCGTGAGGATGATCAGCGTAGGTTGGAGAGGTTTGGGAGACTCTAGTCACCACCTTTTAGTGGTACATAGAGAGAGGACGCTCAGGACTTCTTGGACAGGTATCGGAGAATACTCTATACTACTGGTATTTTGGGGACTTGTGGGGTATCATTCACTGCCTTTCAGTTTTCTGGGGTTGCACTCAGATGGTGGGAAACTTATGAGAGGCGTAGGCCTGTTAGCGCAGCACCCCTTACTTGGCAACAATTCTCTGTTCTCTTTCTGGAGAAGTTTGTACTTGAGTCCCGCAGAGAGGAGCTGCACAGGCAGTTTGAGCAGCTTCGCCAGGGTGAGATGTCTGTTACACAGTATGAGATACGGTTCTCCGAGTTAGCTCGTCATGCGGTCTGGTTGGTTCCCACAGAGCGAGAGAGGATCAGGAGGTTTATAGATGGCCTCGGTTTTCAACTTCGATTACTTATGACCAGGGAGAGAGTATATGTAGTTACCTCTGATGAGGTTGTCAACATTGCTCGACAGATTGAGATAGTTCGAGGTCAGGAGAGGACTGAGAAGGAGGCTAAGAGGCCTCATGGTCAGGGTGGTTCCAGTGGTGCTCCTCAGGGAGGTCAGTTTCAGTAGGACCAGTTTCAGCAGAGTCAGTCATCATTCAGTGCATTGCCAGCACAGGGTTCTCATTATGCCCCGCCCGCTTAAGTATCGTCGGGTGATTCTTTTGGGCATCAAGAGCAACAGTTTCATTAGAGGAGGGATTGTTTCGAGTGCGGGAATTTTGGTCACATTGCGAGATATTTCCCTAGAATATTGGGTGGGACTCCGCAGCGGAGTACTCATCCTCCGACTACAGCACCAGCTGCCTCACCACCCGCCCAGCCAGCTAGGGGTGGAGTTCAACCATCTAGGGGCGGAGCCTAGTCAATTATGGGTCGCCCGAGAAGGGGAGGCAGATCAGGGGGTGGTCAGGCCCGTTTCTATGCCCTCCCAGCAAGACCAGACGCTATTGCTTCAGATGTTGTGATTTCAGGTATGTTCTTCTGTTAGACTCGTTCGAGGACGAACGTTTGTTTAAGAGGGGGATAATGTAACGAACTGGCCAGTCGTTTTGAATATTATAACCCCGTTCCCCCATTTACTGCTCAATTTATGACTTGCAATTGATTTATGACTTATCGGGTTAGTTGGTTCGGGTCCGGAAGGTACTCGGAGTGAAATGAGGCACTTAGTCTCATAATTGCAAAAACATTTAAGTTAGAAAAGTGGACCGGATATGGATCTATGTGTAAACGGCCTCGGATTTGAATTCTAATGGTTCTGTTAGCTCTGTTAGATGATTTTGAACTTAGGAGTGCGCCCAAAATGTGATTTGGAGGTCCGTGGTAGAATTAGACTTGAATTTGCGAAATTGGAAATTTGGCGATTTTGGTGGGTAGTGGAAAATTTGATATCGGGGTCAGAATGGAATTCCGAAAGTTAGAGTAGGTTTGTAGTATCATTTGTGATGTGTGTGCAAAATTTGATGTCATTCGGATGTGGTTTGGTTTGTTTCGGCATCGGTTGCCGAATTTGGAAATTTAGAAGTTCTTAGGCTTGAATCCGAGGGTAATTTGATGGTTTGATGTTGTTTTGAGTGATTCGAAGGTTTGACTAAATTGGTATGTTGATATATGACTTGTTGGTATTTTTGGTTGAGGTCCCGAGGACCTCGGAGTGATTCCGGGTGGTTAACGGATTTGTCGAAGTTTGAATTTGCAGCTGGAGCTGCTGCTAGTGCTATTTTTGCACTTGCGGAAGAAAGCCCCGCAGGTGCGAGGCCCCTGGTGCACTTGGGGAGTGCGCAGGTGCAGGTGACGCTGGGCCAAGGCTTGGAATGCAGGTGCGAAGAATTGGCCGCATCTGCGAGCCCGCAGGTGCGAGGCCTTGAGCACAGATGCTGAGATGAGGATTTTGGGCTGGTTTCGCAGATGCGCACCCGGGACCGCAGATGCGAGTCCGCAGGTGCGAGAAAGGTGTCCGCATGTGCGGAAGCTGGGGAATTAAGTGAGTTGTGTAGGTGCGGTCGCGCGGGTGCGAGAAAATGACCGCGGGTGCGAAAAACCTGGGTAGAAACCATAAATAGAACCCTAAGCGATTTTGATTCATTCTTCACCATTTCTATTCGGTTTTTGGAGCTTTTTGGAAAGATTTGAAGAGGGAATCAAGCGGGTTTCATTAGTGTAAGTTACTTGAGCCCTAATACTTATATATATGGTGATGTTTCATTTTTTAATCATGGTAATTAGTGAAAATGAGGGGTTAGGGCTTGGAATATTGGGAGAGTAATTAAAGGATTTGAAGGACCAAACGATGTCGGATTTTGATGAATTTGGTATGGTTAGACTTGGAGAGGACAAGGTTTATTATTATGCCATTTTTGACTAATTTTGAGACGTGGGCCCAGGGGTCGGGTTTTGGCCGATTTCGAATTTTTGGCATATTTTATAGTTTTTATTGTGGAATTCGATTCGTTAGCTTATGTTGATGGTATTAATCTGATTATGGTTAGATTTGAAGCTTTTGGAAATCGAGTCCAGAGACGAGGGAATCCCGGAGTAGGATTTGTACGCTGTTAAGGTAAGTTACAGTTTTAACTCTGGCTTTAAGGGTATAAACCCGGATATTTGACATCACGTGATTGTTTGGAAGTGATACCCACGCTAGGTGATGAGCGTGTGGGTGTGCACCGCGAGGGATTGAGACTTGGTCCGTCCCGTGAGGCTGTGAGGCCTGATGGTAATTATCTGTGGTTATGTGTTTTATTGTTGTTGAACTTGTTTGCCTTCATGATAGAGATCATGCTTAGGCTTTATTCATGCTCACATTATTTGTACTCAGTCATAGAAATTATTGTACTTGTTTACCTCAGTCTTTATTATTTGCTAATATGCGGTGATACTTGATGTGGGTTGTGTTCCCTTATTTGTTGGTGATGATGAGACTAGTGAGGTACATGATTGAGTGAGGCTGAGGGCCTGGTTGTGAGGATATTAATATCATAACGCGTGAGTTGTCCGCGTAGCACGTGAGTTGACCGTGCGGATCTAGGTATTGATATGATGGCACGTGATTTGATCGTACTTAGCACTTGGGATTTAGGAGCCCCTCCGGAGTCTGTACACACCCCTAGTGAGCGAAGAGTGTTGAGTGTTGAGTACGAATGATGAGTGATGGAGTGACACTGTTGTGAGGTGGTATTTATTTGTGTTGTTGCTGCATTTATCTGTTAAACTTCTTTGTGGCATTTACTGAGTTATGGAATTTACCTATTGATTTCTGTTTATTTTTAAAATTATGAAAATAAATAATTGGATTGTTTTACTTAACTTGTCACCATTGCTCAGTTCCTTAGTTATTTCTGTTACTTGCTAAGGTGGTTCTACTCATGCTACACCCTGCACTTTATGTGCAAATTCCGGTGAGTTACAGCGCGGCGATCGTTGAGTTCAGGCCAGCTATCTGTGGAGATTGCAAGGTAGCTGCTAGCGTCCGCAGGACCTTGTCACTCCTTTTATCATTTCTTCTTTTGGATGGTATTGATAGTTAAACAGTCTCATTTCTTAGTTCATAGATTTAGACGCACATGACTTAGTGACACCTCGATGTTTGGGGCTCGTTTCCGTATTTCTAAAATTATATATAAAGTTGATTTAGTTTATGAGAAATTCAAATGTTGAAATATTTTATTAAATTCTTATAATCGGTTTAGTAGTAATATTTTGGGAAATAGGCTTGCCTTGTAACACGATAGGCGTCATCACGACCATGGTTAGATTTTGGGTCGTGACATAAGGGAGGCTATTATAGGAGTGATAAGGGTGGCTATAGGAGAGATAAGGGTGGCTATTGTCAGGGATGATATGTGATGATGTGGAGTTATTGTGTTGGTAATTTTCATGTGATGTTCGGTATTTCTTGTGTTTATTTTTATATCATGTGCAACTTGTCTTGTTGTTTCAGTAAACTTTATAATAGACTGATTTATATTTAAATTGTGAGCATGTGGCTATTACCGGGCATGTAATGTTATATGGGATCGGGTTGCACACCGCAACGGATATAAAATGTGGGCACGAGTTGCCGGAAAAAATATGAAGGTTTTATTATTGGCACGCGAACTGTCCGTGCAGATGTGATATGAAAAGTGGGCACGAGGTGCCGTGAAAATATGATGATTTAATTATGGGCACGAAGTGCCGTGAAAATATGAAAGTGGGCTGAGACCCGTGTTTATGAAAAATATGAAAATGGGCTGAGACCCGTATTTTTATGATTATGAAATGGGGTGTCACATTGTGGCTTTTAATTGAAAGAAATATATGCAAAAATATTTATTTGGAAGGATTTTTATTCAAAAAGTATTATTTGAAAATATTATATTTGAAAGATATTTATTTGAGGAAATTATATTTGAAAGAGATTTATTGAAAAAATTATATTTGAAGGATATTATTTGAGGAAATTATATTTGAAAGAGATTTATTGATAGCATTATATGTGAAAGATATTTATTTGAAGGACTTGATTTAATTGAGTGTACTTGTATTTATTATTTGTTAAGCGATATTAATGGTGTTCTTGTTGCCCTGTTATGCATATCAATGGTTGATTTGTGTTGCCCTTATTGTTATTTGTTTCCTATTATTTTATATACTATATTGCACAGGTTATTAGACTAGTGAGTGTCTTGACTGTACCTCGTCACTACTCCATTGAGGTTAGTCTTGATACTTACTTGGTACCGACCGTGGTGTACTCATACTACACTTCTGCACATTTTTGTGCAGAGCCAGGTATTGGAGATATCGGACTCGGACGAAGTTAGAGGGTGATCTCAAGGACTTAAGGTAGAGCTGTTTGGTCGTCGCAGTCCCTTGGAGTCCTACTATTTCTATTGTACTGTTAATATCTTATTCGAACAGTATTGTATATTCGGTCCTCGTGATCATTCTATGTATTCAGTAAGAGTTCGTGACTCAGTATTACTAATCTTGGGGGGTTTTCATATTTGTTTCCTCTGTTGGTTTTGATTACCTATTTAATTCATATTCGAAAAACAAAATTGGCTTGAAATGTAATTGTAATCGGCTTACCTAGTCTTAGAGACTAAGTGTCATCACGACGCATGTGGTGGGATTTTGGATCGTGACATACAAGAGCGATTGTCTCTAATGCAAGTAGGAAATTGTTAGGGATATATTAGATATGCCATAAATCAAATCTCATATTTGATGATTTGAACATATTTTTGTGAATGTTATTTGATATAAAAATATATGGCATTTGATATTCATTTATCATAGTTATTATTAATTGATTGATTAATTTAATAAGGTCCTTGATTAAATTTTGAGACTTGTCATCATGATGGAATCATGATAATGAGAGTAAAGACTCTTACAAATTAACCTAAATTTTGTTTATGATCATAGGATTATTAATTTAGACATTAGTAATCCGGTTAGATCAATATTTATGTGATCGTCTTTATGTGATAAAGATTAGTTGATCTCATTAACTAAATAACATAAATAGATGATACATATAGAGATATGATCATTGAACAGATTAATTGGATAATTCCTAATGGTTAGAATTACCATAAACTGTCAATAGGATATTCTCTTTAAGAATGTGATCTAAGAGTTTCCTTTGACCTGATATCATCATAGTAATTAACAAGTTATTTATTGTGCTTTGCTACTAGACACTTATGGCCCTAGGGCGATAGTTGAAAGGATATTGGGTACGATTAAATACTTGTAGAATTAGTGATTGATCAAGATAGAATCTGTCAACTCTTGGTAATGAGTTTAAGCTCTATTTTGTCATAAATTATAACCGACCAAATTAAGACATTGGCCAGGGCGATTGAATGAAAGAAGAAAAGAGTTTCTTAGGTCATTGAATGGTTGATTATTTTTGACATAAACACATAGTCGGTCGCCTATTAGGATTTAACAGTTGAACCATATCCTAGGGTGACCCAGAGCTAATGCATTGTTAGACGCCACCCTTGATTAGTATATTGATGTGATCAATTTACTACCATCTTAGTATTGAACCTATAGGGTCGCACACTAACGAGTGTTCTGATCCTTGCTAAATGATTAATTACTTTATTATTTGATAATTAAATTAAAGAATTTAATTAGTCAAATAAATTTAGTTATTAGCCCAAATAAAATATTATTATATTTGTTTCTAGCACAGAGGATATAATTAATATTGTGGACAAGTTGAAGTTTTCTATTTTAAATAAGAAAATTAAATTACATCTCTTGATATATATATATATATATATATATATATATATATATATATATATATATATATATTGTACTTGGTAATTATAATTAATATTTGTGTATATGAATATAAATGTTGAATAAGTTGTAAAATTCAATGTAGAATCGAATTCCATAAATGAGTTACATGTTTTTATTTTAGAATATTGCCTAAATTATAGAATTCAATTTAGAATTGAATTCCATAAATGAGTTGCATGTTTTTATTTTACAATGTTGACTAAATTGTATAATTCAATTTAGAATTGAATTCCATAAATGAGTTACATATTTTTTTAAATATTTACCATAAGGCATGTGATTTGTATTTTCCAATGGAAATTATGTGTGTGTGTGTGTGTGTATATATATGTGTGTGTGTGTGTGTGTGTGTGTGTGTGTGTGTCCTAATTAAGAATTAGGTACATATAGATCGTATATATATTGTAAAGTCACGTAAAAACCAAGAGAGTTAGTCTTGAGAAGAAAATTGCTTTGAGAAAGTAATAGTGCAACACAAAGTCAAAATAGAAAATACTAGTATAAGAAAATTATTTCTTGTTCTTCTACCTTTGAGTTGAGATTTTTGAGAAAAATTTCAACATAATATTTTCATTCAATTTGTTCGCGGGATTTCATTGATCTAAGAGTTGATAGCAAGGATCAGTCTCGGTGTGGATACGCATAGAGTCTTCACACTATCGAAGAAATTTAAAACGACTCTCTTCACCAGGTACGTCTTAGATCTGATCTTTGACATGTAAATAAATTTTAAACACGAAAAGCTCTACCTAGGATTGTTATTATCTTTCGCTGCATGTTATGAACACCTCTACGCAATCCTACATAAATACGGTATTTTAGAAGTCAAATAGTAACAAAGAATGAAGATTCAAGCAATAGATAGTAGGATTTAGAGGTTGGAGCTGAACTTTTTCTATAGAAACACATGATCCAACTTCAACATATGATATCTCCCAATCTACATGGATTTTTATCATTATTCTTGTAGGAAAATGTAGATCTCTAAGTCTAGTTTTCATTTCAAATGACTCGACGTTACGACTCTCCTATACAAATTAAAGTTAAGATATTTTTACTGGACACTACCATAGATGCGTGCCCAAATGCATGATGGTAGGCTATAATCCCGTGTTTTAGTCGTTTATTGCATTCTAATTCACTACACTTTACTTATGTTGAGCTTTAATTAGGCGTGTTTTGCACTTATTGTGTGTTTTATGCCCTGTAGGAGTGATTCCGAGCTATGTAGATATTGTGGCATGAATTCATACTATTTTTGAGTGTTGAAGTCTGAGTAAAAGCCCAAGGATTAAGTCGGGAATGAGTTGGGGATCAACGGATGATAGTGGAACGAAACGAAGAATCGAACATGTATATTGCGCAGTGACCAGTAAAATGCACATAACGTTTCTCTCGGAACTCTGTTTGGGCTCCACAATATATAGTTGGAAAGATATTTAAAAGATCTACAACTTTAATGTTTTACACTTTCCCAATTTCCCAACCTATACAACCCAGGGGCGTGACCAAGTGCGTGGTCATGCACTGGGCGTGCACTTGGGGCAGAATGGTGTGCAAAGTGTACGGCCAGGTGCGTGGTCGCGCATGTCCTGTCCGGGAAAAGCCATATTTCGCTAAGAAAGGGTAGATTCAACCGGTATTTGCTTTGGGGCGGATTAAATACCCCAAAACACCATTTTTGAAACACTTTTGACATGCCTTAGAATAGGGAAGCTTAGGAGAAGAAGGAGAAGCAAGAGCACAAGCATTTCATCCTTCCTTCCTCACACAAATACGGGTTTGGATTGTATTTATATTTTCCTCTACTTTTGTTTCATTTATGAAGAACTCCTCTATGTCTATGGAGTAGAGCCATTTGGGTTTTGATAGATTTGGTGTATTGATGGTTATTTGTGGATTATAACTCTATGTTTATGTATTTGAATCGTTTTTTGAAAGATTTAATTATTGCATCTATGTTCACTTGTTCTTGTAATCGAAAGAGGCATAACTTGTGATATATTTGCACTATGTTGTTAGTTGAGTTCATAGATTCTTCTAAGTAATCAAAAGAGGCTAGTTGAATACTTGATTAAACCTAGTTAGGAGGATAATCGAAAGAGGTTCTCCTAATGACCAATCCATTACGAATTCTTGCATATCTTCACCGAGCTTAAATTGGTTCATATTGTGAGGTTGAAACTTAATCGAGAGAGGAGTTCCTACTAAACATTTGTACTAATAATTAAGTGAATTCGAAAGACTCACTTGAACATTAGAAGTGAATTATCTAGAGTTAGATCCCGAACAATTATCTCGAACCTATCTTATCAACCCATATTTTCTCCCATTGATAACTCCCTTGCTTACCTTTGTTGAGATTGTCATTAGTCAATAGTTGTAGATTTTAGATTATTAGTTATATAAACCTCAACTGTTGATCCTCCTGAATAGCAATCTAGATACAAACTACGATAATATTATTTAAATACAATCCATGTGGACACGATATTATACTATACTATCTTTGACTAGCGAGCACAATTTAAGTGAGTGTTTTGGGCTCGTCAAATTTTGACGATGTTGCCGGGGATTGGCAATCAATGGTGTTTGAAGTAGTTTGTAGTGCTAATTCAGGAATTAGCTTTTAATTTTTTCTTTTATTTTTAGTTTTGTTTGTTTAACTTCTCTTCAAGATTTCTTTTATTGAAGAAACTTTGAAGAGCATATTCTTGAGATTGAACTCTAAATGATGTGAAGATGGAGTACAACCAACCTAAGAAAATGGTTGAAGAGTTAGCAGCTGAATATTATCAGCGGTGTGCTACGTGTTTTAAATGCTGTGGAAATCATCTATGGGTTGATTATCAAGCAGGTAGGTATTCTTCCTATGGTTCATCTTTTGAACACTCTCACTTTGTCTCTACTCCGTACAGGTATGAGGATTCATATGGGTATAATTCTGACTCTGGTTAGGATGAAAACCCTTATTATGACCGGAATGCAAGAGAAGTGAGACACCCACCTCAATAGGAGAATGTTAGTTTAGAAGAGATTATGTATAAGTTCATTAATAAGGTGGATGAGAGGTTAAAGGAAGAGAGGTTCACACATGATGTTGAAGCCTCTAACAACCTGACAATGCAAGTGGATCAACTAATAAGTACACTTTCAGAAAGGCCATTGCATTGTGATGGTGAATACGTGGAGGAGATATCTTGTGAGAATGAGCCTACCTGAAATGATGAACATCTACAGAGAGGGTTTTTCACTCTGTAAGAGGACTCTGTCTCAACTGAGATGATTGAAGATGAGGCTTTGGTTGATTGTGCATCAATAAAAGAAGAGTTCAAATTCCCTTCCTCCAATCCACATTTACAATTTTTAATATAAGGGAATGAGTAATAAATGGTCTTAGACACACCAGAATAATACTCAGATGACCTTTCTTCTTCATTTTCTTATTCTAATCTTGATCATGTGGATTTTGTTTTTAGGGATTTACAGGAATATGCATGGATTGATCTTGTGAATGAATGCAGAAACAAGTTGAGGATAATCATACAAGAACAATCCACCGCTCAAAATGAGGCTAAGAAAGAAATAAAAGAGGGGGTCTTTCAAAAATCCCTAAAGTACTTTGGCCTGATGAGCTCCATAAAGAATCTTGAGGAGCAAAATTGAAAAATGCATTCAGAATTAGGGGTGGAGTTCCCAAGTTATCGGAAACGGAAAACGTCCAGGGGAGTTTTATTTACCTCTTGCTTTTTATTTGTGTGTCATGGGAACATGCCACAATTTAAAGTGTGTGGTAGGGATGTACATATGTAAATACCTGTTTGTTTGCGTTTCTTGTGTGTGTTTTTGTTTATTTTGATTGAAATTCTTAAAGTCTGGAAAAAAAAATGTTTTCTTTAAATAATATAATAATTTCCCCTTGGCTTTTCTTTGTGCCTCGGTTCTTTTCCAAGGGTTTATTTGAACCGGGTGTAGTTAGTCTTATTTTCTTTTAGGAGTAGAAATTCTTCTACTGCGATTTGAAATGAAAATAATATTTCTTAACTGTATTATGCCTTGAGAATAGTAAGTGTTTTAGTTGTGACGCTTAGACTCAGTTTTTTACTCTTGTATAAGCACCTTAAATTGTATGATCTTAACTTTGCTTAACTGCGTTGACTAGAGTGTCTTGATGAGTCCAATCCGGAGTGAGTTATGTGCCATGAGTGTGTGAGGTTTGTGTATTCTGTGCTTTGCATTTGATGTCTAGAACTTGTCCCGTGTGTTTGCAAAGCAAAATAGTAGTTTTGTTAGTCTTGAAAGTGATTTAGGCATTTCTTTGTTGAGCCAGATATATGTATTTACCCACTAAATTTTTGTGTATTTAGTTAACCCCCTTTGAGCCTATAATCTTGTTTCTTTGGCAACCACATTACAAGCATTACCCATTTGTTTGAATTGACCATCTATTTGAACCATTTACCTCTCGTGAGCACTTGAAATTGTATGAACTTCATAAAAGTTGAAGTGTGGGGTGGTTGGTTTGGTTTTTGAGTGGAACTATTAAACTAAGGAGAAAGGTGCACTATTTTAAAAAAGAAAGAGCCACTTGAATTGAAAAGAAAAAAAATAAGTGTATGATTGTGAAACATATTCGTTAATAGTGGTTACTTGATGTAATTGTGCTTAAAGAAGTAGGGAATTAATGTATATTGATGTGAAGGTGGAGTTATAGTTTGACATAAGTGTGGGGTTTTGAACGGTCAATTATATGTGTTAAAGTGCTTAGGGAGGTGTAGTCAATATATCTAAATGTATCCTACCCATCCCATAGCCTACATTACAACCAACAAAAGTCCTACTTGATCCTTGACTGAATAAGCTCAATTAGTAGAGTAGTACACTACGGGCAAGCTTATGATACATCTTTTGTTGCACGTGAATGTTATTCTGAGAGTGAGTGAATTCTTCCTATCTTGAGTTCCTAATTGTTCTTAAACTTTATTGTTTGTGGAACTACTCTCTATTCTTGTGCGAGGCACTTGATTCATAAAGGAATGGCAATGTCATTGACCTCTGTGTTAGAGTAAGTGAGCAGGTTGTAAAATTGCGTGGTGATGTTGAGTCAACTCTTGAGGCGAGGATGTTACGGTCTTGTGCTTAATCTGTTCTAATATTCTTGGTGTGATGAGTTAGGAGAGTTGCTTAAAAAGGTCATGTCTAAGTAAAGTGTAGTTTGATTGCTCGAGGACGAGCAATGGTTTAAGTGTGGGGTGTTGATGGTAGGCTATAATCCCGTGTTTTAGTCGCTTATTGCACTCTAATTCACTGCACTTTACTTATGTTACGCTTTAATTAGGCGTGTTTTGCACTTATTGTGTGTATTATGCCCTGTAGGAGTGATTTCGAGCTATGTAGATGTTGTGGCATGAATTCATGCTATTTTTGAGTTTTGAAGTCTGAGTAAAAGCCCAAGGATTAAGTCGGGATCGAGTTCGGGGATAAACGGATGATAGTGGAACGAAACGAAGAATCGAGTAGGCATATTGTGCAGTATCCACTAAAATGCATATAACATTTCTCTCGAAACTCAGTTTGGGCTCTACAATATATAGTTGGAAAGCTATTTAAAATATCTACAACTTTCATGTTTTACACTTTCCTAAATTCCCAACTTATACAACCCAGGTGTGCGACCAAGTGCACGGTCGCTCACTGGGAGCGCACTTGGGGCAGAATGGTGTGCAAAGTGCGCGACTAGGTGCGCGGTCACGCATGTCCTGTCCGGGAAAAAGCCCTATTTCGCTAAGAAAGGGTAGTTTCATCCGGGATTTGCTTTGGGGCGGATTAAATACCACAAAACACCATTTTTGACACACTTTTGACATACCTTAGACCTAGGGAAGCTTAGGAGAAGAAGGAGAAGCAAGAGCACAAGGATTTCATCCTTCCTTCCTCACTCAAATCCGGGTTTGGATTGTATTTATGTTTTCCTCTACTTTTATTTCATTTGTGAAGAACTCCTCCGTGTCTATGGGGTAGAACCATTTGGGTTTTGATGGATTTGGTATATTGATGGTTGTTTGTGGATTATAACTCTATGTTTATTTATTTGAATCATTTTTTGGAAGATTTAATTGTTGCATTTATGTTCACTTGTTCTTGTAATCGAAAGAAGCATAACTTGTGATATATTTACACTATGTTGTTGGTTGAGTTCATAGATTCTTCTAAGTAATCGAAAGAGGCTAGTTGAATCCTTGATTGAACCTAGTTAGGAGGATAATAGAAAGAGGTTCTCCTAAAGATCAATATATTACGAATTCTTGCATATCTTCACCGAATTTAAATTGGTTCATATTGTGAGGTTGAAATTTAATCGAGAGAGGAGTTCCTACTAAGCATATGTACTAATAATTAAGTGAATTCGTAAGACTCACTTGAACATAAGAAGTGAATTATCTAGAGTTAGATCACGAACAATTATCTTGCACCTATCCTATCAACCCATATTTTCTCACATTGATAACTCTCTTGATTACCTTTATTGAGATTGTCATTAGTCAATAGTTGTAGATTTTAGATTATTAATTATATAAACCCCAACTGTTGATCCTCCTGAATAGCAATTTAGCTACAAACTACGATAATATTGTTTAAATCCAATCCATGTGGACACGATATTATACTATACTATCTTTGACTATCGAGCACAATTTAAGTGTGTGTTTTGTACTCGTCAATGCGCGCCCAAGCTTCCAGGTGTGCGATAACGCACATCGCCTATGAGAAACTTAATTAGAATGATTTTTTAGTTGTATATAATTGTTGCATTTAACTTTTGTATTTAGTGTGTTTCAATATTTTTTTTTATTGTTGAATTCATTAGATTCAATGTTTGTATTTACTGTATTCACTATTTTGTATTTAGTATATTTAAATGTATTTGTATTAACAGTATTTTAGTTATTCCAAATACATGTTATTACTGATGTATTAAGTATATTTCATTGGTTGTATTCACTGTATTTCTATTTGTATTCAGTGTATTTTATTGTATTTCACTGTATTTTAAAATTAAATATATTCACTGTTTATATTCTGTTCTATTTAAATGTTTGTATTCAGTGTATTTCAATATTTATATCATGTATTCATGCATACTGTATATACAGTATGCATGAATACATGTGTATTCAGTTGTATTAAAAAAATACAAACCTTCGAAATACATAAATACAAGCAAAAAATATATATTTATACAAAAATACAATGTGTTTGAGTGAATTTGTACAGAATACAATGTACTTGTATCATTGTATGTGACTAAATAGCAAAGAAGAGAAGAAATTTCGTCGGAGATGGCATTTTTTGGCCAAGAAGAGAAAAAGGTTCGTCGAATCCGTACAGAATACAATATCCGTCGTTCATGTTATAGTACCCATGCTCTACTCGGATTATTCCGACATCATTTTGTATCCCCCCGCAGTGGCCCTAGCCTCGGAGCGATGAGCCCCTCCTTGCTATGGAGGAATCTGATTTTGAAGAAAAGGGTTGTCTTTCTCCTCTTTCTCCCAGTAGTTTAGAAGTATTTTCAATTGCAGTAACCCTAGAGGATTCGGCTAGAGAATTCACTATTAGAAGCAGATATGTTTCTCGAAGAGAGAGAGAAGGAAGAGAGAGAGAGAGAGAGAGAGAGAGAGAGAGAGAGAGAGAGAAAGAAGAAAAATTCTGAGAGAGAATCGTGTGTTAATTGAAAGAAAGAGAGAGGAAAAACATAAATAGCGTATTTCATGCCTCAATGGTAGTATATACCATAAATACCTATTTTGCTATAAAATATAAAAAATAGCTATAGAAAATAATATTTTAAGATAATTTTGGTTTATAATAATAGGGTGTATACCTTTGCTATAGGAGGTAAATCTCCCGATAACATTTGGACCAAATATGATGAATTCTTCCGGGCCCTAAGAACTAATTTGAAGCTAGCCCATCTATCTATAATAAATCTAATTTATTTCTTCCACATTAAGATCCATAGCATATGCATTACAATAATTTCAAGTTAGGAAGAATAAACATCGCTAGTTGCTTTAGGCGTGATTAATAATAATTTATCGTGATTATGTGTACGGTTCTCGTGGCATAGTCATGATACGTAATTCCAAAATTCAAGTGCATGCACGCGTGACTTAAACATGTCGTAAATTGTGGGTGCGTTTCACGCTGTGCGATTTGCGATGTTTATAAACGACAAGTGTATGACATCGTAACTTGTTCAAATAAATTCCATAAAAATAACAAAAATGGTTAAAATATATAGTTAAAGGCGGTAAAAGGTAAAAATGCACAATAGGTTCTAAAACATGTATTAATCAAATAATTAAGCCGAGTGTAATTGTAAATCAACCATGCTAAAACTACAGAATTCGAGAGTGCCTCACACCTTCTCCCGGGTTAACAAAATTCCTTACCCGTTCTTCTGTGATTCGCAAACTTTAACAGAGTCAAACTTCCTTGAATTATGATTTTAAAATAATTGATGACTTGGAACACCAACATTAAATTATTCCAAGTGGTGACTCTCTAAAAAAATAAAATAAACCGATCTCTTTTCAATAATGTCACTTTAAGTGGAAAAATTTATTTCTTTCCTTTCCCCCGTAAAAAGGAGGTGCGACACTAATTATGTATAATATATGTCGGTTATCATTGGTGGGCGGCTATGCAATGTAAATTTCCCTAAGCAATATCATGATGGGCCTATTAATTATGTAATGTGTATAATTAATGTATAATTTATGTATATGGCTAGAAAAAGTAAACTATGAATTGTGATGACCCAAAAGATCATCTTATGCTTTAAAACTCGAATCTGCACTCTTAAGCCTTAAAAATCTCATTTTTATCCTCCTCGATTTGCGTGCGCAATCCGGGCAAGTTTCCGGAAAGCTTTTACGTTGAAAACTAATGAAAATAAGAATTTTTGCCTTAAAAGTTAATTGTAATTGACTTCGGTCATCATTTTTGGTAAACGGGCCCGGATCTATGTTTTGACGGTCCCGGTAGATCCGTTTCGAATTATGGGACCTGGGCATATACCCGGAATCGAATTCGGAGGTCCCTAGCTCAAGTTATGCATTTTTGATGAAAATTAAAAGTCTGAAAATTAATTGTTTTTAAGAATAGATTGGTGTTTGGCATTGTTAGTACCGGGTCTGTATTTTGGTTTCGAATCCTGGTACAGGTTCATTATGATATTTAAGACCTGTCTGAGAAATTTGGTGAGAAATGGAGTTGATTTGTCGTGATTCAAACCCTCGGTTGAGAAAATAGTAATTTTAAAGTGTTCTTGAGAACTTCATTCGATTTGGTGCTAAATTCGGAGCTCTAGGTGTTATTTGGCGATTTGATCGTGCGAGCGGGTCCGTATGATATTTTTAGACTTGTGTGCATATTTGGTTTGGAGCCCCGAGGGCTCGGGTGAGTTTCGGATAGGCTACAGGGTGATTTGCACTTAGAAAATCTGAGATTTTTGTTGCAGCAACTGTTCTGGTGTGCCCTTCTTCGCGTTCGCGTAGGTAGTGTCGCGAACGCGAAAGGTAAAATGGGGGCAGGGGAAATTTCTTCTTCGCGAACGCGAAGATTTGGTCGCGAACGCGAAGTGATGGGGGTGGTACCCTTCGCGAACGTGATCGGTCTCACGTGAACGCGATAGTTTAAGGGACCTGGGGGAGGGGGTCATGTTCTTCTATGCGAACGAGTCCACAGGTTCGCGAACGCGAAGGCTTGGGGGGAGCTTCCTTACACGAACATGTAGAAAGACTCGCGAACGCGAAGGCCTTAGGCCGTTGTGCATCGCGATCGCGACAGGCCTCTCGCGAACGTGATGAAGGCCTGTCCAGTGACTTAAAACAGACTCCAAACACGGGTTTAAGCCATTTCTTCAACATTTTTCAAGAACCAAACGGGTAGAGGCAATTTTCAAGAGTAATTTTCTTCCTCAAAGTGTTGGTATGTGATTTTAAACCATTTTCTTTCAATTACCCATTATATTTCTTGAATAATCAACCTAAAATCAAGAGTTTCATGGTAGAATTAGGGGTTAGGGTAGCAACTAGGGATTTCGAAACTTTGAGGATTTAGACCCCAATTTGAGGTCAGATTCCAAAACTAATTATATATTCGGGCTCAGGGGTGAATGGGTAAAAGGATTTTGGTCCGAACCTCGGGATTTGACCAAGCGGGCCCGAGGTCGATTTTTGACCTTTTGGAGGAAAATTTGGGAAATTTAATTTATGCAATATAATTGATTCAATTAGCAATATTTGATATTATCGAGTCATTTTTGAATAGATACGAGTGGTTTGGAGGTGAATTCCAAAGGAAAAGCTGTGATTGAGAATTAAGTGGCCTTCGGAGCGAGGTAAGTGTTGTGTCTAACCCTGACTTGAGGGAATTAGGAACCTTAGATTACTTCCTAAGTGAAATTCATGTGAGTGGCGTATATGTGAGGTGACGAGCACTTATGCGCCGCCAATTTACCTATTTTTCATGTTTCTCTGTTTTTCTTATATTGTCTCGTTCCTATGCCAAATTGTTACGTGTTATACTAGTGTTGTTCAATTTATCGTTCTTATCATGTTTACGGATTTTCTGGTGATAATTGAGCTTTTATTTCAAAGTTGAAATTGATATTATAGAACCAAATATTGAATTAAGGTTTGTACTTGTTATTCTATCTCCATGTTGTTATTTAAGCATTGCATATTGGTAAGGGAGAGTGTTAATGCACGAAGGGTGATGTCGTGCCATATTGTGAGTGTTAACGCACGAAGGGTGATGTCGTGCCCTACTGTGAGTGTTAATGCACGAAGGGTGATGCCGTGCCATATTGTGAGTGTCAATGCACGAAGGGTGATGTCGTGTCATATTGTGATTGTTAATGCACGAAGGGTGATGTCGTGCCATATTGTGAGTGTTAATGCACGAAGGGTGATGCCGTGCCATATTGTGAGTGTTAATGCACGAAGGGTGATATCGTACCATGATATGAGAGTTAATGCACGAAGGGTGATGTCGTGTCGTTTCTATTAATTTTATGGTGAGATTGAGAGTAAAAGCACGAAGGATGATACCGTGCATTTTTCTTTACTGTATTCACTATTCCTGTTGATTCATGGTATACTGACAGCTCCGGTGATCATTTTGTTGTAGTTTTTTATCTTGTATTTCGCTCAGTATGTCCCCCTCCCGACATTTCCTGTTTAGTTCTTCATTTCTGTTATTTGCATATACACTGTTAAATTGTAGAGGTTAATTTGTAGGTGACTTACCTTAACCTCGTTACTATTTCGTCGAGGTTAGGCTCGACACTTACCAGTACATGGGGTCGGTAGTACTGATACTGCACTCTGCACTTTTTGTGCAGATTTTGATACCGGCTCGGGTTGATCGAGATTTTGCTATTGGTCCGCTGTCGGGAGACTCAAGGTAGATTAGTCGGCGTTCACAGACCTTGAAGTCCTCGTCTATCTTTTCTGTTCTACTATTTCTTTCATTCAAACAATTGTATTTCTTTCTGACTATTACTTGTAGCAAATTCTAGAATGCTCGTGAATTGTGACTCAAGATCCGGGTGTTAGTAATTAATACAGTTTTATGATATTTCGCACCTATTATATTTCATTTTAGATAATTATTGTTATTTACTGAATGGAAATAAGGAATTGGTTTAATGATTCTCTAACGTTGGCTTGCCTGGCAAGTGAAATGCTAGGCGCCATCACGGTCCCGTCGGTGGGAAATTTGGGGTCGTGACAGTTGGTATCAGAGCCCTAGGCTGCCTAGGTCTCACGATTCACGAGCAAGCTTAGTAGAGTCTGGAGGATCGGTACGGAGACGTCTTTGCTTATCTTCCAGAGGCTATGAAGTTTATGAACAAGTTTCACTTCTATTCTTCTCTGTCATGCGATTTCGCTTTCTCAATACTGATTGAACTCTTCTACTCTTATTCTCTCGCAGATGGCGAGAACACGTACCACTTCCTCAGCTGAGCAGCAGCCAGAGCCTCCAGTGGCAGCTCCTACGCGGGGCAGAGGTCGAGGCCGAGGCCCTGCTAGAGGCCGAGGCAGGGGCAGGTCTCAGCCTAGGGCCCGAGCAGCATCTCCAGCAGTGGAGCCTCAGATAGAGCTTGACAAGGAGGTTCCATCCCAGGCTGTTCCTGTCGGACCAGCTCAGGTTCCAGAGGGGTTCATTGCTACCTCAGTACTTTAGGACGCTTTGGTCCGTTTGGTGGGCCTTATGGAGAGTGTGGCCCAGACTGGCGCATTTCCCATGGCACCAGCAGACTCTCAGGCTGGAGGAGGAGCCCAGACTCCTACCACTCCCGCTCCGAAGCATATAGCTCCCCAGTATCAGGCTCCAGCATCTCAGCCAGTCAAATTAGTTCAGTCGATTATTGTGGCACAGGTCGGAGATGGGCCAGCTATGTCTTCTGAGGCTTTATGGAGATTGGATAGGTTTACCAAGCTCTTTCCTGTTCACTTCAGTGGTGATATTTCAGAGGATCCCCAGGAGTATCTTGACAACTGTCACGAGGTCTTACGGAACATGGGCATAGTGGAGACCAATGGGGTCGATTTTGCTGCATTTCAGATGACTGGTTCCGCCAAGAAATGGTGGAGAGATTACTTGTTGACCAGACCAGCTGGGTAGCCTGCTCTTACTTGGGACTAGTTCTCTCAGCTCTTCATAGAGAAGTTTCTGCCTATCACATTGAGAGAGGAGCATCGCCGTCAGTTTGAGCGTCTCTAGCAGGGCAGTATGACTATTACTCAATATGAGACCCGTTTTATGGATTTGTCCCGTCATGCCATTCTTATGCTTCCCACCGAGAGAGAGAGGGTGAGGAGGTTTATTGATGGACTTACTCAGCCTATCAGATTGCAGATGGCTAAGGAGACTGGGAGTGAGATTTCTTTTCAGGCGGCTGCTAATGTCGCCAAACGAGTCGAAATGGTTCTTACTCAGGGAGGTCAGGGGTCTAACAAGAGGCCTCGTCATTCCGGTGAGTTCAGCGGTGCCTCACCTAGAGACAGGAGTACTTTTGGTAGAGGCCATCCTTCCAGGCCATTTCATTCAGCACTCCAGGCATCCCACGGTGCCTCAGGTGGTCGTGGCACTATGATGCATTATTCCGACCAGCTAGCCTACAGTGCACCACCAGCTCCTATTAGTGCACCTCCACTCCAGAGTTAGAAGGGTGGTTATTCAGGTCGATAGGGTCATTTTCAAGGTCAGCAGTCGAGGTTATGTTATACTTGTGGTAATCCGAGGCACATTGCTAGATTTTTCCCTCAGGAAACGGGCAACTCACAGCATTAGAGTTCTCGTGCCATGGTTCCGGCACCAGTTGCTGCACCACCTGCTCAGCCAGCCAGAGCCAGAGGTCAGGCAGCCAGAGGTAGGGGGCAGACAATTAGAGGTAGAGGTCAGGCCGTTAGAGGTGGAGACCAGCCAGCTAGAGGCCATCCCAGGGACGTAGTTCAGGGTGGTAGGGCCCAGCCTCGGTGTTATGCTTTCCCGGCCAGGCCTGAGGCTGAGTCATCTGACGTTGTTATCACAAGTACTATTTCAGTTTGTAGTAGAGATGCTTCAGTTCTATTTGATCCGGGATCTACTTACTTCTATGTGTCATCCTAATTGGTTGTGCCTCGTGATTATTTGAGTGCTCATGTGTATGTGTCCACACCAGTGGGAGATGTTATTGTTGTAGATTATGTTTATCGTTCGTGTGTGGTCACTATTTGTGAGTCTTGAAACTCGTGTAGGCCTTCTACTTCTCGACATGGTTGATTTTGATGTCATACTGGGTATGGATTGGTTGTCACCTTATCATGATATATTAGATTATCATGCCAAGACGGTGACCTTAGCCTTGCAGGAGTTGCCTCGATTAGAGTGGAGAGGGAATCTTGGCCATTCTGCCAGCAGGGTTATCTCTTATGTGAAGGCTCGGCATATGGTCGAGAAGGGGTGTCTAGCTTATTTGGCTTATGTCTGTGATTCTAGTGCGGAGGTTCCTTCCATAGATTCGGTGCCGGTTGTTCGTGAGTCTCCAGAGGTGTTTCTTGCAGACCTGCCAGGGATGCCACCCGACAGAGATATTGATTTATGCATTGATTTGGCTCCGGGCACTCAGCCTATTTCCATTCCGCCATATCGCATAGCCCCACTAGAGTTGAAAGAATTGAAGGAGCTATTGCAAGATTTATTTGATAAGGGCTTTATTAAACCTAGTGTCTTGCCCTAGGGTGCACATGTGTTGTTTGTGAAGGAGAAAGATAGATCGATGAGGATGTGTATAGATTATCGGCAGTTGAACAAAGTCACCATCAAGAACAAGTATCCATTGCCGAGGATTGATGATTTATTTGATCAGCTTCAGGGTGCCAAAGTGTTTTCAAAGATTGATTTGGATCTGGCTACCATCAATTGAGGATTAGAGCATCTGATGTGCCTAAGACAGCTTTTCGGACTTGGTATGTGCATTATGAGTTTCTAGTGATGTCATTTGGGCTGACAAATGCCCCAGCAGCATTCATGGATTTGATGAACTGGGTTTTCAAACCCTACTTGGATTCCTTTGTAGTTGTGTTTATTGATGATATCTTGATCTACTCCCACAGTCGAGAGGAGCATGAGCAGCACCTTCGGATCGTTCTTCAGACTCTGAAAGACAGTCAGTTATATGCTAAGTTCTCAAAATGCGAGTTTTGGTAGAGTTCAATTGTTTTCTTAGGTCACGTTGTATCAGCAGAGGGTATTCAGGTGGATCCTAAGAAGATTGAGGCAATCCAGAACTGGCCTAGACCCACATCAGCTTCAGAGATCCGTAGTTTCCTGGGTTTGGCGGGCTATTACTGTTGATTTGTGGAGGGGTTTTCATTCATATCAGCCCTGTTGACCAGATTGACCCAGAGGGGTTCCCCGTTCAGGTGGTCAGACGAGTGTGAAGCGAGCTTTCAGAAGCTCAAAACAGCTTTGACTACGACACTGGTATTGGTGTTACCCACAGGTTCAGGATCTTATACAGTATATTGTGACACATCTCGTATTGGTTTGGGTGCGGTATTGATGCAGGGTGGCAAGGTTATTACATATGTTTCACGGCATCTGAAGGTTCACGAGAAGATTTACCTTGTTCATGATCTAGAATTGGCAGCCATTGTTCACACGCTGAAGATTTGGAGGCACTACCTTTACGGCGTGCCATGTGAGGTATTCACTTATCATTGGAGCTTGCAGTATTTGTTCAAGAAGGAACTCAATTTGAGGCATAGGAGGTGGTTAGAGCTATTGAAAGACTATGATATCACCATATTGTATCATCCCGGAAAGGCCAATGTGGTGGTTGATGCTTTGAGTAGAAAGTCAGTCAGTATGGGTAGCCTTGCAAATATTCCAGTTGGTGAGAGACCGCTTGCATTGGATGTTCAGGCCTTGGCCAACCAATCCATGAGGTTAGATGTTTCTGAGCCCAGCCGTGTTCTAGCTTGTACAGTTGCTCGGTCTTCTTTGTTTGAGCTCATCAGAGATCGACAAGATGACGATCCTCATTTACTTGTCCTTAGAGACACAGTGCGGCACGGTGGTGCCAAGCAGGTTACTGTTGTAGATGACGGAGTTTTGAGGATGCAGGGTTGTATTTGTGTACCTAATGTGGACGGACTTCGTGAGTTGATCCTTGAGGAGTCCCACAGTTTCCGGTATTCTATTCATCCGGGCTCCGCCAAGATGTATCAGGACTTGAGGAAGCATTATTGGTGGAGGAGAATGAAGAAGGACACAGTTGCCTATGTAGCTCGGTGCCTAAATTGCTAGCAGGTAAAGTGTGAGCATCATAGACCTGGTGGGTTATTTCAGAGGTTAGATATCCCTGAGTGGAAATGGGAGCGTATCACTATGGATTTTGTTGTTGGACTCCCACGGACTCAGAGGAAGTTCGATGCAGTTTGGGTTATTGTGGACAGGCTGACTAAGTCAGCGCATTTCATTCCTGTGGTAGTTACCTATTCCTCGGAGCGGTTGGAAGAGATTTACATTCGTGAGACCGTCCGTCTTCACGGGGTTCCCGTGTCTATCATTTCTGATTGAGGTACGCAGTTTACCTCGCACTTTTGGAGGGCAGTTCAGCGTAAATTGGGTACGCGGGCTGAGTTGAGCACAACATTTCATCCTCAGACGGACGGGCAGTCCGAGCGTACTATTCAGATCTTGGAGGATATGCTCAGCGCATGTGTTATTGACTTTGGAGGTTCTTGGGATTAGTTTTTGCCGTTAGCGGAGTTTGCCTACAATAACAACTACCAGTAGAGCATTCACATGGCTCCCTATGAGACATTATATGGTAGACGGTGTAGGTCGCCAGTTGGGTGGTTTGAGCCGGGGGAGGCTCGGTTATTGGGTACATATTTAGTTCAGGAGGCCTTAGACAAGGTCAAGATTATACAGGATTGACTTCGTACAGCTCAGTCCAGAAAAAAGAGTTATGTCGACCGTAAAGTTCGCGATATTGCATTCATGGTTGGAGAAAGAATATTGCTTCGGGTATCGCTCATTAATGGGGTTATGAGATTTGGGAAGAGGGGCAAGTTGAGCCCTAGGTATATCGGGGCATTTGAGATCCTCGGGAGAGTGGGGGATGTAGCTTATAGACTTACGTTGTCTCCAGGGTTATCCTCAGTTCATCCGGTATTCCATGTGTTTATGCTACGGAAATATCATGGTGACCCGTCCCACATGTTAGATTTCAGCTTTGTCCAGTTGGACAAGGATTTGACGTATGAGGAGGAGCCGGTGGCAATTCTAGCCTGGCAAGTTCGTCAGTTGAGATCAAAGAGTTACCCTTCAGTTCGAGTGCAGTGGAGAGGTCAGCCTATTGAGGCAGCTACTTGGGAGTCCGAGTCCGATATGCGGAGTAGATATCCCCACCTTTTCACCATCCCAGGTACTTTTCTATGTCCGTTCGAGGACGAATGGTTATTTTAGAGGTGGAGAATGTGATGACCCAAAAGATCATCTTATGCTTTAGAACCCGAATCTGTGCTCTTAAGCCTTAAAAATCTCATTTTTACCCTCCTCGATTTGTGTGCGCAGTCCGGGCAGGTTTCCAGAAAGCTTTTACGTTGAAAACTAATGAAAATAAGAATTTTTGCCTTAAAAGTTGATTTTAGTTGACTTCGGTCAACATTGTTTGTAAACGGGTCCGGATCCGTATTTTGACGGTCCCGGTGGGTCCGTATCGAATTATGAGACCTGGGCATATGCCGAAAATCAAATTCAGAGGTCCCTAGCTCAAGTTATGCATTTTTGATAAAAATTAAAAGTTTGAAAATTAATTATTTTTAAGAATTGATTGATATTTGGCATTGTTAGTATCGGGTCCGTATTTTAGTTCTGGAGCTCGGTATAGATTTGTTATGATATTTAAGACCTGTCTGAGAAATTTGGTGTATAACGGAGTTGATTTGACGTGATTCGGACTCTCGGTTGAGAAAATAGTAATTTTAAAGTGTTCTTGAGAAATTCATTCGATTTGGTGCTAAATTTGGAGTTCTAGGTGTTATTTTGGCGATTTGATCGCGCGATCAGGTCCGTATGATATTTTTAGACTTGTGTGCATGTTTGGTTTGGAGCCTCGAGAGCTCAGGTGAGTTTCGGATAGGCTACAGAGTGATTTGCACTTAGAAAATCTAAGATGTTTGTTGCAGCAGATGTTCTGGTGTGCCCTTCTTCGCGTTCGCGTAGGTAGTGTCGCGAACGCGAAAGGTAAAATGGGGGCAGGGAAAATTTCTTCTTCGCGAACGCGAAGGACTGGTCGTGAACGCGAAGCGTTGGGGGTGGTACCCTTCGCGAACGCGATAGTTTAAGGGACCTGGGGGAGGGGGTCATGTTCTTCTACGCGAACACGCCCACAAGGTCGCGAACGCGAAGGCATGGGGGGAGCTGCCTTACGCAAATGCGTGGAAAGACTCACGAACGCAAAGGCCTTAGGCCGTTGTGCATCACGTTCGCAACAGGCCTCTCGCGAATGCGATGAAAGCCTGTCCAGTGACTTAAAACAGACTTCAAACACGGGTTTAAGCCATTTCTTCAACATTTCCAAGAACCAAACGGGTAGAGACGATTTTCAAGAGTCATTTTCTTCCCCTAAGTGTTGGTAAGTGATTCTAAACCATTTTCTTTCAATTGCCCATTACATTTCTTGAATTATCAACCTAAAATCTAGAGTTTCATGGTAGAATTAGGGGTTAGGGTAGAAACTAGGGATTTCGAAAATTTAAGGATTTAGACCCCAATTTGAGGTCGGATTCCAAAACTAATTACATATTCGGGCTCGGGGTGAATGAGTAAAAGGATTTTGGTCCGAACCACGGGTTTTGACCAAGCAGGCCCGGGGTCAATTTTTTTTACCTTTTGGAGGAAATTTTGGGAAATTTATGCAATATAATTGATTCCTTTAGCAATATTTGATATTATTGAGTCATCTTTGAATAGATACGAGTGGTTTGGAGGTGAATTCCAAAGGAAAAGATATGATTGAGAATTAAGTGGCCTTCGGAGTGAGGTAAGTGTTGTGTCTAACCCTGACTTGAGGGAATTAGGAACCTTAGATTACTTGCTAAGTGAAATTCATGTGAGCGGCGTATATGTGAGGTGACGAGTACTTATGCACCGCCAATTTACCTGTTTTTCATGTTTCTCTATTTTTATTATATTGTCTCATTCCTATGCCAAATTGTTATGTGTTATACTATTGTTATTCAATTTATCGTTCTTATCATGTTTACGAATTTTCTGGTGATAATTGAGTGTTTATTTCAAAGTTGAGATTGATATTATGGAACCAAATGTTGAAGTAAGGTTTGTACTTGTTATTCTATCTCCATGTTGTTATTTATGTGTTGCATTATGGTAAGGGAAAGTGTTAATGCACAAAAGGTAATGACGTGCCATATTGTGAGTGTTAACACACGAAGGGTGATGTCGTGCCATATTGTGAGTATTAATGCACGAAGGGTGATGTCGTGCCATATTGTGAGTGTTAATGCACGAAGGGTGATGCCGTGTCATATTGTGAGTGTTAATGCACGAAGGGTGATGCCGTGTCATATTGTGAGTGTTAATGCACGAAGGGTGATGTCGTGCCATGATATGAGAGTTAATGCACGAAGGATGATGTCGTGTCGTTTCTATTAATTTTATGGTGAGATTGAGAGTAAAAGTACGAAGGGTGATGTCGTACATTTTTTCTTACTGTATTCACTATTCCTGTTGATTCATGGTATATTGACTGCTCTGGTGATCATTCTGTTGTAGTTCTTTATCTTGTATTTCCCTCAGTATGTCCCCCTCCCGATATTTTCTGTTTAGTTCTTCATTTCTGTTATTTGCATATACACTATTAAATTGTACAGGTTAATTTGTAGGTGCCTTGCCTTAGCCTCGTCACTACTTCGTCGAGGTTAGGCTCGACACTTACCAGTACATGGGGTCGGTTGTACTGATACTGCACTCTGCACTTTCTGTGCAGATTTTGATACCGGCTCGGGTTGATCGAGATTTTGCTATTGGTCCGGTATCCGGAGACTCAAGGTAGATCTGTCGGCGTTCACACACCTTGAAGTCCCCGTCTACCTTTTTTGTTCTACTGTTTCTTTCATTCAGACAGTTGTATTTCTTTCTGACTATTACTTGTAGCAAATTCTAAAATGCTCGTGAATTGTGACTCCAGATCCGGGTGGTAGTAATTAATACAGTTTTTTGATATTCCGCACTTATTATATTTTATTTTAGATAATTATTGTTATTTACTGAATGAAAATAAGAAATTGGTTTAATGATTCTCTAATATTGGCTTGTCTGACAAGTGAAATGTTAAGCGCCATCACGGTCCCGTCGGTGGGAAATTTCGGGTCGTAACAGTTATGAATATTGCTGGCTATTTGCGCCATCAAAACTATGACTAAGATAACACTTTTGTTACTTCTAATCTTGCAACCCCTTGTGTATTAACGAGAAAATGTCAGAAAAGACTTATCCACAACTAATGTATATACCAATTCAATAAAAGCGTCTTCACATACATTATAATCACCAAATCATAATTTATTTATACATATTTCTATCTTAATTTATCATTTAACCATGCAATTTAATGTAGTTTAATTTTTTGCGAAAATTGCCTCTCTGCAGTTAAACGTGCATTACTATCTGCAGCTCACGCCTCACTATAGCAATGAAAGATCAAACAAATTATTTTCTTCAATATATTAAACATTCTTTCCAATAGTGAAGATGTCCTTCTCCAACATTTTTGATGATATATGGCGAAGAATGCTTATTTATGCAAACTTTTGGGAAAGCAACAACAATAAACTTCCAAACCCTTGCCGCTATAGCATGTATATGTATTGTAGATCACAACCAACTCAAAACTTATCGACTTTAAATTTTGGATTTCTCTGCCCGTTAACAAACCACAATGATAATTCATCTCCAAATGCCACTATCTAGGTCATTAAATACTGTCTAATGCATTTTTTGACCAAATAATAAAAAAGATAGCAAACTAATTGAAGGAAAATTTTCTCCAGGGATTTTATAGAAACAATAACATACCTCTCTCTTTCATAAACAAAATGAACATCATGAGATTTGAAACAAATCATATAAGTCAAACTCATATCTTCCTACTTCGAAACCACAAAGTACAAAGGAGAAAAAATTGCCGGTAACTTACTTGACCAAATTCCTTTTATGATTTATACCTACTGTTTTCAAAGAATTAATCAAGAATCCAATTTAGTGAGTGTAACATATCATCGCATCCACAACTCTTTTTTGCAACAGTAGGTAAGAATTTGGTAAAACTATATATACTAAATTAAAAATGTTTTTGATTGTACATATATAGTTTTTTTTTATGTAAACATCTGGGATGAATAAGTTTTTATCAATATAAGTTTCCTTTAGATTCTATTTTTGGTGGCAGTTGTTTGTGGAAAATAATTAGTTAGGTCTACCCTAGGTGAGAGCTGGTTTGCTATGATTTTCAAGTCCGTCAAGGTCGGATCGGAGTCATTGATTTTTGGAAATCTTACCTAAATGTCCCGAATAAGTTGCAACTTACCGACTTCTGGCCATTAATCATATACTTATTAAAATTAGTCAATCACATGTAACAATTGAAAATCCAAATAAATAAAGTTCTTTCTCTACAAGAATCACACGTAAAGATCTATTTTCATATTTTTAAGCGTGATCATCAACATTAAATACAAGACGGAAAGGAAATTCCATGGATGGGGTAACAAATAAGGTAATATATATATATATATATATATATATATATATATATATATATATATATATATATATATATATATATATATATATATATAAGATTCCAAAAATCTAAGCAAAAAAGGATATTTTCAATGGGTATGGTTGAAATTCATTGAAAACATATAGATGAGTCAATATACAAAAATTGAGAAAGATTAGAGGTGATTTGGACTGATTTGGTATCAAAGATCATAGTTAAAATCGAGTTCAAAAAAATCTTCTGCGACACACATATCAAACATGTATCATGCATGTATCTCACACACAGGTATACATGGATATACACGTGATACACATTTCATACTATATGATACATGTGATATACAAATGATACATTGTATGATACACATATTTGTTTTTTCATGTTCGTCTTCTTCTTTGAATCTCTAATTCAAACTACCTCAAAACTCCACAAGTCATCCCAAAACTGATATTCAAACTCCTAAAGATGTACTCAATTTAAACTTCCCTTCTAATTTTCGACTATAAAATAACGAGTTACAATTTCAATAAAGAAAATTAGATAACTCTAAAAAAATATCATATGTTTTGTATTATCGACCTCTTAATAGACATGAATATCTAGTATATGTTAGAGAAAAATATTTTTCGTGCAATGCATGGGTTATATTTTATTTTATATAGTTCGATATAAGAACATGATTTTTCACCTAATTGATGTAGATATTGAATTTACAAGGATAGTAATTGGCTACTAGTATGAGATATCAAAACTATGATCTAGTTTTTTTTTTTTTTAACAAAAGGAGATATAATTAACAACCAGTCATTAGTACAAATATAGGAAGCGGAGCACAACTTGAGAAATGATAATCTACTATCTTGACTCTTACTCAAGAGTTTTTTCTTTTCTTTTGGGAGAGGAAGTGAGAGGTCGAGTTAGAGGAAAGAGTAGGAAAAATTTTAAGAATTTAAGTTATATATTAAATAGTGCAAAATTTTTATATAAGTTCAATTAATTGGTTATTACAAAGGCCGCAATTCTAAGAAAACTTTCAGTACGTTTGTTATTTAAAAGAAATCGTGTTATTTAACCCAAAAATAAATTTTTCGGTCAAAATTAATATCAAGAAGAAATCAGATTACTGATAACCAAAATTATTTTACTTTCTTGGTAATATGAAGAATAAAGAAAATAATAGAAATGATCGAAGAAAACTCAAAATAGATCGGTAATCTTTCCCAGAACTGTGGTTTTAACCTTTTTAATAAAGTAAAATAATAATTGCATATACTGATATAAATTCAGATACCATTACAAATGAGGACCGGGTCTTTATATAAGGGTACATAGTTATAATGGTTCCCTTACTTAATTCTAACTTGTTAATGGCATTAATTGTATTGATTACCCGTTAGCATTAGGGGTGTCAACGGATATTTGAAAACCGACTAAACTGACCGAACCATACCGTATCGAACCGACTTTTAGGTTTCTATTAATAAAACTGTATGTTTTTATATAAATCTACAATTGTACCGATAATTAGGGTAGATTTTTTATTTTATGAAAATAAACCGAAAAAATATCGAACCATACCGAATAAATTTACATGTGAAAAATATATATGTTAAGTTTTAAAATAATAATTAATTTTTTTCTTGGGCCTAGAAATTATGAAAATTGTTACAAGCCAACAAGTAATTAAAATCAAAATCCTAATTCTCAAACCTAACATGCTACTCTTACTGAAACTAAAGTATTTCTAAAATATTCATTAGCAAGACACAAAGTATTCTGGTTACGAGTAGAAAACTATAATGTATTGAATATGTTTCCTTTCGTGTAATTTAGATTTATCTTTTTGAATATTTAATATTCTATAACCTTTATTCATGACTCTCAGCTTAGTTAATATTTTTCTACTCGTGTGATTTATCTTTTCTTTGTCTTTGCTTAGTTTTTATTACACTCTTGTAGAGTAGTTGATGGATTTATACTCTGGTCATCTTTCATGTTTTCTTAATTCATCACCATTTAAACAGTAAAATTGTCTAGAGAGTTTTGTTAAATCCTATAAAAATATGTATGTTATAACATTCTACTTTTACTAGTGATTTTTACATGATATTTTTAAAAATACTAAAAATTAACCGAACAGTACCGATACCGAAGAGAAACCGACATGATTGGGATGGTTTCGAAAAGTCTGATTTTGGTTATACATAATAGAATAACCGAAAAATTGGTATGGTACAAATTTTATAAAATAACCGGCCGAACCGAACCATTGACACCACTAGTTACCATATATAATTGTAACGACAACATTAATGACTGAAGATTCCTCGTAACCACGTTCAATGTCGATTTTTCTTCCTATTTATAACAGATTCATGTATATTTCCCTCTTTATGGTCTTTATCTATTCCGTCTCTATTTCTTCTTTTCCAGCTGTCAGGACCTGTACCTTCTCTAAAGAAGCATCGGGGGTGTTTCTCCTACGCCTTCTTGAATTTTTTAATTTGCTTGGTTGAAATTGCCACTTATCACCTTGATAGTAGTCCACGTGTCATGCCTTTTTTCACCAATACACGTGTCAAGTCAAATATTATATATAAAATAAAATGATGTGATATTAATTACTTTAATCTCAACAATTTCTCTTTTTAATTGTAAAATATGCAATCTTCTTCTACAAGACAATGTCGAAATGTGTTAATCACGTTCATCGAACACAAAACGTCAAAATGAGACACTAACTGATACGTATAGAATACACATTTACTCATACATGATGTTTGTATCAAACTAAAAATCTCTTGCACTACTATGACTAATTATAATATATTATTATTTTTGTTGGTTACTTATTAGTTAGTTTGATGTAAATACTGTAATAGTTGTTTTGTATCAAGCCACAAAAAACGTGACACTAAGATGTGTTTTAATTAAATTTTAACACTTTATTCTAGTTACTAGTTATAAATTGTGTTACATTATTATTTAAATTAAATTTGATTTGATATGATACAAACATTTTCCCAGTTATACTTTAGACACAAGTTCACGCACTGACGCGTTTAAACCCCCATCGTGCTTTACATCTAGCACGTGGCATCATCAGAACGGATAGCTCGGTCAATGCGTATCTCCACAAAAAGAGTGACAGCGATGTATTGGTCCCACATAGTTGGAAGTGTATAGTTTTTTGTTTCTTGTTTTATTAGGCAAATCAAATCAAATGCCCACTAATAATTTCCCGTTTGTCTCTCTCTTTTTTTTTCTTTTTCAAAATAACATTGTATAGTTATTTTTAAAATAAAAAAAAAAATTATATATTTTTTTGGCCATAAAATATAAATAGTTTATGGTGTTGGCTAAAAAAAATAAAAAAAAATCCATTTTCCGTTTGTTTTTTTAGCTTTTCTTCACGAGCTCCAAATTGTTTGTACTTGAAAATTTTCAAAGGATTTTTAGGTAATTATTTGGTTATAAACCATATATATTTTGTAAATGATCGACATGAATTTGACTTTTACAATTGCAATATATATTTATTTGGCTATTTGCTTTGAACTCATTAAGATCCTCTTTTGATCGAATAACTTCGTTCATTTTAATTGAACAACGTGAAAAAAATCATTTGTAAAATACATACAAGTAGATATCTCTACGTATTTCATCTAAAGAATAATTGAGACTTTTCCTATAAACACATTAGTATAGAAAATACTAAGGTTAAAATGTCCAATTATTGTTACAAATTAATAATATTTCATGTTATCAATTGATATAATTATTAGAGGGACCACTTTTGAAAATTGTTACAGAATGATATAAAAATAACGCTTTTTACATAATTAAAACTCTTAAGTAAGACTATTCACGTAATTCGATTTTACATTCCATTAGACACTAAATAGTGTACTCAGCAAGACTTAATATTCGATTGTGCTCTAGATAAATCTCGCTCCAGCAATAACTCACAAACTATATTGGAGAAATAAATCATATTAGACAAGCCTCGTACGACAAACTCAGTCGAGAAATCATATAGAAAATTTTAAACTTACGACCTCCTCTTTGATGGATCTCCTCCTCAACCACATCGGTTACCTGGAGAGACCACTATCTTAACAGGAAATGTCTCTTTTTTTTCTTTTTTGTTTTTATAATGACAAGAAATGACTAAATGTGTCGCCGAAAAGCACAACGAATATTGGGTTAAAGTTAAACATTTGGACCCAAATAGATGACGTGTACTCCACGACAAGATAAAGGTCCTTTCATTTTGAAAGAGCATATAAAAGCCAAGAATTCAATAATGCTTATGCCCCCAACCACTAATACAAATGAAATTTGGTGCACACAATAAATAATATTTGTTTGAGGGGTTTAATGGGTGGTCTTCATTTCATTAATGAGAGAATAGTCGATTCCCATTCAGACTAATATAATTGTTTTTTGTTTTTGGCTTTTAAGGGGTGGTAAAGATGGCCAAAACTTAAAGTCATTCAACCAATCGATCAACTAGTCACCTCTCACCTCAATCTCCAACTAGTTGAATTCACAATTTATTCTTTTTAATATTTTGAGAATTCAATATTATTTTTTTTTCTAATTCTTTGTACTATTATAACACTCTTTCTTTATCTGAATTTGAAATCGATTATATTCTTGTGTAAGTAGAGTCGTAGCTAAAACTAAAAGAATTTAGGGAAAAAATTTCTATTATGCAAATGGGAACAAAGGGAATAAACCAGGGGCGAAACTAGGGGGAACACTGCGTTTATTCGAATCTCCTTCATATGAGAATTACAACATTTATATATAAGGTCAAATTATTTGTTTGTATAATGTATATTTATGTATAGTAGATGCTGAATCTTTTTTTCTTTTATGTGCTTATTTTTTTATATTTTAAATCTATTTCGTCAAAATTCTAACCCTCCTACTTTAAGAACCAATTTGTTCTATTGGCCCCTTTTGTCATGAATTAATTCACTGTTTTAGTAGAGAGATCAGGAGGGTGGAGTGGTTGAAATTATTGAACCTAATAGGGTCCCACTAATATAAATGGAGACTTTAGCGTTGGAATGTTGTGTCCAAGTTGCTAATTATATTTAATTAAGATTAATTACCCTTGACACGTGAATTCATGTGAAGAGGGACCACCATGTTTGCCCATCTCCCTGGTAAAAATTAACTTTTAACTTAACCTATTTCGTTTTTGTCTGTTCAAAAAAAAATTATATATTTCTAAATTTGGAAAAATAATTTAGTTTAAACTTACAATTCTACCCTTAATGAGAAGCTTTTATAACCACACAAATACTATGGACCCCTTTTTGACTTGTTTAGGATCACAAATTCCAAAAATCTTTAATTTTTCTTAAATTCCATGTTCAATCAAACAAGTTCACATAAATTGGAAAAGGGAATAGGAGTGTTAGTATAACTTTTGAATGATTTTAGATATGGTGATAAGTATTTATAGACAATATAAATTTAGTTATCGAAACTATAACCAACAACAATAACAACCCAGTATAATTCTACTAGTGGGGTCTGTGGAGGGTAGTGTGTACGCAGACCTTACCCTTACCCTGGGGTAGAGAGGCTGTTTCCAAATGACCCTCTGCATCCTTCCCTCCAAGAACTCTCCACCTTGCTCTTGGGGTGACTCGAACTCACAACCTCTTGGTTGGAAGTGGAGGGTGCTTACCATCAGAGCAAACCACCAAAAAGGTGCTTAAATGAAAGAAATAGAAACACTGTCGTTTCGTTAGGTAAAAGCATACTAAGTGAATTTTAGGTTTACTGCTAGAAAATCCGTACTAGACAATAATAACTATCGCGAAAGATCGTGGTAAACTAACACACAATTACATATAAAGCAAATAGAGAAAACATAATACAAGAATTTAATGAGACTCCCAATATTATTTTCAGCTACTAATATGTGACTTTATTCGCACATCCAACACTAACTACTAACATATGTTGGCAATATATATATGATCTTAATATTGAGGATTTTATTTTATTATATTTCGGGTGGTTATTAGATTTTTTGAGAGTAATTTGATGATAATTTTATTAGAAAACTCACATTTGTATTTTGTTGATGTGCATGCAAGTTCTAATGTGGACGTGAGAAGAAAAATGTGAAAAGGTCCAAGAAAATGCAATATAGTGATAAAGAATGAAAATTCAAGCAATAGATAGTAGGATTTAGAGGTTGGAGCTAAAATTTCTCTCTCGAAACACATGATCCAACTTCAACAGATGATATCTCCTAATCTACACGGAATTTTATTATTATTCTTATGGAGAAATGTAGATCTTTGAGTCTAGTTTTCATTTCAAATGGCTCGTCGTTTCCACTCTCCTACACAAAGTTAAGGTATTTTTACTAGACATTGTCATAGATGTGCGCCCAAGCTTCCAGGTGTGCGGAAGCATACATTCGCCTATGAGAAACTTAATACAAATCTATTTTTGTATTTTTTGGGTATCCTTCTTGACCTATATAAAGCCTAAACTCGCCCCAAACCAAGGATCTTGGATTTTTGGAGCAACTTTTGGAGAGAAGAAGGCAAGAAAATAGTGGAAACTTTGAATATTTTATCTGAATCATTCAATACGAAAGTTTGTTTGAATTTGTGGGTTGTAATATTTTCTTGTTCTCTTAATACTCTTGTGATGAACAATTTTTCTACTATGGAGTAGTCCTTCCTAGGGTTATTGATAGATATTATGACTTGACTATTATTCGAGGATTTGATTTTTGTTAATTGCTTGAATTCATTGAACATGTTTCTAATTGAATTGCAAGGCTATTTGTGGTTTTACCTTAATCAGAAGAGAAGTGTTGCTACAATTATCAATGTGTTATCTTATTTTGGGTTAATTTCACGGAGTAATCGAAAGAGCTTGTAGAGTTATCAATTGACCCAATTTAAAGGAATAGTCAAGAGGCATGCTTCGTAAGACCATTCATTCAATGTATTCGTGCATATGTTCATAGCACTTGTCATTAGGTTGTTTAACGGAACTCTCTTTTATTCGGAAGAATATTTTAACTCCTTAAGATAATCTAATCATGTGTTGAAATCGAAAGAGTCAATCGAACTTAATAGGTAATCGAAAGAGCAGTTATCAATCCCAAGTTAGAGGAATAGTCAAGAGGCGTGCTTCGTAAGACCATCCATTCAATGTATTCTTGCATATGTTCATAGCACTTGTCATTAGATTGTCTAACAGAACTCTCTTTTATTCGGAAGAATAATTTAACTCCTTAAGATAATCTAATCATGTGTTGAAATCGGAAGAGTCAATCAAACTTAAGAGTGAACTTAGCATAGAGTTATATACCCGAATAAAGTTGAGCACATATCTTGTCAATGCCCTTATTTCTCTCATTGATATTCAATTGTTGCTACTTAGTTACCTAATTTTCATTTTTTTGGTTCGTAACCAATAATCTTAGCATTACTCTTAGTTCGTTAATAATTCAAAATTAAAGGTTTATTTTCTTGAATAGTGTTAAGTTGAAGATTTATTTGAATATTATTTAAACAAATTCCTGTGAAGACGATTTAATAATTATACTATCTTTGACTAGCGAACCTTTATTTTATACACCGTTTTTCGCTCGTCAATATATATATATTGGAAAAGGCACAAATTGATTAACAGTTGAAGCAAATTAAATATTTTTAGCAACTATCTTGGTCGGAAACCTTATACACACTCACTGTGTACGATAATTATTACCACATGGGCACACGATATCACACTCATTTTTATGACATTTTCCATTGCATATTCCTGTACTTACATTCGCCTTGCGAGATAGGAGTATTTGAATTGTGAATACTTTTAGAAACACCATTTTCTCATTTTTACAGTTCGTGAAATCGTTTAACTAAAAGTGTACAATAGCTAGATTAAGTACTAATTTTCTATCAAAGTTAAATGGTTTTGTTTTTAAATCTAAACCATGTTCACTCTGACTGAGGGAAATTTTTTATTAAGGAGTATCATCATCTAAGATAAATACATAAAAAAGTTAATTTTACCTATACAATATAATTTCTGGCGAAATGAATTTCAGTCCCCTTCTGCCCCTCTAGCTCCACATCTACAGGTTTTTACTGCTAAAAGAAAACGCTTGTAGTCTAGATGGGATTCATCTTCTTTTACTTCCCGTTTAATGAAGAAGAAGCAAAATCACGTGGTATGCAATAAGTTTTAATTAATATAACGTGATTATCGAAACATTTAGTTAATAATAGTTTAAGTTTGTCTAAATATTTTAGCTAGACAAAGCTAGGATTATCATTTGATGTGTGTTTGTCCATCCAATTTCTTGACATGAATTTATAAAGTTCCATGCATAATATATATAATCAGATTACTTATAAAATAATTATTAATTATTAATTTGATAGACATGGTATTTACTTTGCTATAAAATGCTAAACTATGTTAAACTATAAGATTCGGCTCCTCTTCATTTCCTATTATCTCCAATTACTTAAGTTGTTAGTTGGATGTGTGACACGTATCTCATTTTATGGTTTAAATTTAATTAACTAAAGTCAAACTATCTTAACCAAAGTTAGAATAATAGATATTTCCTATTTAGGTTAACTTTTAATATTTCCTCCATCTCTTGCGCTCATATATATAGTTAATTATTAGTTCCCCAGAAATCTCCAATGCGAAAAACAAGAAGAGAACTAAAACTATCAAATTCTTACAATAGAAATCAAACTTCTGGAGGTTATTCCAATCTCTAACAGAGGATTTGCTCCACTAATGAGAGATGACTATTTCCATATTTATACTTAGTCTCTCTCTCTCTCTCTCTCTCTCTCTCTCTCTCATATATATATATATATATATATACACACACACTTAACATTTAACAAAGCTTTATTATGTGAAAGCTTCCATTATATGATTGATTATGATGATATAGCTTTTAAACAAACACCATTAGTTTCAAGAAACTAAGTAAAGCAAGGATGACCATCAAATTTCAATTAAAAAAAAAACATTTTGAATGTATAGAACTCTATTCCTCCCTATCGAGATTCTTGGGACCATATTTCCTAGTCCCCTTCATATGTTCATTGTTATAACATCATCTGATTTTTATACCAAATGGACGAGGTAGTAGTAGATCTGGCCATTACTTCATGGGTACAAAAAAAGCATTATTCTTGGTTTGCATATATTAGGTCACTCATTAAACATATAATGGAAAAGGTTCAAATTTGTCCCTATACTATGAGAAATGGTTCAAATTATCCCCGTTAATAGCTGAGGTCAAATTTATCCTTGCCGTTACTAATTTGGGCTATATATGTCCCTATATTGTACATAGACGGAGGTAAATTTTGAACAATTTTCACATAGTATAAGGACAAATTTGGACATATCTCCAATGTAACATATAATAGTATGATTCTTATAAAAATATAATTAACACCTTTGAAGGTAATCCTAGTTGAAAATTTACAGTTAAACTTTAATCTATAACAGTTTTGTCTTCAACAATATTGCATTTGTCTCTTCTATTAATTAAGTGCACAGTCATTTCACTTAGTGTTTTTTGCAAGTGGGATTCCCAGAACCCTTTGTCAACTCTTCCATTCTGTAATATTTGTTGGGAAGGGAATATAATGAATATATATAACACAAAGTAATTATTGAACTGTTTTATTTAGTTATCATTCAACGTACATTATATTATTAAATAGTTTAACCTACGGCACATTGATTGTTCTTTCTTTAGTGCTTGGACAACTATTATAATATCCTGATGAAGGGAAAAGAAATCAAAGTGCAAGGGAATTTAACATTGAATATATTTAATAAAAACACATGATTGCATTCATCGTTTTCTAGTCAAGAAATTGAAGCACAAAAAGAAAAACAACAAAAACATTATTAACACATCCTCCTATAATTCTTCTAGTAAACACTAAAAAAAGATAGATTTAATTATTGGAGAAAAAGGAAAGCATATTTTATTTCAATCATAATGGAAGCTGCTAGAGAAAATGTTTATTTACTTGGAAGAATTATATATATAGTTTGTCCATCCTAACTATATATACTTCTTCCGAAACATTTTCCTATAAACATTAAACTCCTTTGTGTAAAATCAAACTCAGATAGAAAATTACCTTGTAGTGATCTCTTCCTATCTTTCTTTTTATTCCGCAATTTCCATTTTTTTGTATTTTTTCTCAATAAGGTGGTCGAGGAGTTGCCCAATTAGCATATGCATCATGATTCAATTGTCCACCATTTGGTAATAAATTTGGTGTAAAATTATAAATAGGCAGTGATGTTGGATCAGGCAATTCATGCTGTTGTTGTGGCTGCCTTTCACCACTTGAACCTAAGGCCGGAGGCGAATTTCCGGCCGGTACTTGAGACTGGCCGGATCCGTCCCCTCCACCGTCCTCCTCTTCTTCTAGTGGCAACTTTTCATATGTTGCATTAGAAAAAGTGGCTGCTATTATCATCACCGGTCCAGCAGCTACTAATGGTCCAACAACACTACCACCAACCACCTGTCCTTGGCCACCGGCCAAGTACACTGTTAGCCCGGTCGAGCCCGGAGGGGCTGGACCGGGCAAAAAAGCTCCGGTCAACGACAAAATCTCGAATCTTCCTTGAAGAACAACAGCACCTGGAGCTGATGACTGCCTTAGGGTTACATTTGCAACCGAACCATTCCCACTAAGTACACAAACACCACGTTGGCGCCTCCTCGCGAATTGGGCAATGCTATCGGCCACATCTGTGCCCCCAGCCACCTCCATAACGTGGCTACGGAGGGAATTAGGGCTATCGCGGGTTACAAAAATTGGTGGTTTGGGTTTGTTCTTTGATCCTGGAGGACGACCTCTAGGTCTTCGATTGCCAACTTCAACAGCACCTTCTTTAGGTTCATGATCGCCATTTTCGAGATCGTTGTCTTCTTGATTTTCACCACTGCTTCTACTTTCATTTATTGAAAGTTGTTTTGTTAGTAGCATAGGTGAGCAAGATCCTGGCTCAAGGCCAGGCAAGCCCACCTGTCCACCCCACCACCTATTAGCCAGACTTGCAAATTCCACAAAATCAACTAAAAATTTAGCTGAAATGAACACAAGACCAATTCTTACTTTGTTGATCAGTTGAACCCTTAAATGATTAGACTTTCTTGAAGATATAATTAACTTTTGTAGAGTGAAGGTAGAATTAGGGTAAGATGGAAACTTTTTTTTAAAAAAGGTGTAGATAGTCTAGAAGAAGGGAAGAGAATTAGATGCAGAAGTAGTTCATGGAATCAAGTAAAGGAATTGAAAGAACAAACAAAAACAAGAAGAGAAAAGTAAATTAAAGAGAAAAAAATGAGCTTAATTAGGTGGAGGGGGAAATAAGGAACAAATGCAAAAGAGGAACAGCAACCCTGGAAAGAATCAAACCCGAATGGAAAAAAATAGAATAAAGCACATAGAGATTGAAAAAAAAACTATAGAGGAGAGAGTTTATATAATTATATGTCTAACTTTATATTTAACTATTGCAAAAGGTGAAGAGAGGATCATGAAAGGAGGTGAGGAAGAATTGATTTTAGATAGCTGAGTTTGAGGGTTTTGTTCTTCTTTTCTGTGCGTAGTTTATAGAAAGAAAATAGGAGTATACACTAGGGCGGAGCCACACTATTGGTGTTCAGCCGAACTCAATAGTTTTTGTTCAAACCATATATTTATATTAAAAAATTTAATAAATATATACAAATTATTAATTTAAAACTAAATAATTTAAAAGTATTATAATCCTGAACCTAATAAGGTTCAAATACTAGTTCCTTCTCAAAACATAATTTATATGTCTAACTTTTGTGTGTAGTGTGTGTGTTAAAAGGAGAGTATAGAAATTAGGGTTTTTTTTTGAAGTCACCATCCAAATTCCAAATAGTCCAAAATCGTGGGGTCTGTTTGCGCGTGGGCAGGTGAGATTGTGGGGAGCACGTCGCTATCTCTTGCCCCGACGTACGTATATACATTGGAATAAGACCGGAATCAAGTTTTGGCTTTTGCTTTGGGTGAACAGCGTAGAGTTTGGGGATGACAAGACTAGATAGTTTATTAATCCTTTTGTTTACTAATTTCATTTTCTATGCATATAGTATATAATTATATTTGAGGTGATCCTATAATATAATTTTTTATGTTATCGTTATATATAAGTTAAACTCTTGAGGATGAATAAATCAGGAGGGAGATTAAAACATAGGGGTTCCGCCGAACCCAATAGCTTTGGTACAAACGTACAATAGATGTATTTGTCTTAAAAATTCATTAAATATGTATAAATTATTAATTAAAAATCCAGTAACTTAAAAAATTTAGAATTCCGAACCCATAAATTTCAAATTCTAGCACCATCTCTGGAATACATGATATTCAAGGTGAAAAAAATTGGTGAAAATTTGCCTTATTCGGTAATTACACCGAACTAATAGATGCATAAACACATTTATTTACATATAAACTTCGATCACTTAAGTTAATATGGATTGAAATAAACATGAGTAAGTGTAAGTAATTACTATTATAGTGGATAAAATTTAATTAATTCAATGTGAATTCTGTTATTGCCATGATTAAATTCAGCACAACAATTCTTCTCCTCCCATCCCCGGACCTTTCAAAAAATTCATACTCCTACTAGAAAAGATAGGTATAGATGTTGCCAACTGTGTACGAATTTGTTTTAGTCTATCTACCCATACAATTATCGGTGTTACTAATAGCATTGTAAAGTTATTATAATTTTTCAAGGTTAGGTTTTCTGTTCGCTTTCAACATTTAAAATTGTATTCCTTCCATCTCGTTACTTTAACCTTTTACGCAATGTAAGACAAAAGTGAGTTAAACGAAATTGAAGCATATTATTAAATACTAAAATTATCCTTTTAATCAAAAGAAATGAATGAACATAATAAATGATTATAGGCAAAAGGGTCAAATTAATTTGTCAGAATCTATTATTCAAATATTTATTTTTACGCACTTCAAAAATAACACCAGGTACCTACTATTTTTCATAGTTATTTGCTCATTTCTATTTCGAGCCTCCACTGGAGCATCCAATATATTTTTATATTGCATATTCCGCAGCAAATTTATCATCACCCATTCTTGCATATAATCAGAAATTCAGAATATTTTAACTATTTGACATAATTTAGCGAATCATGCAGATATGTCTTAATTTCATTTTCTCTGTAGTTTCGTGAGATTGGTGATTAATCCAATACTTCTCCTTAACAATATTATATTAAAGTTGTTTCTTTTCTTAGGCAACAGGAATATTAAATATGTGATACTCTTTGTTATTTAATTATGCCCTTGGTCATAACAATTGACATAATAAAATGGGGCAAATCTATACTCAAATGATTGTTAATGACCACAAAACTTTCCTGAGGTTCGATAAATTTGCTCACACCTGTGGCTGTGGGTGCACAAAGTTGACAATTAAACATTGTGTTTGTGCCCTATAAAGTTGACGCAGATATTTCTATTGTTATACGCTCAATTATTTTGTTCAGAATGTTGATATTAAACACTTAAAAAACGTTTATCATGGTGTGTAAAAAATTTGTATCGTGGTAATTGCAATATTAACACCAGGGGCGGCTCAACAGATCTTGTGGCCTAAGGCGAAATCATATTGAGAGGCCCTTAAATTTACTTTATAAATTTTTACACTAACAACAAATTTGCTTTCTAAACAATAAAATTAATCATTTCAGACAAAAAAATAGTGAATTTCCAAAAAAAAAAAAAAAGAAGGGGGGGGGGGGGGGGGGAGCACAAAGAGTAAAGTGGTGAATTATCAGATGTAGATGTTGAGGTCCAGAACACAAAGTGAAAATTTTGATTTGGCTATCATCTTGTCAAGAAAAAAAAATAAACGTATATAACGTAATAACTTAAGTTTTGAGTTTGACAGTGTAAAAAATATTTACTCATTCTGATCAATTTAAACGATAATTGTAGTCCATTCTATTAATTAGTAGCATTTATTGGTGAATATCTAAAATTAATTGCAGATAACCTAATATAATATGCTGAATCACACTAAAAGAAAATCGGTGCAGGAATATTTTTGCGTTCATGCAGTTTCAAAAAAGATTGTAAAAGAAATTCATTATGTTGTTGATATATATATCTGAATTCCTATACAAAAAGTATAAAATTAAAATTGAAAAGTGAAGCAAATATACTAATTAATGAGTGAGAAAATTATCATAATATATGAACTTATTGGTATAAAATAACCTCAATCAAATAACAAAGAAATATATTATAACACTTTTCTCTTTATAATAATTATTTATATAAATTCTATGGTATATAGTAGTCAAAATAATAAGAGATTAAGGGCTCGTTTGGTACGAGGGATAAGGGATAATTAATCTTGGGATTAAATTTGAAATGAGTTTATCCCATATTTGGTTGGGATAAAATCGCGATATAACTAATCCGATGATTAGTTATTCCGGGATTGTAGTACTTTTTTATCCCTGTGGGAGAGTGAGATAACTAATCCGGAGATAACTTATTTCCAACCAAACGACCCCCAAGTAAATTTTGGAGATTCAAATTTTGAGGGCTAAGGCAATGGCCTCACTGGCCAAGCCTTTAGAGCTGCCCCAGATTAACACATGGAAGAAAAACGTGGCATTTTACTAGGTGATCTCTATCTCCACTGCACGTCAATAAATTTAAGTTTAACGTATCCTATTTCTCACGATGATTCCATTTTTTTCTGTAATTCAAATAAGGTATCAATCAACCTTACAAAACATAGAATAAGACTGTTTACCCTCAAAATCGGATAACAGTTAAATTTATTAGTGGTTTAAAGGATATACGGATTAACTTGATATAGAATGATAAATTAGATTGCAATTGAAATAAATAATGATAAATTAACCGTAAACCACATGAATTGGATGATTTCAGCTTAGATAAGCGAGATACCCTTGAAATGAATGCACTTTTATTGACACAAAGATACCAAACTTATCAGTGTACGCTATAATGTCCCTAATGAATTGTCAAATCCCCTTTATATATTAAGGGAGATCTACCTTTTATGGTATTATTTTATTGTTCTATAAAAGGTAAAAGTCCATGATTTGCTGATCGTTGGTCCCTATTTGACTCGTTCCGTGATTTCTGCCATAATGATTGGTTAATGGCGAGAATTACGGACCCCTGTCGGATGAGTTGGCAAAGCTTTCTTCGAGACCATTAAAAACAGGACCGGTTATGCCTTCAGTAAACTCGAGGGCAAATCTGATGGTTTCGATGGCTAACTTTGACAATGCTTTGGGTTCGATCACAATCACCATATGTCGATCTTGGTTGATGGTGTTAGACGTCAGATAGATCTTCGAGCTCGACTTCACCCGATCACAGATATTTCGACACTGGCCTAATCAGGGAGTTCGAAAGCTCGATCGAATATTGAGCTCGGTTTTACCCGTATACAGATAGTCCCATCGTTCTTCAGAGAGTAGATGACGAGGAACGACATGAGCCTCAGATTCTCACTTTGATATATCATGACGTAAGTGACAAAAATATGACGTCAAATCCCCTTGTTTTTCGGAGAGTAAATAATGAGAAACGATATGAGCTTCCGATTCTCACTCTGATAAATCATGACGACGAATTCATGACGTAAGTGACAAGAATAGTTGAAATCCAATCGGTCTAGTTTTTAAGACATTAAATGTATGTCAGTTAACGGTTGGCCACTACAGGATGTGAACCGCCGTTTGAGAAAACTATAAATACCCCTTTCATCCATTCATTAGAACTTTTACATTGGGCTCTTGTGTTTTAAGAAAACTTCATCACTCTCATCTTTTGTTTTTCTGAAAACTTAAGTTTAAAACTTCTTCCATTCTGGTTTTCTGAAAGCTTTCATAAGGTATCTGTTAATTATACCTCCTCTTTTATCAACACCTTCTTTTCTCCTCTATTTACAAGTAATGACAAAGACTTTAAAGTTCGTTCCTCAAAAAGAAAACCCCTCTTCCTCGAGACTATCTGAGAACGTTTCGCCTGCTGTCAATGAAGAATCGACACCAGAACCCCCTCTAAAGAAATTTGTCCTTGCGGGGTGTCCAACCGGACCCGATTTCAAGGTTGAGAAAACCTCTTCGGTACCGGGACGGTGCGAGCCAGTCTCGAGGTACATATGTTCGGTAACCGACAATGTCCTCGAGAAGGTCAAGGAGGACTGCAACTGGGCCGATAAGCTTGTAGTGGTCCCTGCCCCCGAGGAATCGATCACCACCCACGTGGAGGATTTTTTAAATGTTTACACTTACCCTTTCACGCTGGGTCCTTTAGATCGAGTTATCATAACCTTTTACAAAAGGTATGAGGTGATCTCGGGCAGATTCATCCTTCGTTTTGGAGGATTGTAATTCTTCTTCGATTCTTCGTGATCAAACTCGAGGGGTGTCCCTTTACCATCGACCACCTTATGCGCTTGTATAGCCCTCGATTATATCGAGGGGGAGTAATCAATCTTGCACGTCGGGCCAGTAAGGCCCTATTCTCGAGCATCAATGAGGATCGGGACCGAGGCTGGTTGGGCTGATTTGTTCGAGTGAAGACCTCGGATTTAATCCCGACCAAGGATATGCCATTTCCTGAGAAATAGAACATGAAACGTAAGTATAACTTTACTTTTAAGATTTCTTTTATTGCTTTTATTTTTCCTCCCTTCTCATCGATATTTTGTAATGGTGTAACTGTTGCTCAGATGCCGGATGCCGGATGCAGTTCTTCGACTCAAGGAGTGGGTCGAGGGTATCGCAACACAGAGATCTTATTCCGAGCGCTCATGGCATAAACTTTCGAAGGACCGATGGGAGGCCCGTTCTCATGGTGAGATTATTTTTTTAAAAGTTACATTCAACCTTACTTTTACGCCCTCGATTTCTGAATTGTTTTACTTTCCTTTTGCAGGTTTACCAAAAGATGTCGAAATGAGGCCTTCGTCCGGCGATGATGACATATTCATCGACCCCCCTGCTCCGAAGCAGGATAAAGAGAAGAAAAGAAGAAAAGCTCTGAGCTCCTCGAGCCCCGAAAAGAAGAAATCGAGAAAGGGGCCGGCGCGCAAACCTAAAGAAAATACCAGTGCCCGAGGACTCTCATCAGACTCAGTCCACCGGTTGAGGGATGAGTCCGAAGAAGAAGAAGAATCCTAATTGGTGGCCCGCGTGAGAAGCGGTTCTGAATTGCCTAAAACCAGAGAGGCCGAAGAAGAAGCAATGGCCGAGGCCCCCGAACTAGGGAGGGTTGAGGCCGTTTTGCCCCGAGCTGGGGAGGCCAACAAAAAAACTATGGCCGGTACTTCTCGGTCAGAAGATAACGTTCCGAATGACCCACTCGGGGTGATAGATCTCTCCGGGTTGCCTTCGTTTACTGATTCTATGATAAACGAGGCTCAAACGTTGAAAGGTCACCTCAGTGAGGGTCCCCAAGGAGCAACATATTTTTTTCACAACTTCTTCGATGGCTTGGATTCTACTACCTCGGAAGATTTCACCGGGTTGGGTGACCTACCGGTACCAAAGAAGATAACATCTCCGAGAGCTGGCGGGTCTTCTTCGAGCCCAAAATTAGTGAATCGGTTCCCAGCTCCGAGTGTTGATCCTACCCGAAAGTGAGCAATCTTTATGTCCATTCCAGAGGATGCCCGGGTTTTCTCTTCCCCCGTGGGGATTGCTAGTTACCTTCGATGCTTGGTGACCGAAGAGAATCAGGCCAAAATAAACGAGGTGGAAGCGCCCTGCCTGTTCAACGAAGCTCAACGGGTGTTGAATCAGGTAACTTCGAATGTCCCTTTATTATGTACTTAGATTTATTCGTAAATAATCGTGACATTTTCCTTTGTGCTTGCAGGCCTCGGTACTTCATCATGAGGCTTTTCTTCGATACTGGTAAGAGTTCAAACGTCACAAGGTCGAGACTCGAGAGCTTATTGAGAAGAAGAATGCTTACAAACTTCTTAATCCCAGGTTGAGCTAGAAGCGGCTCGGAAGGAGCATGCCGACCTGGTCGAGCAGGTAAGAAGAGTTTTTGAAGTTAGTCATGATGAGTCAGACACAGTGGCTAACGATCCGAACCCGCAGGTTCAAAAGAAGCTTTACCAGATCGAGCAGCTCCGAGGGTAGGTAGATACAATCAAAGCCGAGGCCGAAGAATAGAAAAAGAACATGGATCGCCTGGCCTAGGAGAAGGAGACTATCCGGTCTCAGTTGGCTTTGACTGAGGTTCAGCTTCGGGTTGAAAAGGAGAAAAACTTGGTGCAGTCCAAAACGATCGAGGGGCTTCAGTCTCAGCTGAACTCGGCTGTCTCCGGTCAAGAGAATCTGGTCAAGGAGCTTGAGGCGACCAAGTCAGAGATTGTCGTGGTTAGGTCCGAGGTCGATCATAAGGTGGCCCAGTACAAGGCCGATGCCAAGGCGACTCAGGACCAAGCGAGACACATGGTGAAGCATGCGAAGTTGAAATCCCGAAGGGAGGCCCTCGAGGGAGTCTATGCTAAGAATTTTGACTTATTGGCTGAAATCGAGACAGCCAAGAAATACGAAGCCAAGGCCAGAAAGTTGGCTTGTCTCGAGGAAGATTCCAAGGGGTCTGAAGAGTCGGCTGAGTCTGATGGTGGCAAAGACCCCGTAGGTGATGACGCGGCCCCCGATGAAGATTAGGCCGTTTAGGATCTTTTTAGGCATTTTTGCCTTTTGTTTTTTGTACTATCTTTTGGTCGAGGCCGTTCGTCCTTTGTAAAAATATGTATCGGGGCTATTCAGCTCTTGTAAAAAGAAATTTTGATATATATCTAAGGCTTTTCCCTTTCACAGCTTTTGTATTTTTACTTTGCTTTTTTATTTGTATTCGCAAAGGTCGATATGCCTTAGCATGAAATAATTAGGATGTGTTCTAAGGTTTGAACAAACCTTGCCTTTAACATTATTTTCTGTTTAGGCATCGAAGGGATTCGGTGTTATCGAAACTTTTCCCCAAAATAGTTTAGGTTTATGGTTTGTTGAGGGTAGTCTTTAGAACCAGTTATAAAAAAGAATTTTTTTGAAGGCTTTGTTTTTGTTACGAGTCTCGGACTTTTTCGAGCCGTGTTAATATGGCCGTAGCCTTTTTAGTTCGGGCCATGTCAAATAAGTTTCATGTCCTCGGGTTTTGTTAACCCATGAATGGCCTTGGCCTTTTAATTCGGGCAATGCCAAATAAGCTTCATGCCCTCAGGTTTGTTAACCCGGGAATAGACTTGGCCTTTTAATTCAGGTGATGCCTAAGTGGCAGTCCCCGAGTGAGAGTGAATGTTCGAACTCGGATTAAGGTGCCCCTTGTGCTTGATAGCTTTAGGAAATTCCTTGAAAAATGCAAGAAGCATTTTAAAGGATAAGATGTTTATGTGCAAGGAAGAGTCTTCTTTTTTATTCTTGTGCACAATAGTTGTATATATATACATGTTTTGTGCCAGGGCTCGAGCGGTCTGTGTGGGCATGATTCATTTGATCGTTTGGCCCTTACAATAAATTTTATTGATCGAGATCCTTCAATCACGAAGTTTCTTTCCTTGTTAAAGTCGATATCCAAGATTTGACCGTTTGGCCCTTCCAATAAATCCTGTTGATCGAGACCCTTCAATCACGAAGTTTCTTTCCTTGTTAAAGTCGATATCCGAGGATATTGCCCCCCCCCCAATGTTCGGGCCTGACCGAAAAATTTCCTCGAAAGTTGTTGTGATCATTGTCACCGGTTCGTAGCCGGCCTTCAGTTCTAAGTTAGCACGATTTACTTGTTGTCTCATTTAAAACCTTGCCGAAAAACCCATTTGGGACAAAGCCGGTTCAAGGAAAAAAGAGTGTAACACGTGCTTTTAGACCTAGAATCTCGTATCACCCCCTGTTGGTTACCTACTAGTGTTAGTTTGAAATGTAAAAATAAAAGAGAGAATCGGGGTCGTACCTTAGCAATAATATCACTTTAAGTGAGTTATATTCCAGTTGTTCGGTAATTGCTCGTTGTTCATTGTTCCGAGCTTGTAGGACCCTTTTCCAGTTATCTCGATAATTTGGTACAGTTCTTCCCAGTTCGGCCCTAATTTCCCTTCGTTCGGGTTTCGGGTGCTCAGTGTAACTTTTCTTAGTACCAAGTCCCTTGTATTGAAGTGTTGAAGGTTGGCCATTCGATTGTAATATCTTTCGATCCGCTATTTTTGGGCGGCCAGCCGGACGAGGGCGGCTTCGCGCCTTTCATCTAATAGCTCCAGGCCCGTACACATAGCCTCATCGTTCGATTCCTTTATTGCATATCAGAATATGATGCTTGGTTCTCCGACCTCGACTAGTATTAAAGCTTCAGAACCATAAACCAAAGAAAACGGGGTGGTCCCGGTACTGGATTTCGAGGTTGTACGGTACGCCCATAGGACCTCAGGTAGCATTTCCTTCCATTTTCCTTTAGCATCGATCAACCTCTTTTTGAGGTTTTGGATTATGGTTTTATTGGTGGATTCTGCTTGTCCGTTCCCACTAGGGTGGTAGGGAGTGGATAAGATCATTTAGATCTTATAGTCTTCGAGAATCTTGCTTACTTTCCAGCCAATAAACTATTTTCCGTTGTCGCACACAATCTCGGCTGGTATGTCGCCAGATAAAATCGATGACTTCTTTTTCTCTGACCTTCTCATATGCCCGTGCTTCCACCCATTTAGAAAAATAGTCAGTCATAAATAAAATAAATTTCTCCTTACCGAGTGCCCGTGGAAGGGGGCCGACGATGTCCATTCCCCACTTCATGAACGGCCATGGTGACAAAACCGAATGCAGCAGCTCCCCAGGTTGATGAATCATCAGAGCGTGTCTTTGGCATTCATCACATTTTCGAACGAACTCCTTTGCGTCTTTTTCCATGTCTATACAGTAGTAACTGACTCTGATTATTTTTCGAACCAGTGATTCGGTGCCCGAATGATTTCCACAGGTGCTTCATGGATTTCCCTCAAAACGTACTCAGTATCCCCTGGCCCTAGACATATTTCAAGTGGGCCATAGAATGTCCTTCTGAACAGAGTTCCGTCTTTGGACAGGCTAAATCGAGCTACCTTCGTACGCAGGGCCCATGATTCTTTTGGGTCCAAGGAAAGTTTTCCGACCCTGAGATATTCTACGTACTTATTCCTCCAGTCCCAAGTTAGGCTCGTTGAGTTGATCTCGGTGTGGCCTTCTTCCACCACCGATCTCATAAGCTGTATGACTTCTCCCGAGTTGATCTCGTTGTCTTCGACCGACGATCCCAAGTTAGCGAGGGCATCGGACTCGCTGTTTTGATCCCACATGTTACAAAGTCCACTCTTTGAACCGATGTAATGCCACATGTAACTTGTCCAAGTATCTCTGCATTCATTCTTCCCTGACCTCGAATGTCCCATTAACTTGGTTTACCACAAGGAGTTAGTCGCACTTGGCTTCGATCACCTCTGCCCCCAAGCTTTTGGCTAATTTAAGGCATGCAATCATGGCCTCATATTTGGCCTCGTTGTTAGTCAATTTCACAGTCTTAATAGATTGCTTGATTATATTACCTATTGGTGGCTTTAGTACGATGCCAAGTTTGGACCCTTTAGCGTTTGAGGCACCGTCTGTAAAGAGGGTCCAGATTCTCGAGGAAGTCCTCGAGTTAATCAATAGCTCTCTTTCGACCTCGGGTATTAGCGTCGGCGTAAAGTCGGCCACGAAGTCTGCCAAAATTTGGGACTTAATGGCAGTCTGGGGTCGGTACTCAATATCGTAACCACTTACTTCCACGGCCCATTTGGCCAATCGGCCCGAGAGTTTAGGCTTATGCATAACGTTCCTTAATGGGTAAGTTGTTACGACACATATGGGGTGACATTGGAAGTATGATTTTAGCTTCCTGGAGGCGCTTAGCAAGGCGAGCGCCAGTTTTTCTTGGTGAGGGTACCTAGTTTCGGCCTCACCTAAGGTCCGACTAATATAATAAATCGGAAATTGCATACCTCGTTCTTCCCGAACTAGGACTCCACTTACTGCTATCTCCGAGACCGCCAAATACAAGTACAGTTGTTCATCTGTCTTTGGTGTGTAAAGCAGCGACGGGCTCGATAAGTACCTCTTTAGCACCTCCAAAGCTCGTTGGCATTCCGAAGTCCATGAAAAGTTATTCTTCTTTTTCAATAATGCGATGAATCGGTGGCTTTTATCGGACAACCTCGAAATAAATAGCCCCAGGGCGGCTATGCACCCGGTTAGCCTTTGCACGACCTTTACGTTGTTCACGACCATGATATCTTCGATGGCTTTGATCTTGTCGAGGTTGATCTCGATTCCTCGGCTGGATACCATGAACCCGAGGAATTTACCCGATCTGACTCCGAACACACATTTTTCTGGGTTCAGCTTCATATTGTACGTCTTCAATATGCTAAAGGTTTCCTACAAATGTTTTAAATAGTCCTCTACTCGCAGAGACTTAACCAACATATTGTAATTGTAAACCTCCACCGATTTTCCTATTTTTTCCTCAAATATCCGGCTTACTAGGCGTTGATAAGTGGCACCGATATTTTTAATCTGAATGGTATCACGTTATAGCAGTACGTGTCGTACTTAGTGATGAAGGAGGTTTTTTCCTGATCATCTGGGTACATCCATATTTGGTTGTACCCGGAATAGGCATCGAGAAAACTAAGGGTCTCGTGGCCGGCCGTGGCATCGATCATGCGATCAATGTTGGATAGAGGGAAAGAGTCCTTGGGACATGCTTTGTTCAGATCCTTATAATCTACGCACATTCTTAATTTGTCCCCTTTTTTAGGGACTATCACTACGTTTGCTAACCAATCCGGGTATTTAACCTCCCAAATGGACCCTATTTTAAGGAGTTTAGATACTTCGTCCTTGATGAAAGCATGTCCAACCTCGGACTGGGGCCTCCTCTTCTGCTTGACCAGATTGATTTTCGGGTTCATGCTTAGCTTATGAGTGGTTATCTACGGTGGGATCCCTATCATATCAAGATGGGACCAAGCAAAATAATCTATATTAGCTACAAGAAATTGAATAAGTTTTTTCCTGAGCTCGGGAGTTAACCCCGTGCCCAGGTATACCTTCTGATCGGGTAGATATTCGATCAATATAACATGTTCCAGCTCTTCGACCGTTTATTTGGTTGCATCGGAGTCATCGGGGATTATAAAAGATAGGGGAACCCTGTAATCATCGTCTTCATAAGTCCTCTGCTTATCCGGTTGGGTCGTGACTGGTATCGGTGAGTGCTATTTGGCCTCTTGGTTTGCGCCCGAATTCGGTTCCTTTGATGTTGGGAGCATTGATATTGGAATCACTTCTTCGACTGCAAACATCTCTTTTGCGGTCAGTTGTTCCCCGTAGATTGTCTTAACCCCCCCTCCCCCTCCCCCCCTGGGAGTAGGGAATTTTAACACTTGGTGAAAGGTTGAGAGCACTGCCCTCATGTTGTGGATCCATGGCCTTGAATTGTACCTCATGTCTCCTTAGATCACATAAAACTTGGCCTCTCATATGGTTCCGGTGGTATTGAACGGTATCGTTATCTCCCCTTTTTTGGTTTCACATGCCATGTTGAACCCGTTTAGAACTCGGATTGCAAGCACGATTTTGTCTTGTAGACCGAGCTGCTCTACGACCCTTGACCGAATGGTGTTGGCCGAGCTACCTGGATCAATCAACATACGTTTAATTCAAGTTTTATTTACGAGTACATATATTACTAGTGCATCAATGTGAGGCTGTACGATCCCTTCCGCATCCTCGTCGCTGAAAGATAAAATTCCTTCCGGTATGTAGTTTCGAGTTCTTTTCTCCCTAGTGATGGATACTTTGGTGCATTTCAACATCGGCCCCTGTGAGATATCGACTCCACTGATGATCATATTAATGATGTGTTGAGTTTTTGTATCTTCTTATTCTGTCTGTTTGTTAGAATCCCTATTCCTGAAATGATTTTTGGCCCGGTCGCTCAAGAATTCTCGAAGGTGCCCATTGTTAAATAGTCGGGGTACTTCTTCTCTCAGTTGTCGACAATCTTTCATTCTATGACCGTGAGTCTCATGATATTTGCACATCTGGTTATGATCCCTTTCAGCTCGATCAAATTGTAGAGGTCGAGACCATTTGGTATCCTTGAATGCCCGATAGCTGATACGATGGCGGCAACATCGACATTAAAGTTGTATTCCGATAGCCTCGATGCTTATTTAGGCCCGATGGACCTGTCGAAGTTGTTTTTGGTCATGAGCCCCCGTTTGCTTCGACCTTGGTCATTTCTACTTTCGTTTCTTATGGGGTTTCGCCCGGATCCACTTCTCATCCGATCTCCATTATATGGGAGATATTAATCCCTGTTTTATCTTGGTTCACGATCGATGTCTCTCTTGATTCTGTCGAGGGTTCTGACAGAATAAACGGACTCTGAAGGAGCCCCGAGTTGGTCATCTTCGACTCTAATTTTCGATTGATACCGGTTATGTACATCGGCCCAGGTAACGGCAGGGTATTCTATCAGATTCTGCTTTAGTTGCTGTGAAGCCACCGAGCTTCGAATATTGAGTCCCTCAGTGAAAGCTTGAACGGCCCAATCATCAGCGACTGGCGGCAGATCCATTCGTTCCATTTGAAAACGGGACACGAATTCTCTAAGCATCTCATTATCCTTTTGTTTGACTTTAAAAAGGTCTGATTTCCTGGTTTCGACCTTGATGGCACCAGCATGTGCTTTTACGAAAGAGTCTGCAAGCATAGCAAATGAGTTAATAGAATTAGGAAGTAAGTTGTGATACCATATCATAACTCCCTTTGACATGGTCTCCCCAAACTTTTTCAGTAGAACACACTCGGTCTCGTCGTCTTCCAAGTCGTTTCCTTTGATGGCACATGTGTAAGAGGTTACATGCTCGTTTAGATCGGTCGTTCCGTTATACTTAGGTATTTCGGGCATACAAAATTTCTTGGGGATCGGCTTCGGAGCCACGCTCGGAGGAAAAGGATTTTGCACGAACTTCCTGGAATCCAGTCCTTTCAATATAGGAGGTGCTCGCGGGATTTGATCTACCCTGAAATTGTAGGTTTCCACCGTTTTGTTGTTCGATTCGATTTTCTTTTCCCCTGATTCTATCCGCTTTGACAGCTCCTCGAGCATCTTTATAATCTCGAGGTTAGTACCTGATTCTTTTTTATTTGACCTTACTACGACCGGTTCATTTCTGCGGGTGACTTCACGGGGCGGATCGAGTTCAACCCTGCTCGGCGCCTGGCTTTGGCTCTGCAACTGAGTTATCGCCACCTGTTGAGCTTGCAGCATTTCGAAGATCATCCTTAGGCCGATCCCGTCTTCTTCATTATTTTGTGTGTTTTGATCTGCCGATCAGGCCCCACCACAGATGTTATTTTCGGGGTCGGTAGGCAAATTTGCGTCGATAGCCACATGTGAATTAACATCAATCGGATCTGCGAGTAAAATTCTAACGGGATCAGCGGGTGGCCCTACGTTACCGGGCGTCATGTTATTATTCTCAACCTGATGACCGGACTCGTTATCGATATGTAGGGGTGCTAATTGAGAGTTTGGCATTTTTAGCCCGAAATCAAAGGCACTTCAAAGAGCAAGTATAAAATAGTGTGTGTTACGGAGATTTGTATCAAATAACCACTATTATCCTTAGCCCCACGTTGGACGCCAAACTGTTTACCCTCAAAATCGGATAACAATTGAATTTGTTAGTGGTTTAAAGGATGTGGGGATTAACTTGATACAAAGCGATAAATTAAATTGCAATTAAAATAAATAATGATAAAATAACCGTAAATCACATGAATTGGATGATTTCAGCTTAGGTAAGCGAGATACCCTTGAAATGAATGCACTTTTGTGGACACAAAGATACCAAAGGGTAAGAACTCAAATAATGTATTACTTATTAGTGTATGTTACAATGTCCCTAATGAATTGTCAAGTCCCCCTTATATATTAGGGGAGATCTACCTTTTAAGGTATTATTTTAATGTTCTATAAAAGGCAAAAGTTCATAATTTGCTAACAGTTGGTCCTTTTTTACTCGTTCCATGATTTTTGCCATAATGATTGGTTAATGGCGAGAATTACGGACCCATATCGGATGAGTTGGCAAAGTTTTCTTCGAGACCGTTAGAAACAGGACCGGTTACGCCTTCGGTAAACTCGAGAGCAAATCTGATGGTTTCGATGGCTAACTTTGTCAATGCTTTGGGTTCGATCACAATCACCATATGCCGATCTTGGCTAATGGTGTTAGACGTCAGATCGATCTTCGAGCTCGACTTCACCCGATCACAGATATTTCGACCATGGCCTAATCAGTGAGTTTGGAAGCTCGATCGAATATCGGGTTCGATTTTACCCGTATACAAAGATATAAATAAACTTATGGGTAAAAATGATTTGTGTATAAACTATAAGGAAGAAATTAAAATACCATCACATATTCTATTCTTCCTTATCTTTCGTTTGCATCGGGTTTTAAAAAATAATGGAACATCTACCAAGGTTGTGAAAGTCATTAACTCATTAGTAGCTTCATTGAAATCTCGTCTGCTCTTTAATTCGTGAGTAATTTTAGGCGGTAAAAATTATCTCATGTTAACCACATGTATTAATTACCATGATAAACTTATAAATTAAGGTGAAAATATATGCTCCCTCCGGTCCACAATAAGTAATTTTTTGGCCCTTTTTTTATAGTCCAAAATATATGATTTTTTCAGATTTCAATAATGAATTAATTTTTTTTCCTACATTGCCCTTGGAATAAATAGTGTTAGAGTATGTGTTAGGAGTGTTTATGTGAAGAGATAGTAAATGTTAATATGGTCAATTTTATTACTAATTAATGTTAAAAGGTGAATTTCTTAATCTATGTGAAAATAACCAAAAAATCACTTATTGTGGACCGGAAGGAGTACTAATAAAAGATTGTATGTGCATACACATGTCATGCATTTATTGATTTTGTGTAAATGTTAAATGCTTATAAATTTTAATATAGGCGGTTTGAGTTTATACAACAAGATTAGTATATATTTTAGTTTAACTCTCATAAAGATGGTGTTCGAATCATCTTACACGCATCTCTACCCTTCACAAAAACTTACATAATATTTTAAGAAACTTTCAAGGTTAACATAATAGTTTTTAAAATTATCAGCACATAGTAATTTCAATTTTTAACATTAAGTATAGTGCCAAAAATTATTTCATAAACGTTGAATAGTTCAAATCTATTTTTAGGTAAAAATTAGCTTCGTTCATTTTCTTTTTCTAAATTCTTATCAGGAAAAACTCTCCTTTTTCACCACTAAGTAGAATGTTAATAATTTCATACATTTCAATAATGCAAATATAATTTGAAGTTAAAAAATAATAAATAAAAAAAACCTTGGTCCACTTGGAAAATTCTTTTGAGCTTTAAAGTAATTACTTTAGTGGGGCCTAAGTCTTGAACCAGCCTTGTCTGGGGCTTCCAATATCGACTGCTCTACCTCAGCTAAATCCCAGACTTTTCCGTTTACGGAAATTTTTGGTCTTGATCAAAGGATTTGCTCTAACCATTTAGTTATTAGTATATGATTTCCGTAGTACTCCATTAAACATGGTAAGTGAAGTTTGTTACCCAAAATTTAATTTGTTGAATGGCTCCAAACATATTTGTTAAATTTGGTAATTAGAGACATTTGACTTCTAATAATATTATGTCTAATATTTCTTCTTTACTTTTCTTTTCGAGCAAAGAACGAGAGTCTTGCACTCTTGCTTTAGAATGAAAACATCAATGATGTTTTGGTTTAATTTGTAGCTTGAGTCTGCAAAATCAATTTCTTTGGTTAATAAAAACGCACTTTAAAGAGTAATACCAAAGTTACCGAACCACACAATCGAAACCGAAAAGTAAAAAGCAAAACCATAGAACTGAAATCTTTCAAAACCGTACCTAGCCGACCGATGAACACCCTAGTCAAGTTTTACGCCATATAGCTTTCTATATGATTTTTCAAAGAATGTCTGAAAATATCTTCCTTTTCCATGCGAAAATAAACAGCCTTCACATGATACAGTACGAAATATACAATTTACTGTGCCAGTTTTCCCTATAAGATTGAAGTAGATGCCAGTTATATGTCACGTTTTGTGGTATGGCCAAGCGGTTTGAAGAACAATCTTAGTAAACCCTGCCTCAACGTCAACCATACATAAAATACATGAGAAACCTGCAAGAGGGAAAAGAAAATGAGATTAAGAACACTTCTACGCTTCATCTACCTTCCTCCGGTTTCACAGTTTATGTTTTCTGGAAACAGTGAAATGATTCTTAAGGCATTCCACTGAAGTTCTTAAGATGATATAAACATACCCAATTAGTACACTGGTTTAATTAGGGTAATAACCCGACTTAGTTCGGACCCCTCCTCAAAAAGAAAGAGAAAAACTACTACTACTACACCATAATCCCAAACTATATAAGGTCAGCTACATGAATCCTCATCCCTCCATGTAAACTTATCTCAATATATTAAAATAATTTAGATTCTCTAGCGCTAGAAGTTCTCTACATTTTCTAATGGTATACAAATCTCTAATTAAAAGACTACCAACAAACCATGAACCCAAAATAAGCATTCGAGTATGACTAAGTTTTAATATCAACTAATTGGTATCACTTGTATGAATTTTTTCTTCCATTTCGCTTTCATGGTAACATTTTCTATCAAAAGGAGGAAAATTGACTTCCTTCACCTATAGGCTGAAGTCAATTTCCTTACAATTATCTTTAACTATTAACTTCGTATTATTTGCTTCAACTAACATTTAGACATTATTATTATTATTCTCTAATACTCAAGAGTTTCATCAAAATACTCTACAATTTGCTAATATTATGATTAATCTTTAATATACATTTTTTTCTGGAAATTACCAACCAAACACCAGAAATAAATTTACTGTGGATGACATTTTCCATGGAAAGTGACTTCTGTAGTACCAAACACACCCTCTTTCATACGCTTTCTCCAGATCTTTAAATGCAAAATGCAGATCCTTCTTCCTCTCTTTATAAATTTGATTAATCTTCTTAGCAACAATATAGTTGTGGAGCTGCTAGATATAAATTCAAACCGGTTTCGACACTATTGTAATATCCTTGAGTCTATGTTCTATCGCTCCTTTCCAAGCTTTCATCATATGACTCATAGGTTTAATGCCATTAGTTTGACAACTTTAAACATCTCTTTTGTTCTTATATATTGGAATCAAGGTACTCTTTCTCTAATCGTTTGGCATCCTTCGACTCCTTAGTATTGCATTAAATAGTTTGGTAAGCCAAACTACTCCAACCTCTCCACGATACTGCCAAACTCTAAAGGAAACCATAATAGCTGAAAATTATTTGATCAAGCAATTTACTTCATATAAAACAAACCATTAATTGGTTTTTACGTCTCATTAAGGGGCATCAAATCAACACCTTGGGATGGAAAATGATTATACCCAAGTCTAATACATTGATTTAAGTAGGTTTCTAGCATAGGCTCGTTGACAGCCATCAATTGCCTCAATCAAATCATCATATCCAAACCTAGTACCTTAATTTAGTATTGTTTTTAACCGATAATCTCACTCTCATTAACAATTGGCAACAAAAAATTAGCATCCAACGAAGAAAAGGTAAAAGCCCCAGCAGATATCCAAATAAATTGATACATGGATGGAATCTTAGAGCGACCAATGGCATGAATCATTAGGAACAAACTTATCTACCAAAGGCGAGTGAACATCTGAGATGAGAAGTCAGAGGTCTGTTTACACTCCTCATTATTCCACACTTCAGTTTATGGCTGTGGTGAGAGATTACACCAAATATCATTTAGAAAACTAAGGTGATTTATTAGGATTACTATCTTGAGATGGAGGCAGAAAGCAAGTTACATGGTTTCTCACTGTAAGGAATATTTATAAAGGCAAGTCTTTGCATTTAGTACCTCGTATCAGAAATGCAAACTGTAAAGTCCAGGCAGAGATACTTACCTAAGTATGTAGTATATTAGGAAAAAGGAAAGCACAAAGTATCCGACGAGTTTGCACATTTTCCGATTTGATTTCTTCTCGAATACCTAAGAAAGTAAATGGGTTGTTAACTTTCATTTGACAAAGGAAATTACAGGAAAACAAACATATGCATATCCTATAAGTATGTCTCATGAAATCACACACACACATGACATAACAACATAATTTATCACAAGTGCTTACCATCTTGAATCGATCCATGGTTCCTGACATGATTCCTCTAGATGAATCCATCTCATTCCCCTAATGGAAATGATCCAAGAAAGAAAAAGTTAACTAGTAGTGTACGCAAAAGATTCACAAAACTAGCCGGCTTACCATTCGGTCTAGCACTCGGTTGTGGTTCTCCACCTCCTCATGTATGTCACCTGTTAACTGTCCAAGTGCAAATATACTAAGTATCAATGCCTGGAGAACATTAAAAGTACATACCAGACGTGCTGGAACTCCAAAACAAATATCATGAGTGCTAAAGAAGATTACACATGATACGACAACACAAAGAACAACTTTCATTTACATAGCTGTGAGCATCATTTCCTCTAAACTTGATGCCCTTATGCAACTTCAGTAGGCAAAAGTTCTACGAAAATGCAAATAATGAATGGAGCTTTGCCAGTGAAAGTAGCACCAGAAATATGAGAATGGATTACCCTACAGAAGGCCAAGGACGCATTTTTTCTCCAACTTCTTGACTTACACAGAACCTCAGCAGTTAATCTTGGTCTTCTCATGTTTTTTAATAAAATTAGGTACAGCTTTGGTTAAGAGTCACATCACAAAAGACAGTTCAAGACACGTACTGCACAAAAATACCCTGGCTCAATGCTCAGACTTTCACCCATAACAGTAGCATCAGGCCATGTGGTCACAAGATGGCAATGAGGCCTACCTTTGCCATGGGCATAAACACAAAATTACAGTTCAGTGTACTGTTTTTTTAACCATGAGAATATGGTCATAGCATTGCAGCTTTGTTAACCATCTGGGAGCATTCTGTTTTGACACCTCACGTGAGGACTGCCTGATAGACCTTGAACATGAACCATGTTGTCCTCCTTAGCCAATAATACTAGGAGTTAAAGATCAAATAACACAGCCTATCACTACATTTTTGCTAAAAACCTGGTGAAACTGGGAATAGGGGTCCAAATTGGCTTTGGTGCAGTAATTAATTAATGTTGTACGCAATAGCACTTTGGCCAGGTAGCTTAAAGATAAGATGCCATGTACATTGGCCATATCACTCTTCAAAAGGTCTAGGTTTTTTTCCGAAAACAAAAATGTTAACCTTAAATTCTACCTTAATTTTGTGACAGTAACTGCAGATCCAGTGAATCTAACTCAGAGTTGAAGTGATAAATTTGATTGCAGGGATCATGTACAGCTTAATTAAGTGGTCGTTCTATTGGAGGATTAGGAAATAATCAACATAAAATCCTGCATAAATAATGCAACGTTTGGTTGGAGGGATTAGGGATAAAATCCCAGCATAACTAAGGCAGTGTTTGGTTGAAAGTATTAAACAATCCCGTATTAAGTCATGCGAGAGCCTATGCATTATTTTTTGATGGATAAAATGTGGAATAAGAATACACATGTTAGCAAAACAGAGATAAAATTATTTAAAGACAAATATTCTTAAAGTACGTAATTCCTACATAATATTCCATTAATTATTATTCACCGCATAAACAATCTTTGGATTATAAATTAACAATCCAGGCATAAGTAGTATGTGAACCAAATCATCCCTATGTAAACTGTATAGGATAAACTTTCGGCACTTTTGAAAATTCTCTTACTTTCAAAGGTAGATAAGCTTACACAAAAATCACAGCTCCTCAGTGGACTGTATGCTTCAAAACAAAGAAAGAAAAGATTTAATACCGAAAAGGGGGAAGAAGATGAATGAAGCATAGCAAAAACTTACTTTCTTTAAAAAGCTGACTCTGTCTTGTAAGCTATCCACAGCTTTGTCGTTGTCTCTTTCATCAAGATCACGGGGATAGGAAGATGAAGCCCTTATACCACCTTCCTCAATACTATCATAGTTATCAAAGAGAGCAGCTCTATGGGCTCGATGATCCCTGTAGAATAGGAAGTTCAAATGCAATTTGTAAGGCCATGGGACAAGAATAATAGAGACTTCTGGATATTATTACATATCTTAGCAGTCAGTAGGTAATGTACTGCTTTGCTATGTCATATCATTGGGACTAATTAGCTGCACAAGACCCCCCTCGGGTGATCAATATACCGATCATAGAAATAAACCCTTCAATGAAATAGATTATGTGAAGCAGGAAGAGCTATTTATCTAGTGTATATGCAGATACGTGAAAGATACAAGTTTAATGTCCAGATAACATAAATTAGATGTGAGACCTTTATTTTGCTAAATCAGGAGGAGAAATCCTGGCACATAAATTGCTTGCGGCATGAGGGCACACCCTAAAAGAGAAACAATTCATACCCTACCCCCATATACAGAGAGTATTGGATCAAGTTCTGGCTTTCCAAAATCCATGTTACATGGATCCTTCATTTGTGTTGATGTACCCATGCTGAGTGGCTGTGATATGAATATCGGTACTCCGTACTTATTCTTCAAAATGCACTATAAACTAGCAAACCTGAACATTCCCATACAAAATACTTGCACACATCTGTATTTGATACGTACAAATAGCTTGGTTCTTATATACAGCTCAAAATATATTAACAAGCACTAAAAATAACTACAGGAAAGCATGACAACTAGCCGAAGTGTCCAACATGGGTTGACAAGTAATGATCCATATCAATCAACTATATCTCAATCTCAAACTAGTTAAGGTCGACTATATGAATCCTCTATATCCATTCCACAAATAATTTTTGACAATCGATGATTGACTGCAGTACATTACTTTCACATTGCACCTTCTCTTTCTGAGTAGTCAAATTCGTAATAGGCATGTCCTGTGAGTGTCAAAGTCCAAACAAGATATTGCTTCTTCAAGTACATCTTTTTTTCTGTTTTCTTTCATATATCCCTCTTCAAATGCCCAAGTTTCATGGCAGCAAACATCAGAGACCCAGCAAAAAGAGCATTCACTTGGCACATAGGAAATCAGTTCATGATAGCTGAAATGCAATCCTTTCTTATGTCTTCTATCGTCTAATCCCAGTCTAAGCTTCAATTATATATCATTATACGCCCTCCAAATATCCAATTATTTCTCAAAGTTCCGCATCATGAATTATATCTTAGTGCATTTAAACTGGCATCTTAATCCATGTGTCACAATCATGAATTATTCTTCCCAGGCATTCAGCCAAATCTTAACAGTTAGGCTGATCATAAGCGCCAATTGCGATATGCTTAATCTTTTCTTCCTTCAGACCAGAAAATTCCCATTTCGACATACTCTTGAAATAAGTATTCCAACTACTCAGGTATGCCTCGTGCCCAGAGACCAAACTTGTCTGACTAATTTCCCTAGAACACAAGTGCGGAGCCAGAAGCCTAGTTACAAGTTAGACCGACCTAGTAGCTTTTGCTCAAACTGTATATTTATGTTAAGAAACTCATTAAATATGTACAAATATAAAATTTAGAACCCAGTTATTAGCACTTGTAGTCGTGGTTTTAAAATCCAGAACCCATAAAGTTGAAATCCTGACTCTGTTACTGTTTGCCTATCTTTTAAGAAGCAAAGCATACAAAAGCAAACTGGAGCCACAACAAACATGTCAATCCACTAAAAATCAGATCAATGTGCCACTACATATATAAACCCTCCGTCCCAAAGTATTTTCTCCTTTTCCTTACTTTGGATGTCTAAATTTCAAAATTAGAACTTTCCATTCCAATGTAAACCATAACTGTAAGCTAAGTAACATGATTCGTGAAAACCTTATTATCGGGGGCGGAGCTACTGTGGATGTTGCTTGTTCGGCCTATCAGTAACTTTGGTTGAAAACGTATATTTGTCTAAGAAATACATCGAATATGTACAACTTACTAGTTTAAAACTCAGTAACTTAAAAGTACTGGAATCTCAAACCTATAAACTTCAAATATTAGGTCCGCCTTTTTATGCATAAGGCCAATGGTGGCATACATTAGCATACATTCAAATTCACAGTTTTTGCGTTCCAATGGCATGTAAGTAAAAATATGAAGAATGCTTGTATATATGTAAAAGTGCAATAGAGAATCGAACAGAGACTGACCTCCGATAACTCATTGCAGAAATTCCAGCTCACAGTTGTCACTGGTGATCCGAATTGAATTTTTTGCATACAAGAGGAAATGGAAGATTCTAGAAGTTAGGAGAAGAAAATTCGAGTAGAAAATCTTAAATTGGAAGAGCAAGTGCAGATCTGGAAATTTTCTCTGGAATTTTCTTATTTATAAAACGAATCGAATTGGAAATGCTAGAAAGTGGAGAATTATATGAAGAATGCTTAAGGTGTTGGGAAAAGAAACTGAAATTTTGAGTTAACCAATGAGAAATCCCTTAAGACGAAACAGAGAGTAATCTTACGTGTCGGTGCCTATTGAAATGAATTTTTTAATTATTTACAACTAATACTGTAATAGCTTTGATATAGTGTTTGAATATTCAAATTTTAATTTTAAAATATTAAATTTAATTAATCCAATTTATTTTAAAAGATTAATCAAATTAATATAAATTAAAACAAATGGACTATAATGAAGTGATAGTATTAATGTGTTAAAATAATAGTCTCGACGTTATTTCATTTTATATAACAGTTTCTTCTTCTTCTTTTGTCCGAAAAAGAGTGACATCTTTATAAACCTAAAAACTCGTATGTTTGAATTGTTATAGTTTTAATATGCTCTTATCAGAATGAGATGACACGCTAAACTTATCTTTTGCGTTTATTTTACATGGAAGTATTTTAGTGAAAAAAATTTAAAAATTAAAGAGAACTTTTTGACAAATAAGCTAAATGTGTAAAAGCATATCACTAATGTCCTTAGAATCTTATGGTCTTAAATATATTATGTAATTCGTATGAAAGAGCGACATTAAAGATAAAATAGAAATACTCAAACTAATGAGTTTCCAAATACAGAGTGATATTCTTTTTGCAAAGAACTAAAAATGAAGAGTAACATATAACAGAAGTTGTTTTATACTCGACTTTAATAATTCTTTCATTAATTTATTTGTAATGAAAAATATTACTTTGCAACTGACACAAGTTATGTGAAGGTTATTTATATTTGACAAGCGAAACTTGTGGAATCGAAAATCTTATATTACCCAAGATTTGTCCTCAATAAACTGAGATTGACAACAAGCAAATTGGGTCAAAAGTATTATGTATAGCAGCTCCCGAAACTCAGGTGTAGACAGTAAGGAAAACTCAGTTTGGAGGGTGTTGTCCACACGGGCGACGCGGGTTCGATCCCCCTCAATGCCCTCTGGGCCTGAGTTTGTCGCACGGGACTTGCCTAGTGCGGTTTACATCCTCTATGTGGTTTGCAGGTTATTATACAGTGGGGGTTTACCCAGTGCGCACAGACTCACCCGAAGGGCATAAGCTGTGGCAGAGGCTGTAGCGGTCGCGAGTTTTCCTGGGGTTCCAAAAAAAAAAAAAAAACATTATGCCAAGGTTATGGCTAACAAATTTTGGATATAAACTACAGCAATAGACAATAGCTCAAATTGAGCAGTAATAATTTGTAATTACTATCTCAATCCATACCTAACAATAGAATTAACGGATAACAAATAAAGAAGTCTATTCTGAAGATGAAGAACATACATAAATTAACTGCAATGCATAAATATGTACTTCTGAAGACCTTGCTGTTCAACAACTTGCAATGAAATATTTAAATCAACACCAGAGAACCAGACATCTTTAATGTCTGGATCTCTGATGTTGACATCGCGTCGAACTATATTCTAATCTATCATACAAATGCATCAAATTAAAAAAATTACCACACTAAGTGAACCACTTCAAACAATATGATCAAGAATGAAAAGAAGCTCCAAATTGCATTTGCCACTCCATACAATCTTCAAAATCAATGCTGCTGGCGCAGTCCAGTAAAGCATTTTGTTGTTGCTCAAACCGGCAAAGGTAGTTTAATCCAACAAGCAGCTCGCAAATTACTGCCTCCATCTTCTGGCAATCAGCAAAATACAATGTCTGAAGCAAGAGAACATTAGTTCTCTTAACAATCTGCTGTTGCTCAAAATTTCGCTCGCTTTGCCACCTGATCATATTATGTGCTAAAGGTGCAAGCCATTTGAGTAACTCTTCAAGTCTCTCTTTCCAATCGTGGGCAAGAGGCGCGTCATATATGGCTAAACCTTTCATATATGATCTCAGGCTAGACTTCAAAGTCTTCCTTAAGCTTGTCGGTAACATCTGATATAGATCATCCCTCCCTTCGTCGCCAACCAGATGTGGATACTGAAGTAGCTTTTCTATGACAATAATCACATTTGCATAATGTAAGGCTAAAGCACGGCCTCCAACTGTTGTAGGAGGAGCATACAACAACGTTATCCTACTTTTGGGACCATGTTTTGCAGCATCGGACACACAACTCTTTAGCTGTCTAGCATTTTCGTTTAAACGGATACTGCTAGGAGACCTATTGAAAGAACCTGAAATATTAGATTGCTCCCTTTTCGTACCACTTGAAACACTACAACATCCAGATATCTGACTACTTCTATCATCAGTTCCAAGATCGTTCTCAACATCCATTTTTGAAGCAGAACTCAAACTTAGACATTCCATGAATAGCCTCCCAGGTCCCATTCCACAAGCGAAATTAAAATTCTCGGACCCAAATAAGCTCCCTTCGTTTCTTCCAAGCTTAGATTGAGCATTGTGGCTCGTGCTCCTCTTTCCTAACGCTCCTTTCTCAATTTGCCCTGAATGACAGCTACCGTTGCTATTCCTCAAAACAGACTTCTTGAAATCAGAATTCACAACTTCAGACCTCTCACTGGAGTCTCGCTTCAGCTGCTGCAAACCGCCACTGCAACCAATTTGCGAGCCTGCAGCCGGATTTCTCAAAAGGTCCCTCTTTACAAGTGCACTTCGGAACACAGTACTAATCCGAGCATATACTGTACATACAGTCCTTGCCAACAGTTCAACAACTTTATCATAAGTCTGATTCCAAAGTGAAACATCTTCTAAATGCTTCACATCTTGTTTCTGCCAAGCCAACTTCTGTTCATACGCTTTTCGACTCTCCTCATGTTGATTCTGCTGAAATTTCTTTGTTGCCATTTCCAATTCATTCAATACAGCCATCTCACAATACAAACTAGCTGTTGAATTCACATACCTCTCCATTTTCTTTATCATTCCCTCCATATCCTTAACCAAAAATCCCAAATCCTTCACATCAATTACCCCACAAATAATATCCCCATATACATGCTCAAAACCTTGTAAAGCACTAATTGTACATTTTTTCCCAAGTCTAGACACTACACTAGCAACTCTATTCAAGTCATCAAGTTTTTCAGCAAGTACTAATTCTAATAAAACCTCTTCATCTTCAGAAACTAAACTCCTTATTCCTAAAGCTTTAAAGATCTCATTTTTAAGTTTTAAAATCTCAGAATCAGTTAAAGATTTGTGAAGATGAATAATCTTAGACATCATATTAGCTACTTCAAATGATAATATCCCTATAACTTGCTTCTCTTGTTGGTTTTGGCTTTGGCTTTGGCCTTGTTTCTTAACAGATACTAATTTCTTTGAATTTTCTATAAGCAAAGAATGTTTTTTTACATTTGTACTTACCTGATTTCCCATTCTTAAACACCAAGGTTCAGCCACCATTTTTGAAAGGTGAAATGGGGTTTTTAATAGATCTGCAAAAGAAGGGTGAAAATCAAGAAACTTGAAGTGGCTATTTTTGTAATGGAAATGTTGAAGAAATGAATGGATAAAAGAGGGAAATTTGGAAGTGGGTTCATTGATTTGGTGCTGAAAAAAGTGGGAACAATGTAGATGAGTCAAGAAATGCGCATGGTTTGTGGGAAAAAAATGCAAATGATTTCATACAAAGTGAAGTAGTGAAGAATGAAATTGAGTGGTTTTAAAGAAGAGAGGGTTTTTTTTGCAAAGGAGGACTTGCTCTGCGTGTGAGAATTTGTAATGATTTTTTTGAAAAGGCAATGGCAGTTTTGAAGAGGAAGATGAAGCCAAAGCTGAAAGCCTCACACCCCCCACCCCCGCCTACCAGTACCATAATGTCACAAAAATAAATATATAATGAAAGAATATACTATATGGCAATACTAAAACTTTTAATATCTAGTAGTCTTCGTCACCATAAGAATATATCAATAAATTTAGATAAATATTTTAGCAGCAAAAATATTCAAATTCAAAAGGTTTCTAACAATCTAAGCTAGCGTTTCAACATAAATTTGATTAAAACCTGGAAAAAAGTTTCTGAAATTGTGTTGAAAAATAATTTTTGGAAGTTGAAGTTATATTTAGACATGTATTTTATTTGAAGAAAAATTAAAATTTGTGAGTGAAACAAAAAATTTCATCTAAAAAAAGTTTAATTTTTTTAAAAAATTTGATCATATATCATGAACAAACAATTTTTTTTTTAAAATTGAAAAAAAAAGTCAAAATTTATAGTTAAACGGGAGCTAAAAGGAAAGGAAGAAGAATGGTAGTCTTTTTTTTTTGTGCAAAAAAGAATGGTAGTCGTATAATACCTTTGTTGGTTATAATTTTTGTTCTTTATTTGGGTGAATAAATTTTTGACTCTATGAATTTACTTCACGAGTTCATTTTCATTTCAAGAGTTTTCTACCATTTGAAACGGAAAGAATTGAGAATTTGCAAACCAAAAAAAAAAAAAAAAAAAGAATTACACACAAAATTTTGAAGCTACCTCAGCTGTATGCATTAATAACACATGGAGAAATTTAATATGGTGTTGTAAAAGTTGTCTTTCGTGTTTTCCAAATTTATGGGGATTAAGAACAAGCGGAAGTTTTAAGTTGTAACACTCCTTTTGTGTAAAGTTATCTACCTTTAACTTAATGGTCACGAGTTCGAGCCTTGAAATTATCATGTGATGCCAGTATTAAAATAGGTTGTCTACACCACACTTCTTAGGAAGCGACCTTTCCCGAACACTGCATAAATACAAAATACTTCATGCACCAAACTATTCTTTTTACTCCTTTTGTGTAAGTCTTTCATGTTATGATAGAAAGCGTTTAGCTAATATTCTGTGATAGACATTAAAAAGGATTATATTATTAAATCATTATGAAAGATAATTACAAATAACTATTAACAAAAAATTAATTGGTAATTTGAAAATAAACCAGATAAATGTGTTACAATAGGTTAATTATAGTGATAGTGAAAATTTTTAATACATTATCAATGTAAATCCGATGACAAACATGTTCCATATTGATATTTGATTAAAAAACTTTAGTACAAGAAAGTCTTGTTTCCAATGAGATTCAATCCGAAATGTATATCAAAAATTCGATAAGGGAACATGATCTTGACAAAAGTTTGAGTACTAATTGCAATTTCATAATTTTCCGTATCTTACTCGATAATACTGTGTAATTTTTAGTTAGCAGAAATTAGTGAAACTAATTGATTGTGCTCCAAATGTGAGTGATGATTATAAATATATTGAATGGAAATTGTTTGTTTTTTATTTATGGACAATTTATTGTGAATAATATGCATCGTCAAATATAAAACCAACTGGATCGGTATTAATCATTACTATAATTATCTAGATACAGCTATACAGAATACAGAGAGAAAAAAGGAGTAATTTTCATTAATGGTCAGTGTATATCCGCTGATATTTTATTTAAACAAATAATCAAAATAAAAGTGTGTTACATGGGGAAAAAATTGGTTTTATCATTAAAGCTATTAAATACTTTTTTTAATGTGTGAACAAGAACAATTAAAGAGAGAACAACTTTTTGAATTTAAAATTAAGTTATTTTCATGTGTAATTTTCCCAGGAATAAAAGCCTCAAAGTAACTAACAAGTTGTAGCAGCAAGTACTCATTCATCTTTAATCAGAAGTCTCAGTTTTAAGTCTTGGGTATGAAATTATCTTTGTTAGGAAACGTTTTACTCTCAATGCAGAATTTTTCGATGCGAATATGAATTTAATCGGATCCCAACACGACCCAACACCACATGAGAATAAAAAAAAGCCTCAAAGTCAAAAATTTAGTGGTGACTGAAGGGGTGCCATTTCCAAAGTCAAAGCAGGCACAAATTGAAGAAGGGAACAAAATGTAAGTAGTATGTGATGTGAAAATCTCAATCATGATTTTGGAAAGTCAAATAAGCCAAATAAAGAGCACTGCATTACATACAAAGCCTGCTGTTTTACAGTGGCCAAACAACTTGTCCTTCCTTTTTTGCCAATTTACCTTAGGATCTGAACTCAAGAAATGGTAAATTATTTACCCAGTTGTTACCAAATAATCAATTAATATAAAAAAATATGTCCTGCACATACATAGTTATCATTTAACTATAGTAGTAAAATATTGTATATATTTTTACTTCAAAACTAAGGATATTTACATTAAACTCTACAAAGTTTTTTAAATATTATTTATTCTCTCTTCGAAAATATATGCTGCTTAACTTACAAGAGTTACTTAAAATTATCTTTTTACCAAAATTTACATGATTATAATATTCCGGAACAAATATTTTTTTCAAGTGTAGCTTCTAAATATCAAATTCGTTTTCTCAAATGACAATTTTATTTATATCAAATATTTAATACCAGCATCAATCAACTTAACTCGTGTAAAGCACTAAATAACAAACAATTTGAAACGGAATAACATAATAGCTTCACATGTCAAGTCTCTAACGTAAAAGTTGGGAAAGAAAGATGAACAGCCATCTTAGAAAAATAGTAATGATAATAAGATATACTACCAAAGTGTACAGTGAAATAGTAAGTACTTTCTTATCCTTAATCAAAGGTCTCGGGTTTGAGCTTTAATTATGAAGTTACCATTAATAGGGAGTACTTTATCGCCCCAAAGTGAGATTTTTCCATGCGAATCGGATTTAATCAGGCCTTAATATGAGTAGCAAATACAGAGTGAGAAATCAAAAAAATAATGAGATGAAAAGATGGAATATACGAAAAGACTAGACCCCTTCTAACATCTCCATCAAAGTACCTCATTAGTTTTTAGACGGGGCTATTGAATTGGATTTGGTAAGTTATGGTTCAATATTACAAGGTGTAAAGACAAATGTTGAGAAAGAAACTTGACTAAATTATGTCAAAAAGATGGAAATATAGTGGGAGTTGTTACCATTGTTTTCCTAAAGACAAAATCTTTATTCAAAGACAAGCAAAGAAGGACAAAAGGAGAAAACCTGCCCAACTAGACCACCTTGAGTAAATGTGGGTTTGGTTTAACTGTCTTTTAGTCTTTTAGATACCTTATATTTTCCACTCTTGCATAAACGTCACGATTGCTTTTATTGTTTTCTTCTTTCTTTTTGTTTTGTTCTTTTGTCCCATAATTCTCTTTGGTCGACCACAAATGTGAAATGACCATATGGAATAGATTATAAAGTAATAACATACTCGGAATAATTTTATAAGTGAGATTTGGGGAAGGCGGGGTATACGTAAACCTTACATCTATCTTGTGAGAGATAAAGTATTTTTAAATTTGATTTGAAAAAACACGATTAAAAAGTTATGGTAAAAATATTGTCGAAAGAAAAGGAAAAATACTTCCAACAAAAGTAGTAAAAATACCCAAATAAAAAAAACATCAGTAATAAATTTAAAGAATAAGTCGAAAAATACTTCCAACAAAAGTAGTAAAAATACCCAAATAAAAGAAACATCAGTAATAAATTTGAAGAATAAGTCTAACAGTCGAGCCCACTAGTGATATTGTCCGCTTTAGGCGTAGGCCCGCACGACTTTAAAACGTGTCACTAGGAGGTAAGGCCTGCTTACTTATATACCTAACATCTCTCATGTGTTTTGCTGATATGGGACTTTCCTCCTAAGCTAGGGTGTCACATACACCCTCTCTTATAGACTCACCGTCCTTCGATTTATCCCACTGTATGAAATTTGCATAGACTAAGCACTGAGGTTTGCTCCGCCTACCCCGAATTTACCTAAACTAAGTTGCACTTTGACCCACCATCGACAAGTCTTACATATAAGTGGCTCTAATACCATATGTTACAGCCCAACCCACTAGTGATATTACCCTATTTGAGTCTAGACTTGTACCATTTTAAAATGCGTCACTAGGAGGTAAAACATGCTTAGTTATATACCTAACTCTTGTGTTTTGCTGACGTGGGACTTTTCTTCTAAGCCAGGGTGTCACAATAAGACAATAATAAGATAACGACAGTGATACTGATAAGAAAGAAGATGAAGCAAATAGAGTGCTCTAAACTATAACCAAGTTCTCTTACGGAAGACAGAGCAATAATGATACTGCTAACAATCACTCGAATTACTTACTAACCCACTACCTTAATCTTCATACTTTCCCATCAAAGGTTCTATAGAATAGATTAAAATTTAAAATTAGTAAAAGATTTTTTTTAATAACGCAGCATACTAGTGACATATTATATGTTTAGATTTTGATCTAAGCTCACGCGACTTAATACTCATAATTAGGGTCAAAAACTTGCTTTCTTATATGTTCATTGTATCTCTCGTGGTTTGTTGAGGTGGGCTTTGTCTAATATGTTCCATACATCTCTCTTGGAGACTTCACATCTTCACTGAAATTTAATTTGTTCTACTTAGAGGTGTACAAATGAAGCCGGCAAATCGTACCAAATCGATAACTCGAGCCAAATTAAAAAACAAATCCGATTATGGTTTGATTTGGTATTGGAAAACAAACCCGACCATAATTGGTTTGATTTGGTTTTAACTAAAAAGGACAAACTGAAACCAAACCAACCCAACATTACATGCATAGAAATTTTAAATATATTTTAATACATAAAAATATTTATTGTAGTGTAGTTTATAAATATTTCTTAAACTTTTTCATAATTTTATCTTTTAACGTATTATTTCAAGCTTGGACTTATAATTTTTGAATATTCCAATAAGTTTTATAGTCCATTAATTTTAGTTACTCAAATTAACCTCAAACCAAAATCAAATCAATATTAATGCTAACAAAAGACATTCAATTCAATTGTACTATAAATGAGAATAGTGTTGGATATCTATTTTTTTAGGCTTTCCATGGCTTAGATATTTATTAGTCGTACTTATTTTAGCAACTTAGACTATGTTTATTTTCATTATGGCTTATTAATAATATTTTTATGCGATTTTATTATCTTTATTGTTAAATATTTTAATACAATGCCATGGTTCATATCATATTTTATGTTATTTTATTAAAAAATACTTTATATAGTTATATCTTACTAGGATTAAAGAAATATTTTGTAGCACAAATTCTATGTTTTGTGCTATGAAGACTTTATAAAAAAAATCCCCAAAAAAATCGAGAAAAATCGAGATAAAAAAACCCGATTTTTATTGGTTTGGTTTGGCCTTTAAATTTAATAACCCGACACAATTAGTTTGGTTTGATAATTGAAAAATTGGAATCAACCCGACCTATATACACCCTTAGATCTACTATTGCCTAAGGTTTCGCACAAAGTGACTAATATTTATTAAGTCTAACCATTCATGATTTTAAAATGCGTCAAAAATGTAATATATATATATATATATATATATATATATATATATATATATATATAAAACCATATTATATATATAGGTTGAATTAGTCCCTATTGAATCAAAGTTGCATGATCTAGTATTGCATAGTGAATGTTAATTTCCTTTATCAAAAATACCAAAAGATCGCGAAAATGATGCATTTCTTAATTATATATATATGCAGAAAATCTACCATTAGTGAATGAAATATTGACCAAGAAAATAATGAATATATAATATAGTAGTGTATAGATTATCGTTTGAGTGAATTAGCATAAGCTCCGTGAGTGAACTTCACTCGATTATCTTTTAACCCCCTTTTCTGATCATTTTCGAAAATAATTATTTTCTTTTTTAAGATTCCTTCCCCCCCCCTACCTAGTTTACCTAAAATGAATATTTTTTCTTTTGGTTTTCCATTCGGTGCCCGTATTGGGTTGCTGATTTATCAGTATTCGCACCAAGGTCTACCAAGATTTTTTCAATTTGAGGGTGCGAGCCCGCGACCTCTGATTAAGAATAGAGAGATCATATGAATCGCACAACAATATTTATGATCAAATAAAATGAACACAATAGGGGGGAGGGGAGAGAGGCACTATGGAATTTTTTTCTTCCATTTCCTACTTTTCTTTTTCTTATCCAAGAAGAATATAGAATGAATGATAAACAAGTTTCCCTCCATAAGCATGTGAAACTTTCTTCTACCTTTTTTCTTTTTTTGGTTATCCATTTTCACAACGAATCACTTTTTTTTTCTAGAAGAATATTAAAAGGCTGTTGAATTAGCTCCCACAAACTTTTAGAATTATATGTATAATAACGTATTAGTCTCAGTACAGAATTTTAATTTGTTTAAAAAGGGGTCAATATCATAGAGAAGGTGCTTTGGTGTTAAAATTAGAGGACTTAGATCCTACTTTTTGACATATTGTACCCTTCAATTGACAACAAAAAGTCATCAATTTTGTTAACCACTGTACAACAACCAATCCATTACGCCTTTTTAATAACTAAATATTAACGTAATCAACTTTTCTATCTTTCTACTTTTCCCTTCTTTTGATGAAACTTTTATGTCATATGGATGGATTATTATCATTTGATTTAAAGGTATATTAAACAGTCTTTTTAAAAGAGAAGTCACCTTTATATAGTTTGGTCCTCATATAAATACGGTCCAACATACATTAATCCACTTTTAAATTTTCATTTATAGCCTATGAATTACTAGAGACATAATTTTAATGTTCACTTTCTATCGTTTTCTTTTTCCTTTTTTAACAAAGAAAGTATTCTCTCTCTCTATATATATATATAGTTACTAAGTATTGGAAATGAAGGGGAGCCTTGAAGCAATGATAAAGTTATCTTCGTGTGACCTATGAGTCACAGGTTCGAGCCGTGGAATCAGCCACGAAGGGGAGCTTTGGAGCAACGGTAAAATTGTCTCTGTGTGACCTACATGTCACGGATTCGAGTCGTAGAATCAGTCACTAATGCTTGCGTCAGGGTAGACTATTTATATTACACCCCTTGGGTGCGGCGCTTCCTCGAACCCTATATGAATGCGGGATATTTCGTACACCGGGCTACCCTTTTAGTAAGTATTGGAAACCTACTTTCCTAACTAATCCTAACAAATTAGATGCAGGAAATAGGAATGTATTATTCCTACAACAATATATTTTGCGAGGTTGCTTTTCCCTCTCAAAAATTCAAAAATAGATAATTTAATTTTTCAAACAATACCTAAAAAGTAAATGGGAGTGATAATGAGCCGCCTAAATTAGTGATTTTGTTTTGCCTCTGTTCCGCCACCTAGGGTTGTACAAATGAAACCGATAAACCGCACCAACTCGATAATTCGAGTCAAACCGAGAAAAAAAACCCGATTATGGTTTTATTTGGTGTTGGAAAAAAAAATCGATCATATTTGGTTTGGTTTGGTTTTAACTAAAAAAATTCAACCCGAAACCAAACCAATCCGACATTATATGTATAGAAGTTTTAAATATATTTAATACATAAAATTATTTATGGTAGTGTAGTTTATAAATATTTCTTAAACTTTTTCATAGTTTTATCTTTTAACGTATTATTTCAAGCTTGAGCTTATAATTTTTGGATGCTCCAATAAGTTTTATAGTCCATAAATGTTAGTAACTCAAATCAATACTAATGCTAATAAATGACATTCATTTCAATTGTACTATGAATGAAAATAGTGTTGAATATCTATTTTTTAGTTTTTCCATGGTTTAGATAAAATGTGTAACTTATTTTTTTTAGTCGTTAGTCATGTAAATAATAGTATTTATTACTCATAATTTTAAATTATATTTGTTTTCATTATGGCTTATTAATAATATTTATTTTATGCGATTTTATTATCTTTATTGTTGAATATTTTAGTACAATACCATAACTCATCTCGTATTTATGTTATTTTATTAAAAAGCACCTTATATAGTTTTGTCTTACTAGGATTAAAGAAATATTTGGAGCATAAATTTTACATTTTGTGCTATGAAGACTTTATGAAAAAAAAATCCGAAAAATCCGAGAAAAAACGAGATTAAAAAACCCGACTTTTATTGGTTTGATATTTAGATTTAATAACCTGATACAATTGGTTTAATTTGATAATTAAAAAATTCTAATCAACTCGCCTCATGTACAACCCTACCGCCACCAATATCTTTAAGGAGAACCTAACTCGATTTAAAAGTTTTGTGAATTAGTTAGTTTCGTATGACCATATATAAGATAAAAACATTTCTTTATTACCTGTCTTTATCAGAAAATAAAACAAAAAAGAAAGAACAAAGCAACTTTATATTTTTTATTAGTTTTTGAAAGCATTATCATGATAAGCTAAATTGGATCACTTAACACTTTGGTGGTACCATCTATAATTATGATATAATAAGAAACATGGGAGCACGTAATCTAGGGTTAGGATCAGTTTAATTATCATAAGCCTCCTTTCTATGTTATCATTATTAAGGTAATTATATTATAGCAATTTGGAAACAAATGGAAATCATTTGAAAAGCTGAAACGAACAGCAATTCATACAGCTATTTTCTTTTCTTTCTCAACTACGAAAGTATATACCTTAGCGGTAAAGACGGATATAGAATTTAAAGTTTATGAGTTTTTAATATGCCTCAGAACTCACAGCTTATCTTAGTTACTGGGTTCACAATTAAATATTTATACATATTTAATAAATTTTCTAATATAAATATAGTGTTTCAGCAAAAGTGACTGGGTTAGACCGAACACGTACCTAATAGGCTAGATCCGCCTCTTTAGCAGCAGGAAGACAAACTTATTAAATTCAAATGGTGATGAATTAATATTCCCAACAATTTATAGGATTATTTTTTGGCAGATCTTATTTAATATGACATTAATAATGTGTCCACTAATTTTATGATGTTTGATCAAGCATTATGTTCATAACATTTATAGCAGATGTAATGGTGCCAGAGGATAGACAGTAATTTTGCTGTAGTTGTGAGTATTAAGGCGGAAAAACAATAATGTATATTAATTTAATTTATTGTTTAAAAAATTACGACGCCCTTAAATAAAGTTTAAATTATTCTCTCGTTTATTGCGCTCTCTCTCTGTAAAAATAAAATACTATTCAAGAGATTAGTCAACTAATTACTTAACTGAAAAATGGAAAATTTTGGTCCATTCTTAAGCTAATACTCTTTTAGTCCCTACATTTTAATGATATATCAATCTGGTCAAATGTAGTTGAATTATCAAATGATGAAAACATAGTTGAAAGGTAGAGAGCAATTGAGTTCATATGGAGTCACAACTCACACATCATTAGTCCTTGTCAAATAGAGAGGTTTCAAAGTTGAACTCAAATTGTTCACATTTCTACCGAAACAACAACAACATACTCAATATAATCTCACGAGTGAGGCCTAGGGAAGGTAGATATTAGAAAGTATGCAGTCTCACCTCTACCTTGTGCGGGTAGAGAGATTGTTTTCGATAGACCCTCGGTTCAAAGCAAGCATGCATAGTCACAACAGTATAGAGAAAAGATATACATTAGAAAAAAAGTCAAAGAATCAATAACAACAGAAGATAATAGTTAAATCGAAATACAACATCCTCAGATAGCAATAGAAATCTAACAATATATAAATACGAGAATAGCACTACCATTATTGGGATAAAAGGAAAAACACTCAACTCTCTATTACTCTTCTACCCTGATTCTCGATCTTCACATTCTCCTATCAAGGATCATGTTCAAGATGTGCTGTTTCTTGCCTAATCACCTCTTCCCAATATTTTTTCTGCGTATATCTCTACCTCTCCTCAGACCCCATCATAGTCAATCTCTCATATCTCCTCACTAGGACATCCGGATCTCTCCTCTTCTACGCAAACAAAAATGTGGAATATTGGTTTTCTTTTCCATAGAATATTCAGCAAGAATGTATAGATTAGTTGACCTCTGAAAATGGACTAATATGTTAAGGAAGAAAAGTTAGTTCAACATAATAAGGCCGTGGAATAGAGATATTTCAACATATATCTAACTACAAATGATGACCTTAAATTCAAGTGGTGGAGCTTAGATTTTGACATTAGAAGATTCATCTTTGAAAATCGAAGTGGTTTTTATCAAGTCAGTAGTCTAATGGTCCATCCTTTTTCTCTCTATTAGAAGATAGAAAGAACTCCTCCCAGCTTTGCTAGTTATCGTGCCCATAATAAACGTTAGATAGCCAAGTAAACAAAATAATATAATAATAACAACAACAATTGATTTAGAGTTCTAGTTAAACCTCCAAGCAACAGGAGGAATTGAGAGATGGACTTAATTCTCGATTGTCGATAACAACTGCACCTCAATCACAAACTAATTGTGATCGGGGAATTTGCATCTACACACAGTTTGAAGTCACCGTTAAAGTTATACCACTTTGTACAGAAATTTGTAAGCCTATTTACTTTAGGATAAGTATGAAGTTAAAGAGAAAAAGTTTAGTATGAAGTGCAATGAACTTAAAGTTAATTAAATCTAAAGTGAAAAATATGGACTTAAGGCCAAATAGGTCTGGAGTACAACAAATATTTTGATGCACTTAAGGTCAAATAGGTTTGAAGTGCAACAAATATTTTTATTCACTTAAGGTCAAATAAGTCTGAAGTGAAACTAATATTCTCATTCATTTAAGGCCAAATAGGTTTGAAATACAAATTGTCCAGAAACATAAACTTATTTTTCGAATTTTAACAATCCAACATACGATTCAACATCCAAATCTACTCCAAATTAGCTCAAATTTGAAACGCAACCTCCAAATATCATAAATAACAAACTCCAATCATCAACTTGTCAAAATAATAAAAAAAATTACAAACCCATTTTGCAATTAAGAAGAAGAAGAAGAAGAAAACCTAAGCAGTAGCAAAGAAAGGAGCATCACAACAGCTTACTACTTTAAAACACCATAAACCACCTTAAAACTTGCTCACAAATATCATGTAAATTCACTGTCATATTTGTTTCACAGCGACTAAGAAGAAGAAGCAGAAGGAGGAGGAAAAAGCCTGAAGTTGCATGTACTTCGGGTACTAGCTAAAAAAAATTTAAAAAACGTGAATATAAATAAAATGAAGGTGACCAAAAAGGACGTCCCGTGAAATTTTTACATTGTTATTGATTATATGAAATTTTTACTCACACTAAACACACCGTATTTTGTTAATACTTTAACAGATTTAAAATTTTTGAATCATGAACTTTTATTTTAATTTTTTGCAAGAAATTTCAGCAAAAAAAGAGGGCAAAGGCCCAAGCTAAATTTAGGACTGAGATGTGCCTTTCAATAAACTAATAAACAGACTAATCTATGCTGGCAAGCCCAATGATTATGCCTTTGAGTGGAACCCAAAGCCGAAAGAGATGTTTCATTTTAAGTAGTACTAACATTGTCTAGTGGATTTCACATGCATGTGAAATCGTGGACCAAATGATTATTACATTATCCTCGTACTAAGAGCTTAATTGGCTTCACTCACTTAATATTTGTTAATAATAAATTTGCCACACCCATTAATTTATAAAGAGCAAAAATGTTAGTACTAAATTATTTTTAAAGTTGTACAGTCATTCTTAATGTAACAATTTGCGGTTGAGTCATAGCACATTATAAGGCTCAACATATTTGGACTATTAGATTGTGAATTAATCCGTCAGTCTGATAACCTTGTTATAGCCTATCTTCAAATTCTTACAGAGATGTGTCTGCACATTATATGACTGAAGAAATGTGAAAATAGCATGGCTAGTCATTTTTCGGACCAATAATCGAAGAATAGTCAGCGTTTGCAAAGTTATTGAAAAATAGTCACTGTTTTGTGAAAACACGGAAAGTTCCAGCATAATATGCGGGATTATGGAGCCCCTGCATAAAAATTCATAGCATATTATGTTAGAACTCCAACACATTATGAAATTTCAGCATATATATAAAAAATTCGAATTCCAACATATTATGTTAGAATTTTTCCAAATTTTAAAGATGTTTTTGTTCAGATTTTATCTATACATAGAAAAATGACTAAATTTCGATTATTTTTGAAACCGTGACTATTTTTTAATTACCAGTCGTAAATTTGGATATTTTTTATTTATTCCCCGAAGAAATGGTAGTATTGTTTGTGTATCACCTTTAGTAGGAAGGTATTTTAGCTTATTTGTATCATAAACACAATATTCAAACAATTACTGAAAATATTCAAATTTATGACCCATGGGCCACCAATAGAGAGTGGTCTTCACTCCCTTGGGCATAGAATTGTGGTCCACTACAACAAAGGACATTAAACATTGGGCTTAGGCCTTTGGTAAGGATACATAGCACGGGCCTAGTAACACATGTTTTTCTTGGGCCGAGTTTGGCGTATGTTACTCTGTAGGGGTGTATAAATGAAACCGACAAATCGCACCAACACAATAATCCGAGTCAAATCGAAAAAAAAAACTCGACTATGGTTTGGTGTTGAAAACAAATACCCGATCATATTTGGTTTGGTTTGGTTTTAACTAAAAAAGTCAAACCGAAGCCAAACCAACCTGACATTATATGTATAGAAGTTTTAAATATATTTAATACATAAAAATATTTTTTGTCGTGTAGTTTATAAATATTTCTTAAACTTTTTCATAGTTTTATCGTTTAACGTATTATTTTAAGCTTGGACTTATAATTTTTGGATGCTCCAATAAGTTTTATAATGCATAAATGTTAGTAACTCAAATAAATTCTAAACCAAAATCAAATCAATATTAATGCTAATAAAAGACATTCAATTCAGTTGTACTATGAATGAAAATAGTGTTGTATATCTATTTTTTAGTTATTTCATGGTTTAGATAAAATGTACACTTATTTTTCTTTTAGTGGTTAGTCATGTAAATAATAGTACTTATTAGTCGTAATTTTAAATTATGTTTGTTTTCATTATGGCTTATTAATAATATTTATTTTATGCGATTTTATTATCTTTATTATTGAATATTTTAATACAATGCCATGACTCATCTCATATTTATGTTATTTTATTAAAAAAATACCTTATATAGTTCTATCTTACTAGGATTAAAGAAATATTTGGAGCGCAAATTTTACGTTTTGTGCTATGAAGACTTTATGAAAAAATCCCGAAAAAATCCGAAAATCCGAAAAATCCGAAAAATAAAAACCTGACTTTTATTGGTTTGGTTTGGTATTTAGATTTAATAACCCGATACAATTGGTTTGATTTGGTAATTAAAAAATCCGAACCAACCCGTCTTATGTGCACCTCTAGTTCTCTGTGAGAAATGTATAATTTTAGCCGCTCCAAAAAATGTGTATATATATATATATATATATATATATATATATAATATTATTTTTTTATTTTGGCTAGTGGATATAATTAGTTCGGCCAACCGGACAATTTTGCATTTTGTCCATTCTCTTTTATAGTCCTTTCTTTATTTTTTAATCTACCACACTCCTAAGATGCGGTCCCTATTTTTGTGCAGCGAATTTTTCTTTCTTAAGCTTTTAATTTCAATCAATATAATAGTCCATATCATTGTATTTCTTGTTTTTATACAGACAATTCAATGGTCAAGAGGTTATGATTCATAATAGTGGCACGACTTCGAATCTATAACTTTTTCTTTCCCTTCTCACTTAGTTTTTTCTTTCCCCGTTAACCTTGTTAAAAGAAAAGTGTTTATATATATATATATATATATATATATATATATATATATATATATATACTTGTATGTTATATACAAAAATATACAAAATTCTTACACTTTTACGGTTATCAGATGTAAATAGTTTTGACCGCGGGCTAAAAGTGATATTTGCCCAAAATAATTTACTCACGATGTTTACACGAATACACAATATGTGTCTTATTTAGATTGTTATTAGTTTAATCAGAATTAACACACATTTTCACCTCCTTTTATCATTGATATACTGCTATAGTTAAGTATAAACATCAGACGTGGGTAAAATTTTCCAATATATATGTAAACTTATTTATGAAAATAAAAATAAGATGAGAATGTATATTAATTAATTGTGATTAACTTGTAGCCATTTATGCAAAGATTTATGTCATGTATTTATTGAGTTGGTATAAATATCTTTTTGTGGCTAAGTTTTCCGAAACTTCTATTAGACTTTTGCAATGAGAGTTTTTGTGGCTAAGTTTTCCGAAACTTCTATTAGACTTTTGCAATGAGAGTTTAGTTCAACCAATACATCTCAATAAACCATGTACAGCTACAAATCTTCTTGAGTCCTCACTTCTTTTCTCCATTTCCTCTTTTAGCAAGAGCTTCTACTAATCTTCTTTACCTAAACCAAAAAGGACTAACTATAAACTTTACTATGGAAAATTGAGTAAACATTATTTCATACAAAAAAGAATGGCTAGTTTTGGAATATCTTTTGTGTGAATTCTGTGTCATTCTTCAAATTGTTGGGAATAATAATACACATACTTGAAACACACTTTTTATAATAAAAATATTTAAAGAAACCGTAAATAAAAAAAAATATTACTTGTGATGAAGTACTCCATAATAAAAAGATTTACTTGAGAAATATGTAGCATTTCCACAGACTACATATTTTATTAAATTTAGAACTTCAAGAAAATATATAATTTCGACTTTTTTGGAGAACCAACAGTATTTTGTTAATCTAATTCATCGAAACCATTCAATTGCAATCTGAGACAGAATATAACTATATGTTTCTCTTTGATATAGACATTTTTATGAAATTGTATCTAACATATTGACTTGGTTTGCAATTATTGTGTGTGAACGTTAATTATGGGATCTAGTGGATTTAGACTTTGAAAATTCAGTATTACATTAGCATTGAGACTTGAAAAAGTTTTGACCTGGAAACAAAGGATTCTGCATGTTTGAATAATTCTAGATCAATTCGTTGACTTTCAATATATAATCCATTTGAAATAATATTAATTCGCAATTCCTTTATTACATACTCCTTCATGTCCAATTTAATTAATTTTTTGGTTGTTTCACGCATATTAATGAATCTACCTTTAAGAATTAATTAATAATAAAGTTGACCATATTAACCTTAATTTGCTCATTGGAAATACAATAAATACTTCTAGGCTCTTTACTTCAAAACTTTGGAAAAAGAAATTAATTCCTTCTTAAAAAATTAAATATTGTGAATCACAAAAAGAACGGTCAAAAAAGCAATTAAAGTGGACCGGAAGTAATATTAGCTAGCGGCCTTTGGGCAGCTAATATCATAGGGGCATTTGCATCTATACCCAGTTTTACAATCAAAATTGAAGTTATTCTCATTTTACACAAAAATTTACAAGTTTACCCACTTTAGGATCAATTTCAGACTTATCCGGTCTGAAGATGAAAACAAAATTGGTCGGAAGTGCAATGCACTTAAGGCCTATTAAATCTAAAGTGCAAAAATTATGCTTAAGATGCACTTAGGCCAAATAGGCCAGAAGTGCAACTAATATTTTTATGCACTTGAGGCCAAATAGGTCTAAAGTATAACCAATGTTTTCATGCACTTAAGGCCAAATAGGTCTGAAGTGCAACTAATATTTTCATGCACTTAAGGCCAAATAGGTCTGAAATACAAATTGCCAGTTACATCCCGCATTTCGTACGTTAAAGTTTCGTCGTAAGCTAATTGACGTAAACTCGGGAATGAGATTATTTTTGAGGTTATAAGTATTTTATATTATTTGTAACAAGTGATAAGTGAGTGCCGCGAAGATTAGAGGGTAAACAAATCAAAGAATTAGTATTCGTTAAAGTTTGTCAATTTGGGATAAAAAACAGTACAAGCTATAATATCCGGTATTTATGGACTAGTGTCATACAAGGTACCACATGACCATGATAGTAAGGTATATAAATTATGTTAAAAGTGATTAGTATTTTAAGTAATTTGAGATAATTTTTAATTATGTAGATAATTGGTTAATTATTAATTTTTAGTGGGAGGTTAACAAGGTAATTGATTTTTGGTGGATAAGCTTAAAGGAGACATCATCCTCAACGTGGCAGCAAGAGGCATAAGTAACAATGACTCTTTGGTGTATGTAATTAGGTGGCATAATTAGGGAATTTTTGGGCAAAATAATCCACAAATGTGGGGCCCACAAATCATAAAGCTAAGAGAATTTCCTACATCATTTTAAGAGGGAGGTGCATGTTTACTAAGTAACGGATGGAGCCTCCAAAATGAATTCATATGAAACTTCATAATACGTTAGCAGCATGATATTTGCGATTCTAAGGGAGTACGGTGCAATCTTTCTCAAGAATATCATACGAAATTTTTTCCTATTTTAATCTCGCCGTTACATGTTTCGTCGCGATTAACGTGTGTTAGAGGGATTGTCAATAGAATCGGCTCAGGTATGTTAAGGCTATCCCTTCTTTCTTTTTGGCATGATCCATGTGATACAAACGAAACAAGCAAACACACAACTTGTCTCTATTCGTAGAAGCACTAGGGGTGCCTATGTTCTTGAATTCTCATGTGTCTTATTATTATATCTTCTGTTTATGGGTCTCAGAAAAATACGTAGTTGATAAAGTTTATCCGAAAGGCATATTGATCTTATGACATTCTGAGAAATCTTATTAACTTACTTCTTATGCATTTCATCCATTTATACATGTACATTGAGCCATGACCAGATGGCGTTATATACGCATATATTATATGTATATGGGATATGGAAAAATATTACGATGTTATATATGCACCACCACCTGATAAATTAGTATACGTTGATGATTTCGCCCACAGAGGCCGAGATGATATGACGGGATGCCCTCAGAGACTTGATGATGTTATGTACACATATACCTATGCATGATACAACATTTATACGCACATGCATGACTTTATAAATATTTTAGGATTCACAAAGTTATTTAGACTTAGGGGCGGATTCCTTTACTCCATATTTCATTTATGTCTTTTATGTACTGATTTCATGCCTTACATATTCGGTACATTATTTGTACTGACGCCCTATTTCCTGGGGCCTGCGTTTCATGCCCGCAGGTGCAGGTAGACAGGCTGACGGTCCCCCTTTTTAGGATTCTTGATCATCGAGAGTTGGTGTGCTCCACTTGATCCGGAGCTGGTATTAGTTTTGGTATGCTATTTTTGTGTGTAGATATGGGTACGAAGGGGCTCAGTCCGGTCCTTCATACAGTTGTACACTTTATTAGAGGTCTGTAGACAGTCATGTATAGTTGGATAATATTTAGCCTTGTCGGTTTCTAGTTTTGGATATATATAGTTGTCTATAGCAGCCTTGTCGGCTTACCTTACCGTTTTTTGCAGTATATGTATATATGTCTTTTGGACATGTTTTCCTCACATATGTTATTCACGTGATTCAGCAATTTAATGACAGACATTGTTCACGACCTACCTTTAATTCAGGTATATATCTTAGACGCATGCTTAGGGGTGTTCGACAGGTAGGACTCGGGCACTCGTCATGGCCCATCAGTTTGGGTCGTGACAAAAGTAATATTAGAGCAATTTTGTGCTGGGGTTGTCTACAGACCGTGTCTAGTAGAGTCTTGTTTATGAGTGTGCTGTGCACCATATTTATAAACATGAGGCTACATGACATTTATGATATATCCTCTTTTCTTATCTTAGATCGTGCGATATAATGATTCATTCCCCTAACGATATATTATGTTTTCAGCGATTCCTAAGAAGGCTACAGCCGCCCAGAAGGGCAAGTTCGTGACTAATGAGACTACTAGTCGAGCGCCACGAGTTACTAGGGCTCGGGGAGAGTCTCATAGTAAGATTCCATCTCAGACCTCACATACCCCGCCATCTCCAGAGGAGCTCCGAGTGGCATCAGCTCCAGCGCCTGCCCCTGTACATCCAGCTCCTCAGCCAGATGCACCGGGTCAGGAGATGAGAGATGCTATTCAGCTATTGACTCGATTAGTAGCCTCTCAATCTCGGCGTCAGGAAGTAGGTATTAGTCATGCAGATAGGGCCATCGGTGCGAGGGTTCGTGATTTAATTAATTTTGACCCTCCGGTATTCACTAGAGCAGATCCAAACGAAGACCCTCAAGTATTTATCGATAGGATTTAGAGGACTTTGAGGGTAATGAAGGCCATTGCGATTGAGTCAGTTGAGCTAGCTTCCTATAGACTCCAGGATGTTGCAGTTAATTGGTACAAGTCTTGGGAGTTTTCCAAATGTCAGAATGCCCCTCTAGCGGTATGGCATGAGTTTACAAAGGCTTTTATTCATCATTATCTTCCACCAGAGCTTAGACGGGCCAGAGTTGATAGGTTCTCTGACCTTTCGGCAGGGTAATATGAGTGTTCGGGAGTACAGTCTTGAGTTTGATTCGTTAGCTAGGTATGCTCCCACTATTTTATCTAAAATTCACCGGTTCATGATGGGGTTGGAGCCGCACCTGCTTAACAACTGTATGTCGATCTCACTTCATCCATGCATGGATATTTCTCGTATTCAGGCATACGCTCAGGGTGTGGAGGAGCGTAAGAAGAAGGAGAGGGCCGATCGTGAGCACGATAGGGGCCAGAGTATGAGAGTGAAATATTCGGGTCCTTCTGGTGAGTTTCGAGATGGTCAGAGACAACAATACCCGAGGTATCTAGCCCATCCATCGGCTAGCGCACCCCCTCAGTTTGTCGGTAGGAGATTTGATTGTTCCACATATTCAGGGCCTAGTCAAAATTCCAGGGGGTCAAGTTTTCAGTATAGGGGTGAGTTAAGTCATATGAGGCCGCCCTTGCCACGATGTGCTCAGTGTGGTAAGCAGCATGCCGGGTAGTGTCGTTGGGTGTTTGTTATACTTGTGGTTATCTAGCCCACGTTATGAGAGATTGTCCTACGAGAGGTGGTGCAAGCATAGTTCAGCCAGCGGGATCTGTAGTTGGTTCGTCATCATCAGTACGGCCCCTAGGCAAGGTTCAAATGCACCAATCGGTCGTGGTTGAGGTAGATGTAGAGCATCTAGCTCGAGCGGTCTTCAGAACCGCATTTATGCATTATCATGTCGACAGGATCAGGAGTCGTCACCTGATGTTATTACAGGTATATTATCAGTCTCCTCATATGATGTATATGTATTGATTGACCCAGGTTCTACCTTACCATATGTTACTCCGTTGGTTGCTAGTAAGTTTGGAATAGAACTTGAGTTGATTAAACCTTTTAAGGTGTACACGCCTGTTGGGGATCCAGTGATATCTAGGCGAGTATATATAGATTGTACAGTAGTAGTTCAGAGTCGATCTATAGTGAAAGATCTAATTGAGTTAGATATGGTAGAATTTGATGTTATACTGGGTATGGATTGGTTGGCTTCTTTTTATGCCAACGTTGATTGTAGATCAAAGATGGTTCGATTCCAGTTTCCAGGGGAGCATGTTTTGGAGTGGAAAGGTAATACGACATCGCCGAGAGGTAGGTTTATTTCCTATCTCAAGGTAGGGAAGATGATTAGAAAGAGCTATATTTATCACTTAGTTCGGGTACAAGATGTGAAAGTAGAGTCACCAACCATTCAATCTATCCCTGTGGTTAATGAGTTTCCCGATTTTTCCCCCGATGAGCTTCCGGGTCTTCCGCCAGAGCGAGAAATTGAGTTTGCTATTGACCTATTACCAGATACTCAGCCAATATCTATTCCTCCCTATAGAATGGAACCTGCAGAGCTGAGAGAGTTAAAGGATCAACTAAGGGACTTACTTGAAAAAGGCTTTATCAGACCTAGTACATCACCGTGGGGAGCACATGTGTTATTTGTGAGGAAGAAAGATGGTTCCTTGCGGATGTGTATTGATTATAGACAGTTGAATAAGGTGACGATCAAGAATAAGTACCTGCTCTCGAGGATTGATGATTTATTTTATCAGTTGCAAGGTGCCAAGTGTTTCTCGAAGATAGACCTGAGGTCGGGTACCATCAGGTAAGGGTTAAGAAGAAACATATTCCGAAGACAACATTTAGTACCAGATACAGGCACTTTGAGTTTCGTGTTATGTCATTCGGTTTGACCAATGCCCTAGCAGTATTCATGGACTTGATGAACCGTGTATTCAGACCCTTTCTAGATCTGTTCGTGATTGTATTTATCGATGATATATTGGTTTACTCCCGTTCAGAGGCTGAGCATGCTTATCATTTGCGTACGGTGCTTAGAGTTCTACAAAAAGAGAAGTTGTACGCAAAACTCTCTAAATGTGAATTCTGTAGTTTTCCTTAGACATATTATTTCAGGTGAGGGTATCTGGGTTGATACCCAAAAGATTGAGGCAGTGAAGACTTGGCCTAGACCCACGACACCGACGAGGTTCGTAGCTTTCTTGGTTTGGCAGGTTATTACAGGAGATTTGTAGAGGTATTTTCATATCTTTCAGCACCATTGACTAAGTTGACTCAGAAGGGAGCTACGTTTCAGTAGACCGATGCTTGCGAACGGAGTTTTCAGGCATTGAAGGACAAACTAACTTCAGCACCGGTTCTAAAACTCCCAGAGGGAACCGATGGTTATGCTATCTATTGTGACGCTTCGGGTGCTAGATTGGGTTGCGTACTGATGCATCATAGTAAGGTTGTAGCTTATGCTTCTAGACAACTAAGAAAGCACGAGAAGAATTACCCGACCCACGATTTAGAGTTAACCGCGGTGATTCATGCACTAAAGATGTGGAGGAACTATTTGTATGGCATTCATGTTGATATCTATATGGATCATAAGAGCCTTCAGTATATCTTCAAGCAAAAAGAATTGAATTTACGTTAGAGGAGATGGTGGGAGCTACTAAAAGACTATGACGTTGATATTTTATACTATCCGGGGAAGGCGAATGTAGTAGCCGACGCCCTCAGCCGTAGATCTATGGGTAGCATGTCATATTTATAACCATAAAAGAGTGGGATAGCCCATGAAATTTATCAGCTAGCTAGTCTTGGAGTTCGATTACTAGACTCAGGTGATACCGGAGTTACTATTGAGTACACGATGACATCCTATTTAGTAACTGAAGTGAAGGAAATCCAGTACGAGGATCATATGTTAGCTCATTACATGGATACAACCCCTCAAAAAGAGAAGACACCATTTAAGATTACAGAAGACGGAGTCCTCAGATACCGAGGACGATTATGTGTCCCTAATGTTGTAGGACTGCGCCGGCAGGTTATGGGAGAGACTCACTATTCTCGTTATTCTGTCCATCCAAGAGCAACAAAGATGTATCATGATATCAGGGAAATATATTAGTGGGACAGGATGAAAAAGGATATAGCAGAGTTTGTTGCTCAGTGCCCTAACTGCCAGCAGGTTAAGATTGAGCATCAAAAACACTGTGGAATATTACAGGCTATAGAGATTACGACTTGGAAATGGGAGGTAATTAATATGGATTTCATCATAGGCTTACCTCGTACCCAGCGTAAGTTCGATTCTATATGGGTGATTGTTGATAGCCTTACAAAATCAGCCTATTTTCTTCCTGTTAGGACTACATATTCCGTAGAGGATTATGCAAGGCTTTACATTAAGGAGATAGTACGATTTCATGATGTCCCTATATCTATTATCTCGGATAAAGGAGCTCAGTTTACAGCTAACTTTTGGAGGTCCTTCCAAAAAGAATTGGGGACTCAGGTAAGTCTTAGTACAACATTTCATCCCCAAACAGACGGACAGGCTGAGCGTACTATTCAAACACTTGAGGATATGTTACGAGCATGTGTGATAGACTTCAGGGGTAGCTGGGATGATCATCTGCCACTTATTGAGTTCGCGTATAATAATAGCTATCATTCCAATATTCAGATGGCTCTATACGCTCTTTACGGACGGAAGTGTAGGTCGCCTATAGGATGGTTCGATGTTGGGGAAACTAAGTTAGTAGGACCAGAGTTGGTACAACAGGTAATCGAGAAGATTAAGCTTATACAGGAAAGGCTATTATCAGCTCAAAGCCGTTAGAAGTCTTATGCGGATAATCGACGACGAGACTTGGAGTTTCAGGTTGACGATTGGGTATTCCTAAAGGTATCACCAATGAAAGGCATTATGAGGTTCAGTAAGAAAGGAAAGATTAGCCCTCGGTACATTGTACCATATAAGATCATACGCAAGGTAGGCCAGGTAGCATATGAGTAAAACTTGCCTTCTGACTTGGAGTCTGTACATCCAGCCTTTCATGTGTCTATGCTCCATAAATGTATTGGAGATCCTTCCAGAGTCGTGTCAGTTGATGATGTTCAGGTCATAGAGCAGCAATCATATGAGGGAACTCCCATTGCTATACTAGATAAACATATTCGGAGATTAAGGACTAAAGACATAGCTTCGGTGAAAGTACTTTGGAGAAAGAATAATGTAGAAGAAATGACTTGGGAAGACGAAGAAGATATGAAGTCTAGGTATCCTCACTTGTTTTCTCTTCCAGAGGAGGATCCGACTGAGACATCATAGCCTTAAGGTGAGTGTATGGATTTATGTGTTAGTTATTGTCATTGGTCGTGTGAGGCTATTGTCGTTAATGATGATTGTGGCCCTATGTGGTATTGGATTATTGAGTTTTCTACAGGAAGGGTTGGTAATAGTACTGTTACAAAGGCAACTCTGCCAAAAATTTATATAGATCCCCGGGAGTTAAACATTCGAGGACAAATATTTCTAGGGGGGAAGGATGTTACATCCCACATTTCGTACGTTAATGTTTCTCCATAAGTTAATCGACGTAAGCTCGGGAATGAGATTATTTTTGAGGTTATAAGTATTTACGTTTTGTAACAAGTGATAAGTGAGTGCCGTGAATATTAGAGGGTAAACAAATCAAAGAATGAGTATTCGTTGAAGTTTGTCAATTTGGAATAAAATACGGTCCAAGCTATAATACCTGGTATTTATGGACTAGTGTCATACAAGGTACTACATGACCATGATAGTAAGGTATATAAAGTATGTTAAAAGTGATTAGTATTTTAAGTAATTTGAGATAATTCTTAATTATATGGATAATTGATTAATTATTAATTTTTAGTGGGAGGTTAACAAGGTAATTGATTTTTGGTGGATAAGCTTAAAGGAGACATCATCCTCAACGTGGCAGCAAGAGGCATAAGTAACAATGACTCTTTGGTGTATGCAATTAGGTGTCATAATTAGGGAATTTTTGGGCAAAATAATCCACAAAAGTAGGGCCCACAAAATCATAAAGATAAGAGGATTTCCTACATCATTTTAAGGGGGATGTGCATGTTTACTAAGTAACGGATGGAGCCTCCAAAATGAATTCATATGAAACTTCATAATACGATAGCAGCGTGATATTTGCGATTCTAAAGGAGTACGGTGCAATCTTTTTCAAGAATATCATACGAAAGTTTTCCCTATTTCGATCTCGCCGTTACATGTTTCGTCGCGATTAACGTGTGTCAGAGGGATTGTCAATAGAATTGGCTCACGTATGTTAAGGCTGTCCCTTCTTTCCTTTTGGCATGATCCATATGATACAAACGAAACGAGCAAACACACAACTGTCTCTATTCGTAGAAGCACTAGGGGTGCCTATGTTCTTGAATTCTCATGTGTCTTATTATTATATCTTCTGTTCATGGGTCTCAGAAAAATACGTAGTTGATAAAGTTTATCCGAAAGGCATATTGATCTTATGACATTCTGAGAAATCTTATTAACTTACTTCTTATACATTTCATCCATTTATACATGTACATTGAGCAATGACCAGATGGCGTTATATACGCATATATTATATGTATATGGAATATGAAAAAATATTACGGTGTTATATATGCACCACCACCTGATAAATTGGTATACGTTGATGATTTCGCCCACAGAGGCCGAGATGATATGACGGGATGCCCTTAGAGGCTTGATATGATATGACGTTGATGATTTCGCCCACATATACCTATGCATGATATGACATTTATATGCACATGCATGACTTTATTTAATATTTCAGGATTCACAAAGTTATTTAGACTTGCGGGCGGATTCATTTACTCCATATTTCATTTATGTCTTTTATGTACCGATTTTCATGCCTTATATACTCGGTACATTATTCGTACTGACGTCCCTATTTTCCGGGCTTGCGTTTCATGCCTGCAGGTACATGTAGACAAGCTGACGGTCCCCCTTTTTAGGATCCTTGATCAGCGAGGGTTGGTGTGCTCCACTTGATCTGGAACTGTTATTAGTTTTGGTATGCTATTTTTGTATGTAGATATGGGTACGACGGGGCCCAGTCCCGTCCTTTATACAGTTGTACACTCTATTAGAGGTCTGTATACATTCATGTATAGTTGGATAATATGTGGCCTTGTCGGTTTCTAGTTTTGGATATATAGTTATCAATAGTAGCCTTGTCGGCTCTCCCTACCGTTTTTCGTATGTATTTGTATATATGTCTTTTGGACATATTTTTCTCACGTATGTTATTCACGTGATTCAACAGTTTAATGACAGATGTTATTCATGACCTACCCTTAATTCATGTATATATCTTAGATGCACGCTTAGGGATGTTCGACAGGTAGGACTCGTGCACTCATCATGGCCTATCGGTTTGGGTCGTGACATTGCCCAGAAATAAAAACTTATTTTTAAAATTTCAATAATTCAATACACCATTTAACACCTAAATCTACTCCAAATGAGCTTAAACATAACCTTCAAATATCATCAAGAACAAACTCCAATCATTAATTTGTCAAAACAACAATAAATCTAACAAATCTATTTTGCAATTAAGAAGAAGAAAAAATCCTAAACAGTAGTAATAAATAAAGCGCCACAACAGCTCACTAGTTTAAAGCATAAACCATCTTAAAACATACTCACAAACACCATATAAATTTATTGTTACCTTTATTTTCACAGTGAAGAAGAAGGGGGAGGGGGGGAGGGAAGCATGAAGTTGTTTGTAATTTGGGTACTAGTTTAAAAAAGGAAATTTTACCTCATATAGCAAAGGTATACACCATATTTATTATAAACCAAAATTATTTTAAAATATATTATTTTTTATAACTACCTTTTATATTTTATAGCAAAATAAATATTTTATGGTATATACTACCATTGAGGCATGAAATAAGGTATGAAATACGCTATTTATATTTTTTCTCTCTTAGACAGTTGGACATACCTATTTTTAAGGGATTGTCGTTACTGTATTCATGAATACATGGCGTGAATACATGTGAATACATACATGTACAATTGTATTCATGAATACAGCATCGCGAATACATGTGAATACATGCGCGTACAGTTGGACTGCCCTGATTTTAGGCGCTTTTTACTGTTGTATTCATGAATACAGTAGCGCGAATACATGTGAATGCACGCGCGTACAGCTGGACTTCCCTGATTTTAGGCGTTTTTCACTGTTGTATTCATGAATACATTGCGCGAATACATGTGAATACATGCGCGTACAGCTGGACTGCCCTGATTTTAGGCGCTTTTTGCTGCTGTATTCATGAATACAGCAGCGCGAATACATGTGAATACACTACCGTAACAACTGAATAGTAGCTATAAGAATTAATTATGTATATGGTAGCTATATGAAGTTAATAGTCACTAAACAATAGTGATTTCTGAAAATTCCTCTTAAAATTTTTTAAAAAGTGGATACAAACAATAACCTAATAGTACCAACATATACGCTGCAATTTATTTAAAGTGGAAGACGACATTTTATGTCAAACTGTTGACAATCAACTCTACCTAATATCGACTATTTGCTGCTAAATTAAGTTGACGTTCTTCTTTAGTTAAACAGATTGGATCACCAAATTTTCTTAAGAACAAGGCAGACAGGTTAGACTAGTATTTTGGACTTTTTTTCAATTTTTGTGGTTTTAATTAACTAAAATAAAATCTAGTATGAAGGGTTTATCATTGGATAAATTGCAGTGTTGACCTAATTATCATCTTTTTTAAAAGACTTTCGGTTGGAAGATAATTCAGCATGTTTTAGTCGTTGGTTAAATAGTTTTTAGACTTTTGTTGTTTTTTGCCAACGGTGTAAGATATTGATTTTCTCTATAGATTTGTGTTCATACTACTACTATATATATATATATATATATAATAATAATAATAATAATAATTCTAAACAGATAGTTTTCGACCCCTTTCTATAACAAAAAAGTCATATTCAAGACAATTTTCTTTTTATTTTAGACTAAGTTGTCCAACAATATTACAACCTTTTTTCAATAGTGGATAACCTCTCAATTTTATACTTCATTTGAAGATATACATGGTAAAGAAATTAGTCGTAGTAAAATAGGAGCGGAGGGAGAGTAGAACCTATGGGTGACAGTCGAATCCAATAGCTTTGGTCCAAATTATATATTTGTTATAAGAAATTTATTGAATATGTACAAATTATTAATTTAAAATTCAGTAACTTAAAAGATATAGAATCTTGAACCCATAAATTTCAAATTCTAAACTCTATCTTGAACGAGAACAACATGTTAAATTCATTTTCCCTAGTCTCGTCGTCTCAAAGAAACAAAACGGTTAGCGATACGACCGTGAATATATGTGAAATTTTCAATCCCATACAATTTCACGTAGATGTGAGTAATAGTAAAATTACCATTTTAATATTTGTAATTCATAAAAACTTTTTGCTTTCTTTTTTGGTTTAACCATCCAGTGATTGAATTTCACTAACTCAACTTTTGGATTTGCACGGAAAAAACTATGTTCTCTATCAAATACGACTCTATTTACTGATCTCAAATACAAGACCGCTGGTTAAAGGCCAAAGAATATCATCCCACTACACCTCTTGGTGATCTTAACTCACTTGTCACCTTGACTTCAAAGCCTCAAATGCAACAAAAATTTCACCTATTAGTGAGTTTTAGTGAACTTACCATTTTATTTGTAGTTCTTGATTCTTGAATAACTTCACATGTTCTTGTTGGCGACGATTTGGTAAAGGGAATCTATAAGAGAAGGTTCTCGAACTGGGTTACGACCGAATAGAATGCGGAACCAACAAGTTCAGTCGAACAAGGTAACGAGTCAAAGGGAAGAATTAAGCTTGAAAGGAATGGCCCGGGCTAGTTAACATATATCCTTGTTAAAATGAAAAAAGATTTGCCAATAGTAGATAAATTCTCATAAATTAGTGGGGTAAAAAATGAGATCTTTACACAAATAGCCGGTCATCTTTATTGTTTATTTTTTTTAGTTATATACATAAAGGTGACTACGCCACATAATATATATATATATATATATATATATATATATATATATATATATATATATATATATATATATATATATATATTATACTTCAATCAGCTATTTTTAGTTTAAGCGGTCGGGATATGTGCGACTATTTGGGAAAATTAACCATAGCACATCGTGGGCCAGCAAGTAGATAAGCCAATACCATTCCCGAAAGATAAGTCAAACCTGCACAAAATTATACAACAAAAAATATTGGTAATTTTCTTCTAAAAGAGTCATACCCCCATATATAAGTAATAAAGTATCAATAATATTAATACTCTAATAATATTTCATGAAAATGACATCTAATACTTTTCTAGTGTATTGACGTTGAATGGATTATTTTAGGAATAAAAAGAGAGGATCATTTTTTGCAGGGATTGTGTTTTCTTGTTTGCGTTATAAACCATTCAAAATCGACCCAAACTTCTCAATTAATAGACCATATAAAACTATTAATACAACTAATAATATATTTGGCCGGTGTATGAAGCCTAGACTTGGAATGTTTTAGCTGTTAATCTATTACCTCATCTCCTCTCTTACTATTATTTTCCAGATTTTATCAAGCAAGTTGTAAAGATGTGGAAACTTAAACAAATATTAATAGTTTGTAGTACCTTCCTTTTTGTATGGAGCCTCCTTAAGTTGTTTAATATGTAAATCTTAATACTCCTACATATCTCATTTTTGGTTTGATCATTTACAGTGCTCCTTTTATGGGAAAAAAAAAACATAGTCACACTTATAGAATGTAATATTTTAGTCAATTATCGGAAATAAGAAGGTAATATTTAATAGTCTTCTCGTATAACTAATCTTTTTTTAAAAATATTTATTAATAATATAGAATTGCATTAGAACTAGACATATCATTTAATGAATTTAAATTATGAGAATTGACAGTTTATAGATTTTATGCGTTGTTATCATGTTAAGTTGACCTAGAATAACAAATAATTTGCTCTCCATTGCAAATATAGTTATAGAAATTTCTAAGAAAACTTTTTCCATAATGCATTGAACATCCCTCAGCAAAACTTCGTGAATTATAAATTGTTCATACAGCCACGTAACAATTAATTAGTAAGTTGTAAAACAATGTTTGAAAAGACTTATCTTTTTTCTTTAACTAACTCCTTTTTCCCCTTCAAGTTTATGGTCAAGAAAAAATCACATAGTATTAGCTAGAGAATGTTGGTTTGAAATAAATTTAATTATATTGTGAAAATATGATTGTTGTAGATTCTAATAGCCATTCCCAGCCCTAACTTATTTGAGACTAAGGTATAATTATTATTGTATTAGGGAGAGGAAGGCCTCATTTGTTTTTAAAAAGATTAAGACGTCTAAATCTAAATACACATCTGAATATTAAGATGTGTATTAAGATTAAAACGTCTGAATCTGAATACACATCTAAATATTTAAGATGTGTATTAATATCTGAATAGTAAATGATTAAGATTGTTTGTTTTTTCAACATCTGAATGTATAAATTTATTCATACTTAGAAATTAATAAATACAAAATTTGCATAAAATACCATTTAATTTAATATTTTATTAATATATTTTATTTAAAAAATATATGATAGTTTGTGGTGGTGATGGCTGACGGTGGCGCTTATGGATGCCGAATGGGGGTGGTGATTTTGATTTGATGGTGGTGGTTCAAGGTAGTACCTAGTCGTGATTGGTAGTGGTAGGTATGGTTGAGGAAGTGGTGGTGGGTGGTGGTAGTTTATAATGATGGATAATGGTGCATATGGTTGATGATGGTGGTAGTTGAGTTGGGTGGGTGGTTGTGATTGAGGATGATGGTGGTGGCATTAGTTGATAATGATGGGTGATAGTGGGTAGTGATAGTCGATAATTGAGGGGTTGAAGGTGATGGTAGTCAATAATGCAGTGGCGGTTATGGTTGAGGATGATGGTGGTCAGTGGTAGTGCTTGAGTTTGGTGGTAGTCAGTGGTGGTGGTTGAGTGTGGTGCATGGTGGTAGATGATAATGGTGGATGGTGGCGGTGGTTAGTAGTGAATGTGGATAATAGTATCTTAATAAAATTTAGTCTTTGTTATAAATCTTAATCAATAACACCTAATTAGACCCATTAAGGCCTCATTTGTTTGCACTGAATGGAGGTCTGAATCTTAATTATTCAAATCTCAGATACTAAGTGTGTTTATTTTTAAAGTCTGAATCTTAATCATTCATATCTTAATCATTAAGTATGTTTTTTACTTCACACCCACTTAATAGGCATGAATAGGTCTATATGGTTAAGATCTATAACAAAGACTTAATTTCATTAAGATGCTATCATCCACATTCATTATTAATTGTCGTCACCGCCTACCATTATTAACTATCACCATGCCACCCACAACTACCATCATTCTCAACCACAATCACAAACTCATCCACCTTAACTACCACAACTAACCATCAACAACCATAATCGGTACTGCCCACCATTATAAACTACTACCACATTCCTCAATCACAAAAATAACCACCATCCACCATTACTAATTATTACCATCCACCACCACCATCCTCAACCATAATCGCTATCACTACAAATCACCACTAGCTACTACCAAAACTACCACCAACTGCCGCCTCTAGTAGGCATTCACAAGCACCACTGTTAGCCATCACTACCACTAACAACCATATTTTAAAAATATATATTTTATTAATAGAATATTAGATTAATTAGTATTTTATTTCATTTTTATATTTATTAATTTTTAAATAAAGATAAAATTTATACATTCAGATGTTGAAAAATAAACAATCTTAATTATTTAGTATTCAGATCTTGATACGTATCATAATATTCATATGTGTATTTAGATTCAGATGTCTCAATTTTAATGCACATCTTGATATTCAGATGTGTATTCAGGTTCAAACGTATTAATCTTGAAAAAAACAAACGGGGCCTAAGTGGCTGGAAAATTAAAAAAATAAACACACTTAACGATTAATATCTGAATAATTAAGATTCAAATTTAAAAAACAAACACACTAATTAATATCTGAGATCTGAATGATTAAGATTCAGACCTTCATTAAATGCAAAGAACCGAGGCCGAAGACTTCTACTAGCAAACTACTGAGATTTTAATTCATGATATTAGATTTCCGAATTGTGATCACTTAATAAAGGGACAAAAAGATAAGTATATAGGAAACAAAATAGACAAGAAAAATAAGACGTGAGAAATTTGTATATCATTTGAGTGAAAGCAAAAAAGCAAAAAGGTGTATAAAGATGTAATTATCATTTACAATCATCCAAAGTGGATGCCCTTTTAGTTTTTGTTTTCTATCCTTTCCATCACTAAAAAATAAAACACCCAAGAAGGAGGGCCCATTGTAGAAGATAATTTTTTTTAGTTGTGCATGTTATTCTTGCGATAGAGACCAACATAATTTTCTTTGTATCGTTCAAATTTTATATGTCATCCTTGAAGAGATGAAAACAGGATAATAGGATTAGTTCATGTATAGATAAAAAGAATTTAAAAAAAAATGGAGCCTTTTCTAGTGGCAAAAATTAGAACTCTTTTAGATTGTATTGGATGTGATGAAAGTCATTTTTTCGTGAAAAATATTTTTGACGGATATTTTTTCTATGTTTGGTCAGCAAGTGAAAAATATATTTTGAAAAAATATATATAACTAAAAATATCAGCAAACTCGAGAGATTTTGATGAATTGTTTGAGTGTTAAAGATCAACAATGATATTTAAGTATTAATAGAAACAAGTAATATAAAGTTAAAATTACGATAATTGTAAGAAAAATAATTTCCCACAAAAGTAATATAAAGTTAAAGTCAACGATAATTGTAAGAACGTGATGCACTAAGACCATAGTAAGTTTCAACCATATGCTTTCTTTCCTAGGATTGACGCATCACGTTCAAAAGAAAATTTGAGCAAGCTAAGGGAAGAAAAATAGAATTGAGAAAGCTATAACGAGACTCCTTTTAAGTTTACTTTTTTCACCTTATTATAATTTGATAATAAAAAAAATATCCACTATTTTCAATTACAATGATCAATTCTTTCACCACTTTCTTCACTCAAAACACAAAATTTAATCCATTATTTACAATTTCAAAATTCGGCAAATAATAAATTTGTTCTCCTACTTTCCTCATGTAAATACCATACATAATTCACTAGCCTAAATTCGAACTTGTGACCTATTGGTGAAATTCATCCAATGAAATTTAACAAAGGGATTTAAATGCAACACCAAAAGCCTACTAGGTAAGAACCAGCAGAAGGAAATTCAAAACTCCATTGATCACTTTTTCAGACTTTTTTCATAATATAGTGGCACATAATTTGAGTCTCAATGAATAACAAATCCGATCTCACTCCTCTACCCTTATCCACTCAAATATAATGTGTCACTACCATCTCTCGTGTTTACTTATATCTATCATCTCTCCCGAGTTGCCAAACTAACAAGTCTATTAGAAAGTCGAATTATTTCAAATGTCGAATTAGTAACTTTTACACCAATTTTCAAATGTCGAATTAGTAACTTTTACACCACTTGAAATGAGATCGGTGGGGTGGTCTCAGGAGATGAAATTGCACTTGTTTATGAATTGAACAAGCTGGGGAAAGTGTTTTATTGATGTAGAATTGGCCTAGGTGTCCCGCTAAAAATCTTACTATAGAATTTTTCATGCCCCTTACTACCTTTACCTTAGCTTTTCCAACTGGTGTGGTGCTGTCCCTCAGCATTTGCCTTCCTTTTTCCTTTCTAGCTCATTTCTAAATTAAACAAGCATTTTCATGTTACAAAACAAGTGCCAGCTATCATCCACATTAGTTGCATTAACCAAAAATTAAACAGCAGAAAAGAGAAAAAACGAAAATCAGAAGAGCTTAAACTTTCCTCAATCAGTATTTCATAACTTGTTAACACTCTAATTATACAAATTCTTCATCCTAATAACAAAACTTAAAAAAAAAAAAAAAAAAAAAATTATCGACAATTCGCTTATAAAAAGCTAAAATCAGATCTATGTATATTTCAACAGCTAAAATTAAGACATTCAGATTTTTAAATCTATTAAATTTCACCGTCTATTGGTGGTTCCTGTACACACAAACTGAAACAACGGAGCCGCTGGTTCATGACAAAACGGCGCCGCAGGATGTTGCCATTTCTTAAACACCGTTTTTACCGGCTTCTCCGGTAACTCTTTCTTCACCTCCTCTTTATTATTATTACTCGAATTAGAGAAACGATTAATCGCCGATTTCAGGTTATCAGGAGAAGTCGGAGAAGTAATCAACGGCGATAAAAGCGGTATCGCGACGTTCCAATCGGCCGCGCGGTTGATTTGAATCGATGCTGGAGCTCGGCGCTGCAACCGGCTAGGATTCCGCCGGTCGCCGGTGGAAGTACGGTAGTTGTTTGACATAATTGGATCGGAGATTTGTGTTAGGGAAGAGGAAGTTAGGGATCGAGAGAAGAGGATTGTGTGAATGCGGAGGAGAAGAGGGAGGGGCGTTTATATAAGGGGCATGTGGAGAACACGTGTATGTGGAGAGAGAGATTCAGTCAATGGTCAAAGAAATTTATGTTGCTTTTATTAAAGCAGCTCGGCTTTGAGCTGGCTCTTAGTGAGTATTTTATTGGAGAATTGTTTTTTTCATTTGCTATTTGGGGTGTGATGCTAAATTTATAGGTTGATCAAACTAGCTTATAAATATTTTTTATTTATTTATATGTTTGATAAATACTCAAAATATTTATAATTCAAGTACTTATAAATTAAAATTAATCATAAGTTGATCACCCTAAACTTATACTTTTTCATTTTATAAGTACTTTTATTTTGTTTAAGGCTTCTACTAGTTTATTCTTAATAATATTTTCAATTTACAAAATATTTTTTCCAAAATAAGTTCATCCTTTTTTTTACAAAGATACTTTTTCATTTATAATTTATTGTAAAGTTTTAAAGGGTATATTAATATTTTAAGAAAAGAATAGTTTATCATCACTTTTCTATCAAAAATATCAACTGTTTATTATCAATTTCAGCATGTCTATCAAAACACGTAAATGCTTATTTAAAAATTAATTCAGTACTTAAAAATACTTTTAGTACCTCAAGTCTATCATCTATTTACAATTAGGTAATCTAAGCAAACTGTAATTTGGATTTTACTGCATATATTCATTTAAGGGGAAGCCCTCCCTATAAAAAAAATATTCCCAAGCTTCGAACCTAATTTTTGGAGGATTGGTTTTATTTTCATACGAATTTTAGAATGTTATTTGACCATTCTTTATTAAAGAAACAAGGGCGTACGAGAAATAAGGAGAAATAATCTTTTAAGACTAATTATTGGATAGAAGAACATGATGCTATAAAAATTTCAGGTATTGTTTTTTTACCAGCCTCTCATGTTAATGTTTTTTATCTCTAAAAGAAAATCTTTAATATCCTAGAGAATCGACCTTCTCAAAAATAGGAAGGTTTAATTTAGCAGCGATAGTTAGAACTTAGAAGGTAGCAATATTTCGTTATGACACGATTTAAATCATAATTTCATGTTCATTAGGTAATCTTCTTAGCAACTTATAGAAATTTTTTAAATTATACTGCCTTAAAAAGTTTATGCTTGAGAGAAACGAAAGGATACTTATAATATAATCAGATTATTTGAAGAGTTTTAGTTTGGTTGCCTTATCACAATAAATCTTTTCATTCTCATTCGAAGGAAAAGAGTGGATTGCTCTAGTGGTGAGCATCTTTCACTTCCAATTAAGAGCTTGTGAGTTCGAGTCACCCAAGAGAATGGTAGGGAGTTCTTGAAGGAAGGGAGTCGAGGGTCTATCGTAAACAGCCTCTCTACTCCAGAATAGAGGTAAGGTCTGCGTACAAATTACGCTTCTCAAATCCCACTAGTGAAATTATACTGGGTTGTTGTTGTCGTCTTATAGTAAGGAAAGAAAACAAGAGCAAGCCGAGCTCGTGTCTAAGCAGCCCAAGCCAAAAGAGTGCTAAACTTCCCACCGCACATAAAGAAAAGCTCAATCACTTCGTCAAAAGGCGTTACATAGCTGACTGGATCTCTGCCTCCTTTATTATCCTTTAACGTCACTCTTTCTATTAAGGGCCAATCTTCGCCCAACTTTTCCCAAAAATAGGTGTAACTGATTCTTCCAATTGCAAAAATTGAAAACGCCATTGGTCCTTTTCAGAATTTCATAAATTAAAATTAAATTTAAGCATAGCATTTCTTTTGAGAACAAATGTGTTTGATATAAAGGAAAATATTTTTAAATTTTTTAATATTCGATTGGCTTTAGTATTTTAAAAGTTATTTTCTTTATGTACACATCAAAATTTTAATGGATCAAGTTCATACGAAATTTGGGTTAAATCATAAATTCAAGACACTACAAGATGACTCTTGAAATTCTAGAAGTCTATTAGGGTTGCTTAGAGGCTACTCTACCAAAACTCTAACTTAGAGGTTACTCTACCCTAACCCTAGGTCACTCCTATAAAAAGGGTTATTGTCACGTCCCAAAATCCACTATAGGTCGTGATGGCGCCCAATGCCTCTGTTAGGCAAGCCAACGGTGAACTGCCAACTTAATTGTTCTTATCATGAATCTTGTTAGATAGAGAGATCGATGCATCAAAAATCGTAGATACGTATGATTTAAGTAAAATATAAAGTAAAAGTGTCTCAATGGTAAGCAAAATCATAAACAAATTCTAGAACACCCCAAAACCCGGTGTCACAAGTGCATGAGTATCTACTAGGAAATACAATAACAATACAACATCTGTCAGGAATACAAGACAGACAGGATAATATAAATAATTATGATGGAGACTCCATATGTTGTTGATCGTAACATGGGATGCAGCTCACCGTGAAGTCCCCGCAATAGTTGAGCCTTTGCGCACAAAAGACCACCAGAAATATATATCTGCACAATAAGTGCAGAAATATAGCATGAGTACGTAAATCAATGCATACCCAGTAAGTATCTAATTTAACCCCAAATAAGTAGTGACGAGGGTCGATATCGACACTTACTAGTAGTCCAATAAATCAAGTACAGTATAAACTAGCAAGTATGAAACATGATAATTAAATAGTGAAAATAAATATAGGTACATGATACGAACCTCATCTGAAGAGTAAACACAAGTCCTCAAATATCGGTTACCTTCTCAATGGAATATATAATATAGTCCCCATCAGATAGGTCATCACAACTCAAGTCAGAAAAACTCACGATACACTGGTTTTTTGTCAACTATTATGCACGATTCTGCCGAGGCGAACGGCCCGATCCCATAAGAGTATTTCATGAACTTGTCGAGGCGAACAACCTGATCCCATAAGAGCGTGTTACATGATACTGCCAAGGTGAACGACCCGATCCCGTAAGAGTATGTTACAATAATATCTTGCTGAGGCGAACGACCTGATCCCATAAGAGTGTGGTACAAAATCCTACCGAGGCGAACAACCTGAACCCATTAGAATAAGAAGCTTTTACGGGTCATTAACCCCGCTCACGAATATATGTGTGAGTTATGAAATTTAAGGAAATTTTTTAATGAATATGCACAACGCGGGAGAAATTCGTAAGGGAAACATAATTTTTTGCGGCTAATCATGTAGCTCGTCGAATATCTAAAATAGCGAGTTCATTACTCTGCGTGAGTCTAGTCTCAGGTCATAATGCGAAATAAAGTAATTAAACATGCAAGGATAACTCAAATAGTACAGTTAAAGCACGACGTGAATCTAAGTCTACCCGGACATAATCAGGAATTCTAGCATACGCACGGACACTCGTCACCTCATACATGCATAACTACCACAACATGTAGCATGTAACAGGAATAACACCTACGAGAAAATCCCCCTCCCCCCTTCATAAGGTTAGACAAGAGACTTACCTCGCTACGAAGTTTCACAACCGGCTCTAACGCCTCTCTAGCACCTCAAACCAATGCTCATCGATTCGAAACTAGTCAAACAATCATGAAAACCAAAAAAATATACTCCAACATCATAATTAATTAATTTATAAAAAAATTTAATTTCGCTCGAAAAGTCAACAAATTCAACCCTCATGCCCACATGCCCGGATTCCGAAATTATTTGAAGATAAATATTACCCATAACATCACGAACTCAAATATATATAATTTATTCCCAATTTCATGTCCAATTTAGTGGTTAAAATCCAAAAATATCAAATTCGAGGTTTTCTCTTAAAATTCTACAATTTCCATAAATATTCATATTTTAATCCACATATAAACTATGTATTTAACTCACAAGGAGTAGAAAGTCACTCACCTCAAGTTTGATGATGAAAATGGCGCTCCACAAACGACACAAAGCCGGCTCCCATGGAAGAAATGAGGTGAAAATGAGCCAATTTTTAACTTCGCTCGAAAAGTCAACAAAGTCAACCATCGTGCCCACATGCCTGGATTCCCAAATTATTTGAAGATAAATATTACCCATAACATCACGAACTTAAATATATATAATTTATTCCCAATTTCATGTCCAATTTCGTGGTTAAAAGCCAAAAATATCAAATTCGAGGTTTTCTCTTAAAATTCTACAATTCCATAAATATTCATATTTTAATCCACATATAAACCATATATTTAACTCACAAGGAGTAGAAAGTCACTCACCTCAAGTTTGATGATGAAAATGGCGCTCCACAATCGACACAAAGCCGACTCCCATGGAAGAAATGAGGTGAAAATGAGCCAAACCCCCGATTTAAACAAGTCTGTCAAGAATTCCCTTCTTCGCGATCGCGGAAAACTCCTCGCGATCGCGAAGGCCAAAATGCCACTGACCCAAAAACCTTTTTCGCATTCGCGGCCTGGAGGTCGCGTTCGCGATGCATCACTGCCTGACCTTCATCGTTTGCGATCCCCAAGTCGCGTTCGCGCAGGCCAAATGCCTTCTACCCCGTTTCCTCCATTTTCCTCATCGCGATCGCGGTTGGGCCTTCGCGTTCGCGAAGCACTGCCAGGCCAACCTACGCGATCGCGGACCCATCTTCGCGTTCGTGTAGGGCAATCAATTGCTCCTCCAATTTTCCTTCTTCGCGATCGCAAAGCACACCAACACACCAGTAGACCATTAGTTCCAACCAAGTTCCAACATGCACCGAGTGGTCCGAAACACATCCGAGCCTCACGGGACCCCGTCCAAATGCACAGCTAAGTTCATAAATATATTGCGGACCTACTCGAAGCCTCGAAACACATAAAACAATACCGAAATCAAGAATTGCACCTCAAATCCTCATTAATCAACTTCTAAGCTTCAAACTCATTTCAACCAACTCAGAATGTGTCGACACATACTTAGACAACTCAGAATGACGCCAAAATTTACGTACAAGTCACAAATCACGGTACGAGCCTATTTCAAGGCTCGAAATCCCAAACGGATATCCGTAACGTTAAATTCTAGTTCAGATCAAACTTAGAAAATTCTAAAACCTTCAAAATGTCAACTTTCCACAATAAGCGCAGAAATGCTCTCGAATCACCCGATACCTAACTCGAACATACGCCCAAGTTCAAAATTATCATACCAACTTATTGGAACCTTCAAATCCCAATTCTGAGGTCGTTTACTTAAAAGTAAAACCTTAGTCAACTCTTCCAACTTAAAGCTTCCGAATTGAGAATTTTCCTTCCGAATTAACTCCGAACTTCCCAAAATTTAATTTCGAGTATGCGTACAAATCAGAAAACATGAAGTGAGATTACTCAAAGCTTCAAACCGCCGAACGACGTGCTAGAACTCAAAATGACCGATCGGGTCTTTACAGTTACATATTCCCTTAACAAAAGGCATCTCGAAAATGGAGATCATCTTAGCAATTCCATAAACTCTCAGAATATGCACATAGAGATCAAATATACAATCTCTGAAATTCCATAAATTCTTTGGAATATTCGTTAAGAGATTAAAGACATGTCAAAGTTCTAACAACATTCAAGATCCAAATGGAGTACTCCTACATACTTCTTGATCATCAAATATGCACATCCAAATTGGAGAGAAGAATCAAGGGATAAACAGAGTTATAACTCACGAATATTTATCAATAAAATATTATTATCTTCATATTTTAGTTGCAGTTTATTTTTCATACTATGAAAATTTATCGCGAACACTCCAATTGGAAGAAAATGACTCCGCTACCAAAAGGAGAAAAACTAACTTTCAAACTCTTTTTCAATCTTCTCTACTCTATTCCCCACCCCAACCCCTCGCTCTCCCCTCCCCCACCCTCCCTAACTTTCCCTCCGCCACTCTGGCTCCATTTTATCTCATTTAGATCTTGCCTAAATTATATATTTTCAAAAATATCTTTTGCTATCTAATCAAATATCAAAAAATATTAAAAAAATACTTATTTCCGAAGAAATCATTTTCTAAGGAAAACATTTTCTTTAAAACCAAACACACCTTTTGTTCTTTTCGGTTTTTCCGTCGTTAGTTTTTACAGACACCGAAAACGGACGTTAACTGCGTGGTGAAGTAAATGATAAGGGGTGTTAATGGTTCGGTTCGGCCAGTTATTTTATAAAATTTGTACCATACTAATTTTTCGGTTATTCTATTATGTATAACAAAAATTAAACTTTTCGAAACCGTCCCATTCATTTTGGTTTCTATTCGGTATCGGTATGGCTCAGTTAATTTTCGGTATTTTTTTAAATATCACGTAAAAGTCACTAGTAGAAGTAGAATGCAATAATATACGTACTTTTATAAGAGTTTAGCAAAACTCTCTAGACATTTTTATAGTTTAAAGGGTGATGAATTAAGAAAATATGAAAGATGACTAGAGTATATAACAGTGTAAAAGAAATTAAGCAATACAAAGAAAATATAAATTACACGATTGGAACGATAAACTATTCAATATTAAAAAAGATACATTTAAATCATACGAAAGGAAATATATTCAATACATTGTAGTTTGCTCCTCATAATCGCTACAATACCTTGTATCTTGCTAGTGAATATGCTGAAAATAATTTAGTTTCAATATGAGTAGCATAAAAGGTTTGGGAATTAGGATTTTGAGTTTAATTACTAGTTGGTTTGTAACTGTTTTCATAATTTAAAATCCCAAGGAAAAATTTAACGCTTTATTATTTTTAAACTTCATATATAAATATATTTCTCACACGGTTCGGTATTTTTTTGATTTATTTTCATAAAATAAAAATCTTATCCTAATTATCGGTATAGTTATAAATTTATATAAAAATCTATAATTTTATTAGTAGAAACCTAACACCGCTAAAAGGATTTAACCGGCACGTGAAATGCGATGTCATTATCGTTAATTGTCTGATGTAATAATGGAAGGCTATGATTGAACCTACGTGGCTATTTCTGATCCTTAAAACGACAACGCACGTTGGGTCGGAGATTTCTAGCTATCTTCATTGTCCGGTTGTGGTAGCTGGCACAGCTTGGATCTTATTGTGAATTGATATTTTGTACAAGGATAGAAATTGTAGTTAAGGTGTCGTTTGGTTTAGAGACAAAGTTATATATCCTCTAATTAATTATAAGAATTAGTATAGTAATACAAATATTGTTATGTTATAATCAATAATAACGAATGTGGGGATGCATATTACTACAACAAAATATCCAACATATTCTCATAGATGAAGTCTGGGAAATAATTTATATGTATACTTTACTCTTACCTTGTAGAGATAAAAAATTATTTTCGATAGACCTTGACTGACTAAAGAAAAATATTACAGAATGTGAGGGTGAATGATACATGACGTGATGGTCAATATATGAATTATTTAATACATGAGGGCCAATTTAAGGACAGCCTAGTGCACTAAGCTTTTGTTATGTGCGGGATTCGGGAAAAGATTAGACCACAAGAATCTATTGTACGCAACTTTATTCTATATTTTTGCAAGAGACTATTTTTACGGCTCGAACCCCTGACCTCCTGGTCACGTAGCATCAACTTTATCTGTTACGCCAAAGCTTCCCTTCGCATGATGTTCAATTTCAATATTTTAATTATTTTAATTCATGTATTATTAATTCTCGTGTTTTTATTCAATCTTATATCCCACATAGAATAATAGACAGGTTATATCATGTAGTAAATCTTACATAGATATAGTTTATGCAGGCAATATAAATAAAAATAATGTAATATATTGTATAATGCTGAAGAAGTAACCAAATATTATATCATTAATGCGGGATCTTATGCAAATATTTACAAAGATTGTTCCTTGTATCGATTTCTGCAATTTTCAAATTATCACATATGTTAGCGTTGTAATTTGTATTGTCAATTTAGAGCATTATATAAGTTCTAAATTGACTCTAGCTTTTCTTATCTTGGCAAGTTAGTATTTTTGTATGATGTAAGGGATATTTTTGTTGGGATCAATAATAGAATTATCTACGGTCAAACCTCTCTATATCAACTATGTTCATCCCGATATTGTTTGGCTGCTATAGTGAAGTATTGTTATAGAGGACATAAATTATAACATAAAATAAAAGATCGGTTCAAAAAACTTGACTTTTATAGTTGTATACGGTTAAAACTAGGCCCGTCAGATTTTACTGTTTGACCTAGACCGGGAGTTTGTATCGAAGGACGACTCCGAAATAGATCGAATCGAGGCACGAAGACAAGGTCTTGAGATCGGGATTCGAGGCACCTACCAAGATCGAGGCCGACAGCAATCGAGACCGAACGAGACATGTATCGAGCAATACCGAAGATTGCGTAATAACGGAAAAGCGAGATATCCGCAACCGTTCGAAGATCATGGCGGAAATCTCGGAACGGATCGAATCAAGAATGGTTGTTTAGTTAATCATGGGATTTCCTTCTATAATTAGAATTGTACCATATATAGAATTCCTCTACTATATAAAGGGGAGTTCTAACTATTTGTAGGCATGACTGATAACAAAAGCAATATAATTTTTTTCCTCGCTCACATTCTTGTTCTTCAGCTTATTGTATTCTTATTGTCCTTGCATCAATCAGTTCGAAGATACTCTAACTCAAGGGTTGAGTTTCTACTCAAACACTGGTTTGATTTATTTTATTGTATAATTCTATCTTTAATCTTCATATTTATCAATCAGTATTAAGTGAAATCACGTGTCCTTAAATCCATATTATAAATTTAATTGTTATCCAATTTTGAGGGTATACAGTTTGGCGTCCACCGTGGGGCTAAGGATAATAGTGATGTCTTAACACTGATTCTGATAACACACACTACTTTACGCTTGTTCTTGTAAGTGTTTTTGTTTTCAGGAAAAAACATGTCAAACTCACAAACAACACCCACACATGGTAACAACGGTTTCAGATTTCACAGGGAAACCGACAATATAGTCATCCCAGAAATCGAGGCGCCTCAGGCTGATCTCGAGGGAGTACCAATTGCAAACCCCATCGACGTCAGTTCACATATCGCCCTAAATACAAATTTGGGTGTTGATCCTGAAGGTAGCGTACGCAGGGAAGGTCGATTTGGTGGTCGAAGTACGCAGGGCGGAGGAGATGGTGGAGTTAGCTTCCAATTGATATTTGAAATGTTAGAGGCTCAACAAGCCGCTATAACATAATTACAAAATCAACATCGAGTGCCGAGTGGGGTAGAACCTGAAGTCGTTCACAGGACCGAGCCAGTGCCGGAAAGGTTGAATGCCAATGAATCGGGGACTGACCCCGTCATTATGAAAATGTTCGAGGAGCTTACTAAATGAATTGAAGTAGGAGAAAAGAAAATCGAGGCAAATGACAAGAAAGTAGAGACATTTAACTCACGGGTTGATCAAATACATGGGGCACCGCCAATTTTAAAAGGTATGGACTCGAAGAAGTTCGTGCAAAAGTCGTTCCCTCCGAGTGCGGCTCTGAAGCCCATTCTGAAGAAATTCCGTATGCCGGAAATTCCCAAGTACAATGGGACCACCGATCCAAATGAGCATGTCACCTCCTATATATGTGCGATAAAAGGAAATGATTTAGAAGACGATGAGATCGAATCGGTTCTACTAAAGAAGTTTGGAGAAACTCTATCGAAGGGAGAGGTGATATGGTATCACAATATGCCCCCTAATTCCATTGATTCCTTCGCCATGCTTGTAGACTCTTTCGTAAAGGCACACGCCGGAGCAATAAAGGTTGTGATTAGGAAGTCGGATCTCTTCAAGGTAAAACAGAAAGATAACGAAATATTAAGGGAGTTCGTATCTCGATTTCATATGGAACGTATGGAACTACCACCGGTCACAGACGATTGGGTTGTTCAAGATTTTACTCAAGGTTTGAACGATCGAAGTTCGGTGGCCTCACGACAGCTAAAGCAGAATTTAATTGAATACCCAGCGGTAACCTGAGTCGATGTACATAATCGATACCAGTCGAAGATCATGGTCGAGGATGATCAATTAGGGACTCCTTCCGGTTCCGCTTATCCGATCAGGCCCGTTGGAAGAACTCAGAGAGATATTAACAGAGAACCTCGGGCGAACAGAGATCGATATCAGCCATACAATACAGATCGTAGAAACAGCGGCCCGGGACGTAATCCCATCCAAGATGATCGAAGGAATGATCGAGGATAGAACTCTCGAGGGCTCATGAGCAAAAACAATTTCGATAAACGTGTCGATCCCATAGAGGCACCACAATTATCAGAATACAACTTCAGCATCGATGCGTTAGGTACTGTGTCAGCTATTGGGAGAATCAAAGATACTAGATGGCCCAGGCCCCTACAGACCGATACATCCCAAAGGTACCCCAATCAAATATGTAAATACTATGGTACACATGGTCACAGAACCGAAGATTGCAGACAACTAAGGGAGGAGGTGGACAGTCTATTCAACGAGGGTCACCTTCGAGAGTTCTTAAGCAACCGAGCTAAAAATCATTTTAGAGACATGGATGCAGACAAAAACAACGAGCAGGAAGAACCACAACACGTGATTCACATGATCGTTGGTGGGATCGATATTGTAACACCTCGAAAAATTTCGAAGTACTTAAGTGTAAAGCCCGATAAAGTTTACAAAGAAAATAATATTTTATGGTGCCGGACTAGGCTTACATGTTTGAGGATTGTAGGCTCGGATTTTTTGGGTTGAACAATGCACTGGAAAGTAAAGGAAAATTTTTGGCGGAAAAGTACATTTCTGCGGTCCATTATGCGACCGCAGAACCACTCTGCGGACCACATAATGGCCGCAGAGTGAGGCAGTTAATTGGGTCAGTTGGAAGCAACTATGCGCTCGACTATGCGACCGCATAACTGTTATGCGGTGCATTATGCGACCGCATAACAGTTATGCAGACCGCATAGTGACCGCATACACAGACAATTCTTTTGGCTATTTTGTAACCAATTATGCGACCGATATGCGGTCCGCATATCGGTTATGCGATCGCATACCTTGTTTCGGAGCTCTATTTTTGGGTTTTAAAAATCCGACCCTATTTCGTTAAATACACTCTTTGGGCCATTTTTGAGACATAATCTGATATTTTAGAGTGAGATAGAGAGTCCCCTAGAGTGAGAAGGTGTTCTTCAATAATTTTTCTTCAATTCTTGCTCAAGTTTTGGAAGATTAAGAAGGGAAGCTCACTAGGTCTTCATCCTAGAGGTAAGATTCTACACCCTAAACCCTTATTTCGAAATTTTCTGAAAATGGGTAACTAGCAAGATAATTTTTGGGCATGAGAGTTGTTTATTTTACATGCATATGTTATCAAAGGGTGTAGGAAGATTGTTGAGCTAAAAATAGTAAAGATTGGGTTGTGGGATGGTGGAATTCTCCATAAAAGGGATCTTGGAACCTTAATACACACTTAGTGTTTGATAAAATGCTCAAATGAGCTCGAACCATGATCACCTTCCTAATTTTGATTTAATTTGTTATATTTCTACAATAGATTTAATTTGTTAAGAATTCCGGTACATTTAGAGTGTAAGGAAGCTCAAGTGAGGTATGTTGGCTAAACTCTTCTCTTAGAATTGAATCCCACGATATTCATGTAAATTATGTAAGTCCCGAGTGATTCATTATAAAATTGGCTATTCCGAGTAAGATTGGGTTGAAAGATATATGTTCAACAAGCATCCCAAATACTCTATTCATGTTATGTTACCAATTGAGGATGTGTTAAAATATGGGCTGTGCATTAATAATGTTTTGACTTTAAGTCAAGTTCAAATGAAGGCTATTATGCCAAATTTTGTGAAATATCTCTATGTGCATTGGACTCTAAATTTCTCACATGTGTACTACACACTTTGATTTAAATTGTGTTTGTTGTTGATGATGAGGATGATATTTGAAATTGATAAAGTGAGCATGAAATACTGAATATGGCCAACGTGCCAATAATGATCTTATAATTATGGCCACTAGTGCCAATGAAATAAAAAGATGTGAAAGTGTTATGAAATGCGATGATTGATATAAAAAGATTGATGTCTCAAATAAGACAGCCTAGCCGGTCGGGTCGTGATCGGACACCATGCCGCACACATGGTGGTGATTGTGCTGAAAATTGTAATTGAAAATGTGATTGTGGTCGATGTCCCTAATGGATAGCCTAGGCGATCGGGTCGTGATCGGACTCCGATTTAAAGACAATGGTATTGATAGAGAAATTGTGGTTGATGTCTCTACTGAGATAGCCTAGCCGATCGAGTCGTGATCGGACTCCGTGCTAAGATTGCGGTGGTACTGGTTTTGTGAATAATGGTATTGTGAATAGTGGTATTGGTATGGTGAATAATAGTACTGGTATTGTGGACAATGGTATATCGATACTAAAAATCTCCCAGTGTGAGATATAGAAATTAATTTGAATATTGTCTTGATCTTAAATTGAGGTTTGATGTTAATTAAGGCTTTCATTGATATTATGATAATCTTATTTGTATTATTTGTCATTCTATTGAGATGGTGTTTAGTTATACATACTAGTGCTATTCGACAGTACTAACGTCCCTTTTGCCGGGGGCGCTGCATCTTTCAATGGATGCAGGCGGTTCCAGAGCAGGAGATATTGGTCAGTGATAGCAGTGCACCTTCCTCCCAGCTGACTTGGTGAGCCCCACTTTATTCCGAGGTCATGAATATTTTGTACTTTGTGTATTCTGTTTGAGGTATAGCCGGGGCCTTGTTGCCGGTATTATCATTGTACTCTTCTTTATCTATAGAGGCTCTGTAGACATAGTGTGGGTTGTGTATTGGTGCTGGGAAAGACAAACTATGCTATGTTGTGGTTGTATTACTTGTCCATTTGAGACTTTAAAAATGGTGAAACTTATGGTAAGAAATTGGTAATTGCAGACATGACCACTTTATTGTTTAATTAAGGAAAACATATATTCTCTTCATTCATGAATGAGTTTGGGTAGAAGGAATCTAACAGGCTTGCTCGGGCGGGTTCACTCGGTTGAGCGCCGGTCGCGCTCCTCAGTTTTTGGGCGTGACAGATATTCCATAAGGGCCTATTTTCAAATGCACTAAGGTATCGATCACCAGGGAAAAACGAACTCAAGACTATACACCAGAAGTCACTTTATCATTCAACGACGAGGAAGCAGAAAGAATCTCACAACCCCACAATGATGCATTGGTAATCTCTATCCTTGTGAATAAAATTCAGGTTAAACGTGTTTTAATTGATCCAAGAAGCCCGGCCAATATTATTCGATCCAGGGTTATGGAGAAGCTCGACCTACAAGACTAGATCGTGCCCGCAACTCGAGTTCTCAATGGTTTCAACATGGCGAGCGAAACGACTAAAAGAGAAATCATTTTACCAGTAAATAAAGCTCGGACTATTCAAGAAACCAAGTTCCACGTGATCGAAGGCGACATGAGATACAACGCCCTGTTCGGAAAACACTGGATTCACAATATGAGGGCAGTTCCTTCAACACTTCACCAAATGCTGAAGTTTCTGACACCGGATGGAGTAAAAATGGTATACGGGGAACAACACACTGCCAAAGAGATATTCGTGGTCGACAAAGTGATACCGGTATCGGCACTTTCGTCAACAAAAAGATCGAAATCTAAAGGAAAATAGGAAGCTAAATAGCAACCACAGCTACCAGCCTCGACTCAATCGGAGGAGCAGGGAACAGACGAGGACAATGACTGTTGGATCCCTCGATCCTTCATAATCCCCGAAGATTTCGATGCCACCAAATCGACGGTCGAGGAGCTGGGGCAGGTCGTACTGATCAGGCATCTGCCAGATCGAAAGGTATACCTGGGAACGGGGTTAACCCCCGAGCTCAGGGAAAAACTCATTAAATTTCTTATCAATAATATGGATTGTTTTTCTTGGACCCATTTAGATATGACAGGGATTCTGCCGGAAATCGCTACACATCGACTGAGCTTGGACCCAAAGTTTCGCCCAGTAAAACAAAAGAGAAGACCCAGTTTGAGGTAAAACACACATTCATCAAGGACGAGGCAAACAAACTTCTCAAGATAGGATACATTCGGGAGGTACAATATCCCGAATGGTTAGCAAACGTAGTCGTAGTCCCTAAAAAGGGAAATAAACTTAGGATGCGCATAGATTATAAATATTTGAACAAAGCATGTCCTAAAGACTCTTTTCCTCTGCCGAAAATCGATCACATGATTGATGCCACGGCCGGCCACAAGATCCTTAGTTTTCTCAATGCCTAATCCGGGTACAATCAAATACAAATGAACCCGGAGGATCAGGAAAAGACTTCGTTCATCACTAAGTACGACACCTATTGTTATAATGTAATGCCATTTGGACTAAAAAATGGTGGTGTCACTTATCAATGCCTAGTAAATCGAATGTTCGAAGAACAAATAGGTAAGTCGATGGAAGTTTATATTGACGATATGCTAGTTAAGTCCCTGCGAGCAGAGGACCATTTGACACATTTGCAGGATACCTTTGATATACTAAGGAAATATAACATGAAACTTAACCCGGAGAAGTGCGCATTCGGGGTCGGTTTGGGCAAGTTCCTCGGCTTTATGGTATCAAATAGGGGTTTCAAAATCAACCCCGATAAGATCAAGGCGATCGAACACATCACAGTCGTGGATAATGTTAAGGCCGTACAAAGATTAACAGGGCGCATAGCTGCCCTAGGCCGATATGGTATCAAATAGGGGTTTCGAAATCAACCCCGATAAGATCAAGGCGATCGAAGACATCACAGTCGTGGATAATGTTAAGGCCGTACAAAGATTAACAGGGCGCATAGCCGCCCTAGGCCGATTTATCTCAAAGTCTTCAGATAGAAGTCATAAGTTCTTCTCGCTGCTCAAAAAGAAAAATAATTTTACATGGACCATGGAATGCCAACAAGCATTGGAAGAGTTAAAGCGGTACCTCTCGAGCCCGCCGCTGCTTCATACTCCAAAAGCAGATGAGCAACTCTACTTGTACATTGCAGTCTCGGAAATCGCGGTAAGTGGAGTCCTAGTTCGAGAAGAGCAAGGTACGCAATTTCCTGTTTACTATGTTAGTCGAACTCTAGGTGAGGCCGAGACCCGATAACCATACTTAGAAAAGTTTGCGCTTGCCCTAATAAGCGCCTCTAGGAAATTAAAATCATATTTTCAATGTTACCCAATTTGTGTAGTGACCACTTATCCTCTTCGCAATATTTTGTATAAGCCCGAACTCTCGGGCCGATTGGCCAAATGGGTCGTCGAAATCAGCGGGTATGATATCGAGTATCAACCCCGAACGGCCATCAAGTCTCAAATCTTAGCAGACTTCGTGGTCGACTTTACGCCAGCCCTCGTACCTGAGGTCGAAAAAGAACTATTATTAAAATCGGGTACAGTATTGGGGGTGTGGACCCTATTCACACACGGCGCTTTGAATGTGAAGGGGTCCGGGCTAGGCTTCGCTTTGATGCCGCCCACGAGTAATACAATTAGACAGTCTATCAAAACTTCCAAGTTAACTAACAATGCGGCCGAATATGAGACCATGATTGCAGGTCTCGAGCTAGCTAAGAGTTTGGGAGCAGAGGTCATCGAAGCCAAATATGACTCTTTACATGTGGTAAACCAAGTCAACGGAACCTTCGAGGTTCGGGATGATCGAATGCAGAGATACCTGGATAAATTACATGTGACATTATATCAGTTTCAAGAATGGACCCTACGACATGTACCTCGAGAACAAAACAACGAAGCCGATGCCCTTGCAAATTTGGGATCATTAGTTGAAGACCACAAAATTAGCGCGGGGACTATCGTGCAACTTTCGAGGTCAATGATCGAAGAAGGCCACGCCGAAATAAACTCCACATGTCTGACCTGGGATTGGAGGAATAAATATATCGAGTACCTAAAGAATGGAAAGCTTCCGTCGAATACTAAGGAATCAAGGACTCTACGTACGAAGGCCGCACGATTCACATTGGCCGAAGATAGAACACTATATAGAAGGATGTTTGATGGACCATTGGAGATATGTTTGGGTCCCAGAGACACCGACTACGTCCTACGGGAAATTCACGAGGGAACTTACGGAAATCATTCCGGTGCCGAATCATTGGTTCACAAAGTCATCAGAGCAGGATATTACTGGGCCAATATGGAAAAAGATACGAAGGAATTCGTTCGAAAGTGCGACAAGTGTCAAAGATATGCGCTGATGATCCACCAACCCGGGGAGCAACTCCATTCGATCCTATCCTCATGGCCATTCATGAAATGGGGAATGGATATCGTCGGCCCTCTACCATCGGCCCCAGGTAAAGCTAAATTCATTTTATTTATGACTGACTATTTCTCTAAATGGGTTGAAGTACAGGCCTTCGAAAAGTCAGGGAAAAAGAAGGTATCAACTTCATCTGGGACAACATTATATGTCGATTCGGAACGCATGCCGAGATCGTATGCGACAATAGAAAGCAATTCATCGGAAGTAAAGTAACAAAGTTTCTTGAAGACCACAAAATCAAAAGGATCTTGTCAACGCCATATCACTCCTGCGGGAACGGACAGGCAGAGTCAACGAATAAAACCATCATTCAAAATCTAAAGAAAAGGTTGAACGACGTAAAGGGAAAATGGAGAGAAATGTTGCACGAGGTCCTTTGGGTGTATCGAACAACGTCAAAATTCAGTACGGGGTCACCATTCTCTTTAGTATATGGCACCAAAGCTCCAATCCCGGTTGAAGTCGAGGAACCTAGCGTCAGGTTTGATATACAACGGAAGAGTCGAATCACGAGACTATGAATACAAGTCTCGATTTGCTAGATGAAAAATGGGAAAGCGCCCTTGTTCGAATGTCCGCACAGAAGCAATGGATCGAAAGGTACTACAACCGAACAACCAATTTTCGACATTTTAGAATAGGGGACTTAGTATTGAGAAAAGTCACCCTCAATACTCGAGACCCAAATGATGGAAAACTCGGCCCAAATTGGGAGGTACCGTATTAGATCCTCTATATCATCGGAAAAGGATCTTACAAACTCGGCACGATGAACAACGAACAGTTGTCAAATAATTGGAACGTGTCACTCCTCAAACGATATTACTGCTAAGGTACAACCTTCTCCATTTTCATTTATATTTTATACTAACCGTTTGCAAGTGTTTAATCGAAGACATCAAAGGATCATTCAAATACAGTCCTTAGGTCTGAAAGCACGCGTTGCACTCTTTTTCTCTTAGACCGGTTTTTATCCCCAATGGATTTTTCCGGCGAGGTTTTTAACGAGGCAACCATTGTTCGTGCTAACTTAGAGTAATTCAACAGTATACGAGGCTCCTTTACAATCAACCTCGAATACTGGGGGGCATCACCCTCGGATAGTTACAAGGAAAAATACGTCGTGTCGACAGGATCTCGATAGGTAAATTTTGTAGAGGACCAAACGGTCAAATGAACTGTATCCGTGTAGATTACTCGAGCCCTAATGGAAAAACACGTACGCATGTATAATTTATTGGAAGAAGTATTTTTCCTTACCAGATACCCCATGTTTTAAAATGTATACTTTGCAATCTCATACTTATGATCTATGGTGGAAACTGGCTTAAAGGCCGATCACAACTGAAGTTCAAATAATTTATCCGATACTCGGGGTCTGCCGTCCAAAAAACCGACACGATTGAATTACAAAAACTCGAGATCGTATGACCTTAAAAAGGCAATCCTCGATTTTATAGGCCACGGCCACCCCACTCGGGAATTGATACTTCGAACAAGTTTGAAGTATAATAGGGGAACAAGCCCAAAAGGCGAATCCTAAGTTAAAGGCTACGGCCAAATCAACACGGGTTGGAGACTTCCGATTTCCGTTATTAAATAGGCCTTCGAATATTTTTCATAAACCAGTTTAAAAGGCTACCCTCGGCTAAATTTATAAGGGTCTCGATAATATCGACCCTCGAAAACCCTAATGCATACAAAGGCGTTCGAACTCTCGAACAAATTCTTTATTTTATGCTAAGGCACTGCGAAACAAAGGGTCTCGATAAGATCGACCCTTGAAATTCATAATGGGTACGGAATCGTTCGAACTCTCAAACAAATCCTTTATTTTATGTTAAGGCACAACAGAATTTATATGATTAAACGATAAACTTATCAAGCTGAAAAGGGGGAGAAAGCCATTATTTTGCTATGGCCGTATCAGCCTAATTTAAGAGCCTAAAAGGCCAGTTTATTTTTGAATTCGAAGAAATCATCCTCACTCAATTAAAACCTAAGGGTCACCATATTCCGAGTTTGAGCAAGTACTCACTCGATTATAAAAACTACACTAGTCCGATTTCGATCAAAATGCCTAAGCCTCGAAATTATAAGCAAAACTTTCACAAGGCATAAAAGAAATAAAGACAAGTCGGAAAGGAAAGAGATCATTATATATAAGAATAGTTACAAATTCCGATCGAGATCCTATACAAAAAAGATCAAAAGTGAAAAATCCTAAGGTTCCTGATCTCCTCCGGGGGCAACTTCTTTCACATCGAATTCCTCCCCATTCTCGGACCCGCTCTTGCTGCCATAATCATCATCGTCATCGAAAGTAGCCAGCGCTCCAGCTTCGGCTTCATGCTCTCTAGCCTTTGCTATCTCATTGGTAAGATCAAAACCCCGAGCGTGAATTTCCTCGAGGGTTTCCCTCCGAGATAGGCATTTGGCGAGTTCAGCAATCCAATATGCTCGAGTGTGAGCGGACTCGGATGCCTCTCTCTTCCAGACTTGAGCGGCTTCAGCATCAGCCCGATAGACGGCCACGATCGCATCCTCCTCGGCCTTTGCTTTTTCAACTTCAGATTTGGCCTTGGCAAGTTTAGAAGCCAACCGAGCCTCGAGCTCCTCTATTTTCCTTGCTTGAGTCGAGCTCTTCTCTTTCATGCCTTGAAGTTGACTTTCGACCGATGATAATTAGGCTCGAGCAGTCTCTTTTTCTGTAGCAAAGCGGTCCATACCTTCCTTCCACCCCAAAGATTTCGCCTTTATTGAGTCGATCTCTTCACTGAACTGCTCGATCCTCTCTATTTTCTGCTGCAGCTGTGAGATTGAAATATTAGCCACCGTTCCTGAATAGAGCCTATGAGCTTTTAAGATTTTCATTACCTGCTCAATCAAATCTGTCTGATCTTGGTGAGCCTTGGCCAACTCGACTCGAAGATCTCTGACCTCTTCCTCTTTCTGCCCACTAAGAAGTTTGAGGGCATTTCTCTCCTCCGAAAGCCCTCGGAAGTTAGCCTCACATCGGCTCAGCTCCGCCCGAGACTTGGAAAGCGCCTCCTGATGTAGAGCTAAAGGCTATATGAAAAGAGAAAGTTAGGCAGAAAATGGAAAAATATGACATCAACAAAGGGAATTGAGACTTACCCAATTCAGGGCTCGTTGAGCCTCGAAGAAAAGACCCGATGTGTCACTCGGGCCGGCAGTATCCTCGATACTTGTAAACAAATCACGAAAGGGGTCCTCTCCCTCATGAGCTCCGTCTACCTCGAGGGTCCCCAAAGCTCGAGATTCCCGAATCGCCCCTTTGGGAAAAAGTAGGGAGAGTGGGCGAGTCTCCGATTACTATTTCCCCAAGGGAGTCACTTGGGGCGTTCTCCTCAGTTCGAAGAGCTTCAGGGCCGGTCCCTTCAGATATACCCACCGTTTGTTCATTTCGGTGGGAGACATCCTCGATCTCCAATGACTCGGGGACTTTGCCCGAGTCCTTCTCCTATATCCCCTCAGTTCGAGGCGGAGCCTCATCAACCACCATCGATCTAGTTGTCTTTGGGGCATCGATGGTTGTCTTTACTCGGGCCACCAGTAGGGAGCTGTCGTCGTTTTCTTCTTCTTCGTCTTCATCCCTCAGACGCCGAACAAATTGTTCGATAAGAGGGATGGTGTTCTTCCTCGGCTTACGAGTCATCCTTGTCTTAAGTTTTGGATCCTCGGAAGCCGAGGCCCTTTTTCTCTTGTTGTCTTTTGCCGATTTCGGAACCGGGGCCGTGGTCTCTTCCTCACCAGAAGGGGGCCTCATGACCGTATCTTTGCCCAGGCCTACACGCAGGAAAATTAGTTAAGTATAAGAAAGACATTTGATCGAATCATCAAGGACATAGGAAAATGGCTTACCATGAGTTTTGGCCTCCTATCGGCCCTTTGATAAATCGCGCCATGAGCGCTCAGCGTACGAAGAGGTCGAAGCCAGGTCCCAAACCCAGCTCTTGAGGTTAGGAATTGCACCAGGCATCCAAGCAACCGCTACATCACGAAAAAGGATATCAATGTGAAGAAGCAAAGGGCCAAAACCACAAATAAAAATTAACAGTGGAATTATACTTACGCTTCATATTCCATTTCTCAGAAAATGGAATCTTCTCGGTCGGGATTAGGTCGGAAGTCCTCACTCGAACAAACCGGCCCATCCAGCCTCTGTCCCTCGTTTATGCTCGAGAATAGCACTTTGGTGGCCTGTCGTTGGAGTTTTATCAATCCGCCTCGATAGAGGCGCCGGCTGTATAACCTGATGAGGTGGTCGATGGTGAAAGGCATCGCCTCGACTTTGCTCACGAAGAATCGGAGCAGAATAACAATTCACCAAAAAGAAGGGTGAATTTGGCCTAGGGTTATTTGGTACTAACGACAAAAATTAATGACGACGGGGTCGAGGGGGCCCAGCGTAAAAGGGTAGGTGTAAACACTTAAAAACCCTTCCACATGGGTGGTAATGTCTTCTTTTGGGATCGGTATTACCACTTCTTTGCCTTTCCAGTTGCAGTCTTTCCTTACCTGCTTAAGGTACCCTTCAGTTATCGAACATATGTACCTCGACACTGGCTCGCATTGACCAGGAATCGACGAGACTTTATCGGTTTTGAAGTGAGAAGTAATAACACACCCCACGGGAACACGCTCTTCAGGTCGTGGCTCTACCGGCATTTTGTCGTCGGCCGACTGCGATGAAGAATGGTTTTCCTTTTGAGGAACAGTCTTTGATGTTTTTACCATTTTTGTATGGATTTGAAGTTGAAAATAGATGCAGATGATAATTTGGTGTTTTGAGGGGATGATAGGAGTGAAAATTGTAGATGTACAGATGAAGAGGTTAGAAGATATACAAAGTTTTGAAGATTAAGAATCTAAAAGTAAAAGTTCGAAATAGTAGAGAGAGGGGCTACTTATAAATTTCATAACGACGGTTCAATATTGGCGGTGGCCGACCATCGACTGACGCGCATTTAATGCCTAGGAAACTGTATGGACGGGACATTTCAGTCACTTCCGTCGCTTACGTCACAAGGATGATGTTATAACAGGTCGAGGTAGAAAATTGAAGGCTCAATTCGTTTCTTGTCATTACACTCCAAATAAATGAGAGGACTATCTGTATACGGTTAAAATCGGGCGGCCCGCCCGATTTTACTGTTTGACCGAAACCGGGAGTTTGCATCGAAGGACGACTCCGAAGTAGATCGGATAGAGGCACGAAGATAAGATACCGAGATCGGGGTTCGAGGCACCTGCCAAGATCGAGAGTGACAGCAATCGAGACCGAACGAGACGCGTATCGAGCAATACCGAAGATTGCGTAATAACAGAAAAGCGAGATATTCGCGACCGGTCGAAGATCATGGCGGAAATCTCGGAACGGATCGAATCAAGAACGGTTGTTTAGTTAATCATGGGATTTCCTTCTGTAATTGGAATTGTACCATATATAGAATTCCTCTACTATATAAAGGGGAGTTCTAACCATTTGTAGGCACGACTGATAACGAAAGCAATATAATTTTCTTCCTCGCTCTCATTCTTGTTCTTCAGCTTATTGTGTTCTTATTATCCTTGCATCAATCAGTTCGAAGATACTCTAACTCAAGGGTTGAGTTTCTACTCAAACACTGGTTTGATTTACTTTATTGTATAATTCTATCTTTAATCTTCATATTTATTAATCGGTATTAAGTGAAATCACGTGTCCTTAAATCCACATTATAAATTTAATTATTATTCAATTTTGAAGGTAAACAATAGTGAATAATTGTTATATAGGGATGCTGATACACATAGATCTAAATGTGTTACTCTACCTAGTAGTATATTTGAAATTTAAAAAACAAATGTGACTAAGGTACATCAATTTAGAACAAACATACGTATTTCTAGATATTCTTTCTGTGCCCCAGTCAAAGTGTCTACTGTGGGGGCACTGTTGAACCAACTTTGACGAAAAAAGAATATACAAAATGAATGGACTCAAGCAAACACCCAATGAAAAAGGCATAGACAGAAGATGGAATCAATCGACCCCTAACACTAGTTTTTGTTACTTTATATCAGGATTTAGAAGAACATTTCTGACTGTACTAAAATAATTTATCCACCCCTTAAAGCATAGGAGTACTTTTTAGTCTCCTTCTTAGATTAGTCAAATAACCAAAAAACAAGAGCATCTTGAGTCCTCTAATTCAATTATTAATAAAAAATAGTTTAATGATTAAGAAATCACAATTCAATTATGTTACGGATGTTTGGTTCTTGCATTAAATTAAAAATAATAAAAAAATGTCTAAATTTACCTTTTCACTACACAAAATATCCTAATTGTATTCATTACTATACTTTGCGGTCATTAACACCCCTAATATTAGAATATTAAATTCTTATCTGTAATACTTCAAGTTTTAACGGAGCTCCATCATCCACACCCTCGTCATAAATAAATTCTCCTTTTGTATATTTATTCTTAATTTAACTTGTGGTTATTCACACCCTTATCATTAGTAAATTCTCCTTTAATTTAAATGGAGCTCCATCATGACTTAAATGAATTTCACGTACCAAAATATTTCCAAAAAAAAAAAAAAAAAAGTCCAAATTTACTCCTAAAATTTGAACTATAATTTAAAATTCTCCTCTGTGATACTTCAAGTTTGAGCTATGAAGAGAGATTTGCTAACTGCTTTCGTCCCTTTGCTAACTGCAATTTGGCAGGTGATGAAATTTAACAAAAAAGACAAACATTATAAATAGTTTATAATGTAAAATAAGCCATAAATATTTACTCAATATGACTATTAGCGTGTTTGGCCAACCTTTTTCAAAGCCAAAAGCAAGGTTTGTTTTTTCGAAGTTAGATGTTTGACCAAGCGTTTAAAAAAATAAAAAATAATTTTTGAGTAGAAGCCGGAGTAGTTTTGAAAAAGTAGAAAAAAGTAATTTCTCCCCAAAAATAAAAATCACTTTTGAAAAAACACTCTTAAAATTACTTTTTTAAATCTTGGCCAAATCAAATTACTGATCAGGAATGTTTTTTAAATTAATTAGCTAGACACAAATTATTTTTTACCAAAAGTACTTCCGCGAAAAACGATTTTTTAAGCTCGGTTAAACAGGCTTATATAACTCATCACGTTAATAAAAGAAATTTTATAGAATATTCTGAAAAATATTGTTACAGACTAAAAAAAATAAGTGGCAGACTTTCATACGGTATCACTTGATAGTTATATTTTGCACACAGAACTCAACAGAAATATTAGTAGTAAAGTTGAAGAAAAGCTCATTAGACGAAAGAATCAATATTTTACACAAAGTAGCGCAGAACACATAAAAAATAAAAAATATTACTAAAGTTTAAGAGAGAAGCAATGGAGGGTCGGCCAGCGAGCCAACCCTATAAAAATTCCACAAATTATGTCGGCCATATGTCTTGATATCCATACGGCACTCACCACTCGGGCGAGTGTGGCATATTTAGCCAACCGACCCTTTTTAAGATTTCAACTTTCTTCACTCTTTCCTTTTAATACTCAGCTCCTGGCTTTCATATTTACTCACTTACCGATGTGGGATAACTTGAAACTTTTCTTTTAAGTCGAGCAGTTTTGTTTTGTTTTGTTTTGTTTCTCCTTAAGTAATTGAACAGACCAAGTACTGGCATGATAGTATCAATTTCCAAAATATATCTTTCGTCTGCTCTTTCCGCTGCATTTTGTGTGAAATCATTTGATAGAAATGGACTTGTCTATTAAAAGACTATTGTATTCGGTCCACAATAAGTAATTTTTTTGACTATTTTTGCACATATTAAAAAATTTAACTTTTAACATTAATTAGCAATGAAATTGATCATATTAACATTTACTATCTCTTCACATAAACACTCCTAACACATATTTCAACACTATTTACTCTAAGGGCAATGTAGGAAAAAGATAATTAATTCATTCTTGAAATCTAAAAAAATCAGATATTTTGGACGACAAAAAAAATGCCAAAATATCACCGGAGGGAGTAGTAATTAAAAATATGTTAAAATAGTCAAAAGGTTGATTGATTAAAAAAGAGGAAACTGGTAAACTAATCTGGCTGAAGTGAGTGAATATGTCGGCTGCGGAACAGCAATGGTACATAGCAACTAGCATGAACAACGACGTGCAACTACTAGGATTTTGAATCGTCAAAATTGATATTCAGTTGAATGACATTGAGGGCTCAATATATCAGCTACTAGAAAACAATGGTTAGCAAGACTTAAATTACTCGTTACAGTAACTTAGTTACCCAGAATGTACTCCAGATTGGACTCGATCAGCGATAACTTTTCTTGACTGATTGTCAGGACTGTCGATATCCTCTTTCACAAGTGTTACTATGTACTCCAGAATGAGATGATAACAAGCATTAACCAAACGAGTCGGGAGGGAGGAGTCAGGCGTACAGTTCCTGTGTCTTCAACAAAAGCCACAAAGACGGAAGAAAATGTGGCCCTCAAGCCCCAGTTTCCGTCTTCTCAATCTCATAACCGTGCAGGAAGCTGAACAATAAAGGAATTGAGAGAGAAATGTTAGTAATAAGCAATCACACAACCTACAAAAACCATGCACACTTTTCAAAGGCTACTACTGTATGACCCAGTAGGCGTGTATTCGACATATCTGACCCAGTAGCTTGATGTTTACATGACCAACTCTCTCTCTCTCTCTCTCTCTTCATTTTCATTTTATATGAGAAGCAAGGTTTAAACCACCTCTAAGAACTTTTAAGAGCATCCAAAATTCAAACAAGGAAAAGCAAGATGAAGAAGCAGAAGAGGATATCAAACATTAAGTACCTAAAAAAATTATCTACTGCATACTTGTTTTTATTCAAATAATAATGCATATAAATGTGATCATGTTTTCTAAATGTGTGTCAGTCGAGTACTCCTTCTATCTCCAAAAATTCTGGATACATGTGCATGACACAAAATTATGATGACCAAAACTGGCTTATTTTTTATGCTTCCCATTATGATCTCTCAAAATTTCTTCTACAATTGCCACAATATGAAAGCATATAATCACAACCCCGGCACTATATCAATAACAAGATAAAACCAGATGGCAAGGACAAGAATCATGTTTTGACAAGATGAAAAGGAAAGATAATAATCCTGTCCCGCCCATAGCCTCATCATTTCTAGATTAATTCCCCCCCACCCCACCCCACCCCACCCCACCCCCCACCCCCACAACTCCCTTCCCATTCAATATGAAGAGGGGAAAAAAAAGAGAAAAAAAGAAAAGAAAATCCAACACATAAACCAGCCAGATTTTAGTTAAACTGTGATGTAATCTAAACTGAATATACTACCGGAAGAGCAACAATCATTTGTACCTATTATGAGTTTAGATAACACATTGCCTGAGCTTGAAGATAATATGAATCCTTGTACTTTCTCCCACTGCGAATGTGGATCCCATTTCTGATCCAGTCCTCTCGATGAATCCAGGCATCCCTACTAATATCAAGAATGCCGAGGATCTGCAAAGATATATATAGAGTGTCAAAGTGAAACTAACTTTAGGGAGTCCTCACACACACTTAAAATGAAGTATGATACTGGGATTTGGTTGAACAGGCGTCACCTTATGCATGATTAAAAGAAAATCGTTCCATTTTTTAGCTTGCTGTATATTTTTAGCTTGCTGACCTTTTATTTCCTTGGTGGCAAAGACACACCATCAGGTAATGGTACAATAGATACTACTCCCTACGTTCTATTTTATGTGGTACTATTTCCTAATTAGTCTATTACAAAAGTAGCGACACCTGTCTATATTTAGAAACAATTTAATGTTAAACTTCCTATTTTACCCTCAATGGCATGCTTTTATAGCCACCGAAATATCATGGCATATTTAAAATTACAAGTTCCAAAAATCTTTCATAAACTCCGTTCACAGTCAAACTATGCCAGCCACATAACTTGAAATGGACAAAGTATTATTCATAACTCCTTTTTTTTCTCATTTGATAACTGCAGTGTGGAGGCTAGTTTGCATGTGTATTATTTACCTTATTATACAAAGTTCATAATTGTATCACAGCCATATTACCAGAATGGTGTGATTTAGCAACTAAAAAATAGTATGATGAACAAAAAGCAGAACTTATAAAAATAGCATCTACTTACTGCTCCGCCTTTCCATGACACAAAAGCTGGATTCATTCTAGATTGCAAGACCTAATATGTACACAAAATGTAAATGTAAATTCCTGACAGCAACTTACTATAGAAAGAGGGAATATAAGAAAACAGAATGATGAAAATCAACAAGGACAGTGTGAATCCAAAAAAAAGGATGGACATACATACATAATAGATTCTGTTGCACTCATTCAATATTTACCCGGACACGTTCCGTTTTTAAATTACACACCAACAATTTTAAATCCCCGCAATACCCTTTTAAACAAAACTTCTAACTCCCTCTTCGTTCCATTTTCACCGTTCATCCTTCTCCCTTTTGCACAACATCCTACTGTATTTATCACAAAATAAGAATCTTTCAATAACCAACCCTGTTTTCATTTAGACAACTTTCAAGGGATTTAAGTCATTTTAACTGAAAAAAGTGTTTATCATCCCTTTTCGCCAAACACATAAATCTGATTTTAAGCACTTTTATCCAAATGCACAATTGCTTATTTATAAAAATAATTTTCAACACTTAAAAGTGCTTATCAACACTTGATGTTTTTTAGCTACTTTCAGTCAACTAACCCCAAAGGGCTCTAAATCGGCTAAAATCGCATTTTGTACCATGCTTCCTAAGAAAATGCCATGGAACTATCATTTATTCGTTTTCACTTTCTCCTTTCCCTTTTCCATTCGTTTTCCCCATTTATTATTCTCGGCACTAAAACAACCTAACCATCTGCAGGATACATTTGAAAAGGCCAAATACATAATGAAACTTCAGGATGCTAATGGGGGGAGGACTGATACAAAGTCTATTTGGTTAGATGAAGAAGCTGACACATGTATCTCACAAAGAGTAAGATAAAGGTCCACAAGATAGTTCAGAAATGCATACAGAAGAAAGACCAACAACTAGAATAGAAAAGAAATCAGAATTCAGAAGCTCAAAACTCACCTCCACAGTATCAATTGCTTCATGTGAAGGGATTGCATGTAATACTCTGCATAAGAAAGAAAACAGTTACCATAAGAGCATTTAAGCAAACTAGTGATCCCCTAAAGTCATCATCCATAGCTTAGGAAATTGTGAACTATATTCTACTTGTAAACACTTACCTGATAATATACCAAAATGCATTCATCTAGTTATGATAACATTCTTCCAAACTGAGGGTGACATATTAATCGATTATATGTATATATTATTATGTCCAATTTCTAGCAACAGGAGCATTGTTTTTTGAAAGTGGTAACTTTTAGCAACAGGGCATTGTTTTCTTTTCCCTTTAATGTATAAGCAAAACTGGACTTGAAACAAACCTTTCCTCCACAGCAGGAATGAGACCATCACTCAATGCAGCTCCACCAATCTGTAGAATTGAAAAATGTCATGTTTTCGAACCACGTGTAGAATAAGTATAGGCTGAATGTCGAAATACTAACCAGTTGCATGCTGCAAAACAACTTTCTCTGTAGGTCAATACGCCCTGTCAATTGTATGAAACAAGGTTCAGGAAGTGTATATTCAAATTCTACAATATTATAGAAGATATTTCCATAATCACCTGTCAAAAGAATGCTCTTTGTAATAGCTTCAGCTACACCAATATTATCTTCTTTCTTTGGCTTTGTTTGAAAAATTGGGTAGCTCTCCCACATAGGAAATGCACTACCACCAGGGAAGTCCATGTGCCATGTGTCCTCAAGCATATCATCATAATCATTAAACCTATTTAGATGGAATTATTGAGCATAGGAGGAAGAAAGGATTTTGTGACATCATATGTACTTAACTTACCAAGAACGTGGTGGCGAAGGATAGACGTCTGGAACCAAAAGTGTTGGGTAAAATAAACCCATTGGAGGAACCTGTAATAACAAATTATCAGACAAAAACACTTAATATCACACCTCATTATTTCAACGGGTCGTCATCGGCAAGTACCAAATCTTCCTCTTTATGTTGAAATACAGATGGAACTTGATACTGTAAAAGATTGCACTTTGGCTAATAGTTATCATGGATCTCATAATCAACAGCAAAAGTGTGTCCCAATTGTTCACGTGAAATCCTAGCTTAAATTGCAAAAGCATGTCATGATTTAATTTTTCATTTTTCTTTGAATTCCATGAAAAAAACACTAGCTGCACTCCCTTGATAGCAGTAAATGTGCGATCTATTGCAATTGAAACTCTTGCTCCAGAAAGTTATGAGGCATAAGCAAAACCTATTTCCGGAAAGTTAGAATGTGAAAGTAAAAGAAAAGGCAGCAATCACACATCATATTCAACAAAAGCAAAATAAAAATACAAGAGGATTTTGAAGTTAAAAATGAATACATTAAGAGCAGTCAGCCTTGTCTTATGAGATCCAGGTGGCATTCCATCTTCATATGATTGTACCATAGCAACAGCTTCTACTTCCCCCTCCTGGACAGTGGAATAAATTAAACATTTAGGCGTTCCTGGACGATGCATCAATTCATAACTAGGGTTGTTATAAATGGCGGTAAGATTAAAATAGAATAAGTCGAAGAAATAGACTGAAGATCATCCACTAATCGTCTCTGTTCAGCCGAAGACATTTCTGGATATACATTCCCCGCTTATACTTTGATTACCAACGTGAGGAATATCCAGTAATGGCCTATGCCTTACTAGCATATAAATGTTAAAAACCTTGAGTTTATATTTCCCAAAAAAAAACTAGGAAACTCACTTTGATCTGACAGTAGGACTCCTTAAGTCTGTTAAGCACTAGCAAATCTACAGGCTTTGACAGGGCATCAGTCCGAATTGGTGGCCATGTTTGATGATGCCTCTGAGTCCAGAGAAGGCATCTTGATATATCCTGTTATAATTTAAAAAGAATAAGAAGTTATTTTCACTAAGAAAAACAAAAGCCAATTAAAATATCAGTGAGAAAAAAATTGAAGAGTTAACTGAATACATTGCTTTAAGCTCGAAGATGGAGACACGGGTTTTCCAAAAAAATCACTACAGCTTTCCTACTCACTTTGTTTATGATACATCAAACAGGGAAAAGTACTTCTTCCATTTTCCTACCAAATCTCTCTGCCTATTTTGGCACATAAATGAAGGGATTGAAGAGATTATGACTTGCTTTATTGTTGTGTCAGCTGGTTCTCGACTCCCGAAGAAAAGAATGACGGTTCAACAAGCTCTTTTTACCAAACACATATTCTAGGTAGGTCTAAAGACCAAGATGGTGAAATGAGGAGGTGCGCAAACTGAGTCCTTTTGGTGAGCGCATAGAAGAAAGAAACGCATAAAAAAATATACATATCTCACTAAGGATATGTATGAGAGAGCGGTTACAAGTGTGAGAATTGTAAAAGGAGATACAAAGGAATCATATGACTGTGAGTTTACACTTTACACTAGGAATCTCCCTTGAGCCCGTAGAACCCTAGTTATGGATGAGTTAACCAATAGCATACATATTGAGGTTTCATGGTACATGCGATTTGCAGATGAAACTAGCAAATGAGCCAACCAGAAGTTGGAATAATCAATTATGGAGAAGCTATTTGGAGAGTAAAAGTTTATGGATATGTATATATAAGACAGAATAAATGTATTGCAGTATTAAAATCCTATAATAACATTGCAGGTGAAGTGAGATTGGACGAGACTGTAATATTTAAATGCAGATAATCTAGACTCAATCTTCTACGAGAATAGCATGATAGATAACGATGTAACACATAAAACTAAAATGAGGTGGTTGAAAAGGAAGATTGCTATGGGAGCAACTATGCGATAAAAAGATGACTAACAAAGTGAACGGCAAGTAGTATAGAATTATTTTGATACCAACAATGTCATATAGGTGTTAAGATAGATGCACAGTCGTCATACAGAATTGGACAAGATTAATTAAAAATAATCAAATCTGACAAAAGATACAAGTAACACACAGAGATAAACTGATGTTGCTTGAAATAGTTTGTCCATGTCCTTTGTAGACCTACAATACAATCTCTCAGTATCAATATAAACGTGGCTAAGAACATCACAGAATGGAAGCAAAGGCTCCATATAGGTGTTACAGTTACATATTAATGCAGTATATATCTGAACTTTTCATTATCTGGTCAGAGACTTGTATGCAAGTACAGGGATAAGTGTGAGATTTAGATAATATCTAGTTTTGAGAACCCCTAATTTGCTTTACAAGATGAACAATTTAGTATTGGAATAAAAGGGTCCAAAGAGAGAGGAACGGGTATAAGGGATTCATAAACACGAGCCTAACTAATTTGGCATTGAGGCATAATTTATGTTGCTCGGACTCTCAAAAAATGTTGCCGCATCCATATCGCATCCTTCTAAACTGCACTACTTTTAGAGGATCCGACACGCACACGAACATTTTTGAAGAGTTCGAGCAACATAGGGCATAATTAATTGACTGATTGAACAGGGATAAAACACATATGCTGAAGTCAGTAATTTTAAGGTACCCTAAGATTCTTGATCATTGAGCACAGTTTGTTTTCTCTGCCCTCTTGAGTTTATCAAGCATAAGCAGCCTATTGACAACAAAACTAATCAACAAAAACTTCATTTAACAAGTTCTCGGTCAATTATATGGTTTACCCTAAATAAAAAATCAGACGCTTCTCTAAGAAATAGAAGTGAAAATAACTTTCTAGTATAAGCAAGCATAAAAGGTACAAAGAATTAAATCCATAGTTTCCACAGAATTCTCACCTCTCCACCGAAACGTAAAGATATCTGTGTCGTGGGTATAGTCACTCCATCCTGTCCAACAGCATCAACCATTAGCATAACAAAACCCGTGGATGATCAAAATTGGTCAAATGGAAACTTTCAGGATGTTCTTTGTTAAAAAGCATAAGATTATCACAGGATTCTCTCTGCTTCATGATTTGAGTAACAGCACATGTATAAACTGTATGTCATTCGCAAAGTAATTGGGGAAACAAAGGCGTGGTTGCCCCGGATATTCTTGCTCAAGTGGCAGGACTCATGTTGAAGCAGTAATCACAGTGAAGCAATGATTCTACTGAAAGATATCATGGCAATGATCAAATAGCTGTCTCGCAATCCCAATTCATTTGTATAATTTAACCTAGTATCGAGACAATGGGTAATGAGAAATTTAGGTATATTTGGGTGTGCATCACTAGCATTGATGGTGTTGGATGTATTAATCATGACAAGTCAATTTCCTTTTTTTTAAAAATATTAATCATGACTGTCATAATTGGACAAGAACATGAAGACAAGCGCATGAATGGGGTTAACAAGATTCTCACTGTCCGTCTGTCCCCGCCTACTATCCAGTGAAACCACAGCCAAGAGTAGTTTGGGAAATCTATTATAGAAATAAAGAGGAACGTTATCATTACTATAACACCTTAGTAACAAGAATTATTTTCGGAATGTTATCATGTCTTATAACCCCCCCCCCCCCCCAAAAAATACACACACACGCACAAGGAAAAAACTCTTGCAATATCAAAGTCACTAGAATCCTTATCCCGGACGCCGTTTCTGATATTGAGGTGCTTTAAACAAAGCCGTAATAGAAAAGGGGGTCTCAAGTGCTACTTTCCAACTATATAGCAGGCAAAAATAAAACGACCATACCTCAACACAGATAACAGATGTCACTTGAGCACCAATATTGACAATGCATGCTGTTGATAAACCATTTCCAAAAACTGCAGCAAGACCTTCCTGGTTAAACCAATTCAAACAGCACATGAATAACAAAAATGATTTAACCTACATTTTCATCCCTACTGTTTGATTACACAAGGTACAGTTAGCACTTCTCTATAGTTGTTCAGGTGACTACATGAATAAGGTTTTCCACATTTCAGCAAACCCTTTAACATAAACATTAGCCCTCGGGTGAATAAGAATATTTCATCAGTAAGGACAATGGACGGTAAGAGAATCTCCACGAGCCAAAAAGACAGATGAAATAGGAACTCCAGAAAAGTTTCTAACATGTGCAATTACCTTGGTAAATAAAAAATAAAGAAAGTTTCTAACCTCGGCAATTAAAGTTGTGCAACCAAAACTTTCATAACCATGAACCATGAAAGATCCAGGTTTTCAAATCACCACGTGAGTAATGGCACTTTGAAAATTAATAAAGCTATCCAAAAAGCAAGCATGTCTTCTTGTTAATTTGGAAGACATAAATTGATTTGAAACAAAAGCAATTCTCTAATACTAAAAATGGTACTCCCTCTGTCCATTTTATGTGACACGCTTTCCTTTTTAGTCTGTAGCAAAAAGAATGACACATTATTCTATTTTAGGAATTATTTAATCTTCCCATTTTAGCCTTAATGACACGACTTGTTGGGACGCTCACCACTAGTCATTTAAATGAAAAGAAACTCTCAATACCACTCATTTAAAAGGATAATTTTGGTAATTTACATATATTTGGGTTACATGTCAAAAATCTTCTCTAATTTTTTAAACTTCGTACCCAGTCACACCTTCACAGAGGGAGAAATATTTAGGATCTTGAAATTATGATAAGAGCCGGGCGGGTGGGAGAAACATAACAGAGAAGTGACACCCTAAACATAGAATTTGTGGGGAGCAAAAATTATTAAGTTTACTCACCCACCCCCACCCCCCCACCCCCGGAAAACCAACCACTATGCTCAACTTTTCAAATAAATAAGTGCTATTAATAGATTCTGCCCCCTCTTCAATTTTATCAAAATGTAGGTGCTCTATGAGAAATCAAGTCGGGTCCTTCTGCTGGTAAGTTATTGCTAAATGTAATGGGTATAAGATAACAACAACTACTACTACTACTACGCTTCATCCCCAAACAAAGTTGGGGTCAGCGATATGAATCCTCACTTCTTCTTCAAGCTCAACTCATATTATAATCATGCCAAAATAAAATAATAGTAGTGGAAAATAGTTTTATTTATATATATATATATATATATATAGGTTTTTTGAGACAATTTCTTTCCATGTGATTTTAGGTCTACCTCGTCCCCTTATAACGCCTTCATTCACCATAGTTTCACACCTATAGACCGGTTCATCTTTAGGGTGACGCAAGACATGACTAAATCATGTCTGGAAAATTGGTTTTTTTTTTTTTTTTTTTTGGAAAAGGTTAAGGGAAAGGAAAATTGGATGTATTAACTTTGATTGATATTAAATAGCCCAAAAACAACTTCTAAATAGTAACTTAAATTTCCCTTAGAAAGCCAAGCGTAATTCCCATTTTAGAAAGTGCGGCAAGTCTATTTTGAAAATTGCAATTAAGGTAGTAATATGTAAGGTCTTCTACGATTAGAGCTACTAAATGGCACTGCATGATGATACATACACATACACAACTGTTCTAATAGCATTTTTTTGGACAAGTTTACCAGATCTTCCTAGAAATAGAATGAAAAAGCAATGTCATGTAGGTTGGTAGTAAAAGAGTTCTGAATGGGTAAATAAGAAGTTGGTATTTAAACTATTTATGCATATATTTCAAGCAAGAATGAAGGTTTAGATATGACTTGTGTACATGGAATCATTTTATTTTAAAGTTAAAAAGTTCAGGAACATAACATCACCTGGTGGACTACTGCTGAACTGAACCGTAAGTCACGCAACACGATAGAAAGCATTTCTTTAATTTCTGCAATAAACAACAAAGAAGTGTTATGTCAAAGAAGAAATGGGGTGATCATATGTTAAAGCCACATAACAGATCAGAAACATCTTATATAATCCATACACTCTTTGACACCTCTTTTACTTTGTTGTGCATGGATCTAGAAAGCTCCAGTAAGCTTTTATGAAAGACAGAGCACTCTCAAGGAAATGGACACAATACAAGCAGGATATAAAACATAAAAGATCCAGTGACCAGTTAGCGACTAGATTCCTTGTGAATGTACTCAGAGGATAATGGGTGGTTTGATTGACAAGTCATTGAAGGTGGTGAAATTTGAAAATATTTACAGGCGAAGAAAGTAAAATGCAGAAACATTTTTTTCACCTCCAACAGAGGCAAGATAGCAAAGATTGACATGAAATTAAAATCTTTTTAAAATGTTTTTACTGCTGAAGTCCAGCCTGCTTTCATCAATCTGAAGATTAGTCACATATGAGCAATACCTAAGAAATCTTACCAAAGTAATTAAATGACAATCTGAGGAAGCTAAAGGAAAATTTCCTCTTCACCAAATTGTTGGGCATCTCCATGGTTGACAACACCCTCTTTTGAAGTTCTTGTTCTGAATTCTGGTTTTTCCATTTCAAATTCCTCGTAATGGGTGAGTAGAGAAGTTACTTCAAGAGACCTTTTTATGATGGATCACTATCTTCGGCATTAGGAGTGGCAAGGAAATTTTAATGCTTGGAAAACTAGGGAAGACAAGAGAAAGGAAAAGGAAATCACGTATCTTTCCATTTCGTTGTTTGGTGTTACCAGTATGAATAGGAAGGAAAATGGAGATATAATTTTCTTTCGGACCTACTAATTTTAATTTCTCTTTCCTCTTCGATTTTCCCTCTTTTTAAACTTTTGCCTGCCTTTGCCTTACCTTTCATGTTTCTAAAATCAGAAGCAACTACACCAGAACAGCTCTTTGCATTCAGCTCGATTTATTGTCAACTAAACTGACTGTCCTCATTTCTCAGTCCAACAGGACAGCGCATGTGTAAGAGGTTACACTGTCACATTCTTTATTTATATTATGGTGGTGTTGGCCAACTTGTGGAAACCTTAACTAATCCACCAGGTAGCCCACTACAGCACCCAAGAACAAATGTGGGGTATACCTGCCCACTAAGGCTGGAGCAGATGGGTACTCATACTGTCACACACTCAAATATCTCTCTTGATAGTTTAGTTAGTGGAGTATCTTTTTCCATAGAACTCTGAAACTTCACATTACTTCATTAATGAAAACAAGTCTACAGATGACACAATGGCATTAACAAACCAACTCCGGGAGAATGCTCCCAAGAGAGACCTCATGCAGAAGAGAAATAGCAAACCTGGCTAGCCTATGAGCAGCTCAATTCCAAGATCTAGCGGAGTATGCAACTTTTCATTTTTCTCCCAAATATTGCAAATTTAAACAGAATAACAACACTCTAGCCTAAAGATAAATTTACCAGAGTTATGTTTCAGACATAGAAAAGAATGAATAGGGAAAAAATAGAGTATATGTACCACGACTGTCGAATGTCTCTGGAAGAACAAGGATTGCAGAATACATGTTTCTCATGCTATGAGGAATATGCAATTTCTCAACCAAAATCCAATCCCAGATGGTATGCAGGTCTTCAAGAACCTAAAAGATTTCCCCGACTGTTATTATATAAACTAATGAACACTGGAACTCTAGTAAATATGAAACAAGTTACCTTGATATACCTTTACTGGAAAATCAATAAACAACATTTCCAAAGAAATATCAATGCTCAATGCCAAACTTGGAATGCACAATCCAAAAACATTAATTTCAAAAGTAAAGTTACTAATTTGTGAGTAACAACTGAAAGAAACAAATGCACATCAAATTTTCCGCACATTGAAAGGAAAATTTGAAACAAGATATTACCTGCTGCGTAGGGTAATGTTGAGATATATTTAGATGACCTCGGCGTATAGGACGGTGCAAGCAATATGGTTCAGTTGGGGATATTCGTAGAGCTTCCTCTCCACATATGTACTGTCTATATTTACGTTCACTGGAATTAGATTCAACCTTAATCTTGCTTTCCTTCAGAGTGGGGTCTTCGCTGGTACCACCCTCGTTGGGTTCGCTTTCTACTGCTACAGCTAAACATAATTACTAATTCTTGAAATAAAGTGAAACTAACATAATAAACAAACTAAGCATGCTCTCGTATTAACTAAGCATGCTCTTGTGTCATCTACTATTAAAAAACAAACAAAAACTGAACTAATCAGAAAGTATCATCTCTCCGACATGGACGTTCTGATCAATTAGTAGTCTTCTCACCGAGTATAAGCATTGAAATCTTTTAATTACAGAACTCATAAAAGCTAAATTTTCAGTAGAGATATAATCAAACAAGAGTCCATTCCATAGTATTCAGAACAAAATGTCGAAAAAGAAAAAAAAAATTCAAGTCCACAATTTAAGATTAGGTAATCAACTATAGAAAATAAAAAAAAATTAACAAAATTTGTTGTACAATATCCTTATCATAATGTTCATCCGAGAAGCTTGACAAAGAAATATCAGATAATAGTTAAATGCAGAAAGATTTCCCATAGATACTAAGGTATTAGACCAGCCACAGCAGCTTGTGTAGTATTATTCAGAAGGCACCACTCTGACTCAGCTGCTTTAGACATTAACAGCAGCGAATATTGTCGTGCCAACCGAAACATAGGGCTACTTGCCAATCAACTAACTGGCTAGCACATCACTAGCAAGCAAAGTAGAACGAGCAGGCTATGCATGTAGAGGCCCCAAAAAGTAATCAATGCAATACAAAGATTTGTGAATCTGTACATGCCATAATTGGTTTATAACAAAACTATATAACACAATAACATTCAGCATCGAGAGCACAACAGCCAAACCTAAATGAAATTGCCAATATGATAATGCTTCACTCAAGAATGAACAGGTTACAGTTCTCACCCTTTGTTGAAGAATGAGGGACATTTTTTTCTAAAACATCAGTCCAAGTGAACTCTGGCTCTTTCGTGTTATTCTGCAGAGGATATGCATCCACACGCCCCATCTGCAGAGATACACATAAAATACACACAAAAGACTGTCAATAGATGTATTCCGAAAAACATGACTATAGATACTTTAGTTGCACTAATCTCAGATTCCAAGAAATTGTTCCCGAAGAAATTGAGCTTCAATAGCTCAAACAACTACCTCTCATCACACATGTACATGAAGATCTCACAGACTCCAAAACACAAATTTCATCATACTTAAAATGCATAGAGAATTCTCCCAGGTACCTTGCGTGGATAAGAACTGTTAGCTACCTCCTCATCCAAGAATGGAATTCTCAACAGCGAAGCAATCTGATTGAAAAAATTAAAAATATGTGAAATAATAAAAAATATATGATAAACTATTTATGTCATCAATTTATAAATTTCGATTAAAAGGTTCATACTCACACATATGACTACACGTTTTTTTTTCAAATTCACAGAAATAAAACAAATTGACCATGTTTACTAATAATTCATGTACAAACCATGTCATATGCTCTTTCCCGCTCCATATGTTGTGCAGTTGTAACCTGAGAATTCAGCATCTAAACACCCAAAAAAAACAGACTTTCAAAAAAGATATCATCAAAACACAATAATCACCTTAAATTACAAACTTGAAATCTGAATAAAAAACTAAAAATAAATTAAAATCAAACTCGATTTAGAGAAGAATCATACAAGATTGCAAACTTTAGTTAGAACTTTCTTAGAAACTCCTCCCTTCGTCCTAATTATGTGGCACTGTTTGACTAAGCACGAAGTTTCAGAAGGGAAAAAAATTCTTTTGAAACTTATGGTCTAAAACAAGTCATTAAACATTTGTGTCATCTTAATAACGGCAAAATGAAAAGTTTAAAGTTAAACTAATTCTAAATATGGAACTGTGTCATTCTTTTATAGATGAACTAAAAAGGAAAATATGTCACATAAAATAGGATAGAGCGAGTATACAAATTCAAACTTTGGCCTTACTTGATCTTGAACATGTCGTTTAGGTAATTGAGTAGTGCGACGGGAAATGCAATGAGGTACATTGAATGGAGTATCCTGATTAGCCAATCCAATTCTGATATTTGCGGAACCTAAATTTACAGTGCAATTTTTTTTCGACATAATTTACCAACTGATTAAGCAATTAATTAACTAACACACACAAAAGGTCAAAATTGAGAGAAGTTAGGGTTTTTAGAACCTGGATTGATGACGACGATATTGGAGCCACGCTCGGTGAAGAGGTTCGTAGGGACTATTGTTTTCATGTAATCCTGTGTACCATGCCATTAACTAAAATTGTTAGATTTCTGTGTTTTGTGTGTGTGTGTGTAGCAATGGAGAAAGTGAGTACCATGGCGAAAAGAGCTTGAGTTGGTGCCGAGGGAGCAGGAGGCAGGAGCTACTGAACTGAAGAAGAAAACGTGAAGTTAAGGTGGGTGCCTTATATACTCCTTGGAATTGACTCGAATTGAATTGTATATATATATATATTGATTTCGACTCTACATAAGCTTATAAATGATGACATATGCTTAAGGACAATATTTGAGTTGAGATTGAAATAACAACTACATAATACCACTAGTAGGGTATGTAGAGTGTGGTACGTACGCAGAACTTATACATACCTAGGGTAAAGAGCCGGTTTCCGATAAACCTGACTCCCTCCCTCCAAGAACTTTATATCTTGTTCTTGGGTGACTCGAACTCACAACCTCTTGGTTGGAAGTGGAGGGTGCTCACCACTAGAGATTGAAATAAAAAGTTTAATTTAAATTTTAAGTTAGAAAAAATTGTAAAAATTTATGTTTGTATAAGCATTTCACTTGAAAAATAATTTCGTATAAGTAAAAAATTGTGATGGAAACTTATAGATCTTTGATACAAAAGTTTAATTTAAAGTATAAGTTAGAAAAAATTGTAAAATTTTATGTTTGGATAAAAATTTCACTTAGAAAATTAATTTTGTACTATAAGTTAAAGAATTGTGATGGAAGGTTATAACTTTTTGAACAGAAAATATTTGAACTTTTGCATTTGCATACTAGTTATGAGTATTTGTAAATACTAAATTTTAAATTTTAAACTTTAAGTGAAATATTGAAATAGTGGCTTGAAAGAATACTTCGAGTAAAATAATTATTTCGACTTACAAATTTTTAACATTCACAAACTTCTTGTTTAAACAAACTTTTTTTTCAACATCAACTTGGCCATAAAAACTATTTCAACTTCAACTTGAAGTATTATTTGCAAACCAATATTTGTTTTACAATTTAGCCCATTATTTCAACTGAACCTGACTAGTTTTTTTTATTACGTGAATAAAAAATTTCAAACTTTTCATATTCTAAAAAAATAAAATACTTACAATTCAGATTCGAAACCAAAACTTCATGACCAAACTTTAGCTTTTCGGGCGCAAAATATTTGAAGGCTATCGTTAGTTATGTTTTTATTTAATTATGTATGTTAAAAGACGAGTTTGATAAACTTTGAAACTCTGATTTCTAAACAAGAAAGAAGAAAGTTATTACTTATTATTATAAAGGTGGCGCTCAAAACAACTTAGGTGTATCTTATACTAATTTATCGCACGCTTACTATCTTCTATTTGTACATATATCAAGTAACTATTTGTCACAAGTTTTAGTCATAAAAATATGAAGATGGACAAAGAATTATAACTATCTGATTTTATGGCGATAAACGTATGATCACCGGAAAGTACAACAGTTGTGGTGTATTACCAAATGGCCAAAGGTATTTACCATGTTATTCACTTAAACTAAATATACTGATACAACTGTTGCGATTATGGACGAATTAATGTTTGAGTTTTGCGATGACTTTGGCCGAGATGATTGAAAATATCATATTTCTCCGAAAAGAAATTAATTCATCAAAGTAAGAGAAAAGTAGAAATAAGAAAAGAAAAAACTAAGTTTGATCAATGAAGTGTACACAACGCATATTGAATCCATTAACAGATACATGCAATGAGTGCTTTTCTACATTGCAAAAACAAGACGGAGTTCACAATTTTGTTTCCATACACTAGATGCTGGCCTTTGAATCATTTATTTGTAATTAAGATAAGTATGAATCTTAATCATTCAAATCTTAGACATTAAGTGTGTTTGTTTTTAAAGTTTGAATCTTAATCATTTACATCTTAATTATTAAGCGCGTTTTTCTTTTTTACTTCACAACCACTTACATGTATGATTAAAATCTATAAGAAAGACTTAATTTCATTAAGATGCTATCATCCACATTCATTACTAACTACCGCCATCACATATCATTATCAACTACTACTACCACCACCACTGCCAACATCCTCAACCATAGCCGCCGTCACTACCACCAACCATCACCCCCACTACCACCATCATCCTCAACCATAACCACACACTCACCCACCTCAGCTACCACAACCAATCACCCCATCACCATCAATTAGGGCTGGGTGGCAAAATAGTTTTTTTTTAAAATAGTTATCCAGGGGTTCCTCAAGTTTGGGAGACTAGGAATTCTCTCAAAAGTGATCATATTCAAGAAGTCATGGATAATATGGATATACATATTATCCACCGGTTAACCCGTTATTTATCTGTATTAAATATGGGCCGGTTCGAATAATTTATCCGTTGTTGCATTGTCCATTTTCGACCCAAACCATATCCGACCGACCCGCCCGTTTTCCACCCCTACCATCAATAACCATAACCGGCACCGCCCACCATTATAAACTACCATCACCTTCCTCAATCACAACCACAAACACTACCACCACCCACCATTATTAACTATCACCACCCACCACCACCATCATTAACCATAATCGCTATTGTTACCGATCACCACTAGCCACTACCTATAACCACCACCATCAGCCAAAACCGCCACCAACCACTGCCTATAGTCTGCACTCACAAGCACTTCGGTTAGCCATCACCACCACCAGCTACCATATAACCACAAACACTACCACCACCCACCATTATTAACTATCACCACTCACTACCACCATCCTCAACCATAATCGCTATTGCTACCGATCACCACTAGCTATTACCTAGAACCACCACCATCAGCTAAAAACGCCACCAACCACTGCCTATAGTCGACACTCACAAGCACTTCGGTTAGCCATCACCACCACCAGCTACCATATATATAATATTAGATTAATTAGTATTTTATTTAAATTTTATGTTTATTAATTTTAAATAATTAAAGATCAATTTTATATATTCATACGTTAAAAAATAAATAGTCTTAATCACTTAGTAGATCTTAATACACATATTCAAACGTCTTAGTCTTAAAAAAATAAATGAGCGCTAATAGTAATTTACAAACTCTTCACTATTTGTTGGATCTTTCCAAATGGTGCATGTGGGATTTTTTTTTTTCTTTTTTTGGTGCAAGGGGTTTTTGTTATTATAACTTACTAGTAGTAAATTTGCCTGCACTTTTGCGCCTACGCAAAGATACCAGTAAACTCATACTCTTATTATGTTTGAATTGCTGAGATCATCTAAATTACTAAAATGATTAAACTCAATAGAGTATAGACATATGAAAATAAAAAATTAATTATTACAAAATCAAAAGGATAAATTAATGAAAGACATATACTACATTCCTTTAGATGTTTTTTTTTTTACGGGAGACTATTTGTGTAACAGTTCCTTTTCAAAATCGGATAAATGTCCGAGAGGTCACTTATTAAAAACAATAAAAAAACAGTACAAAGAAAGAAAGGGGTATAGACCATACTGATGCTGGAGGTGAGTTGGATAGGACCAATTCATTTACATTTGATCCTAATTAGCGCAACTATGTGAATGCATGTATGACGTGCTAGGGAAAAGACAAGGGGGAGAAATTAAAAAATAGTCAAATTTATGAGTGGTCATTCAAAAATAGTCACAGTTTCAAAAGTTATCAAAATTTAGCCACTTTTCATGTAAAGATAAATTTGAACGAAAACACTGTTCAAAATCTGGAAAAATACTCCAGCATAATATACTGGAGTTCCAGCAAAGTATACTGGAACTCCAGTATATTATACTGGACCGGTCTCTGTTGCAGCAAAATAGTGGTTATTTTTCAATGACTTGGCAATCGCTGACTATTTTTGTATCCTCTGGGTCTTAGTCAAATATACCCGAAGGAATAGAATGAATCGTCTCTTTTATGTGGTTAACACGGGGCCGAAAGGTTTGACGTGCGTTCTCCTTTAATCTGGTGGTCCCAACAAAAAAACATTAAAGCTCGCGGCCTCAATTGGCAAAATAAGGGTTGTTGCCCAACTATCTTGTTTTTTCTTTTATTTTAAATATAAAAGAATCTGTTTCTCCACTTGAGGAAGGGGAGTCAAAAAAATGCGAAAAAAGAGCAAAATGTCTATATGACCATAACCCTTTCTTAGTAAGTAAGAAATTAGTAGCAAATAGATTTGAGCAACAGATCCTGACGTGAGATATTTTCATAATGAAAATAGAGTGGAAACATGAGTTGATCCATAATGAGTATTAGATTGAAGTTCTCTTAAAGAAGACCGTCAACTCATATCCCGAAGATACAAAGGCGAGGCATGAAAAAATTACGATAGAAACAAAACTTGGAAATGAATGATGCGCTCGCGGATGACCAATCCGAAAACTTGCTAGCCCATGCTATTTTGACAAGGGGTCCTCGTTAAAGATAATGCAATGCAACTAATCGTGAAGCATGAAATGCAGGCTTTTAAAAAATGTGATAATCTGGTAAAATATTAATATACAAAATATATATATATCCAGTATAATCCCACTAGTGGGGTCTGGGAAGGGTAGAGTGTACGCATACCTTACCCCTACCCTAGGGTAGAAAGGTTGTTTCCGATAGATCCTCGACTTCCTCCCTCCAGGAACTCCACACCTTGCTCTTGGGGTGACTCAAACTCACAACCTCTTGGTTGGAAGTGAAGGGTGCTCACCACTAGAGTAACCATATATATATATATATATATATATATATATATATATATATATATATATATATATATATATACACGCACATACGTATGTATAAAATAAATAGTAGACATTATTTAAAACGAAGTATTTATATTACATATTTAAAAATATATATATATATAAGTTGGTAATTAGTAAAGTAAAGAATAATCGGTAACTTGACTATATCTCAAATGGTTAATATTTTAATTTATATTAATTAATAAAAGCTTCAATTATGGGTTTAAGATTTTTACCAACTCATATGATTATAATATGAAGTTATTGTTTGTTGTATTTTTAAAATAACAAAAAAATAGTTATTTCTTTTCTTATTAATTATGTATACCAAGGAATAAAAAATAAAGTTGGTAAAATACGAAGTTGTGTTTAACAACTAAGAAAAATAAAAAAAGGATAAAAAATAAAATACGAGAAGTTGCAAAATTATGAAAGCACACCATAAGCACCACATTGGAAGGTAAAAATGGAGGATAAAAGAAATAAAAGATAAATAGTTTAAAATTACTAGTAGTACTTAATATACAGTCAAACATTTCTATAACAATCTCGTTTATTCTAATATTTTTTGATTGTATAGTGAAGTGGTATTATAAATTACATTTATTATGACATAATATTAAAAATGGTTCCAAAGAAAACTTAGTTGGTATAGTGAAGTATTATTATAGAGGATGAACTGTTATAGAGAACTGGCTGTATTTGAAAAAATAAAAAATAAAAGTTGCATTAGCTTGTAATTACATAGTGTAATTACTACCAATTCTTACATCCTCTTTGAGAATTGGAGAGTGTAATTACACTTGTATACGGTCAAAACCGATTTCGACCTTCGTATGATTAGTCAGGATTGGGACATAATCGATCGAAGGTCATCTTCATAATATCAGGTATGAGATCCGAAGCCAGGTTACTGAGCTTAAATTTCTGGGACCGATCAAATACCGAACTCGAAGTCATTACCGAGCTCGAATCCTAATCGAGTTATGATGCGAGGCGACGTTATCGAGCTTGAGAATCAGAGACTGTCCAAAATCGAGCCCAAGTCAATACCGGGCCCCGAGTCAATATCGAGCCCTAGTCAATATCGGGCTCTAAATCTGAAAACCAACCAATACCGAGTTCGATCGGGGTCGAGCCAAGGGGCAAAAGTCGTTACAGTCACCCTAAAGAGAGGGAATTTCGGCGGTAATTAGGGAAAAACTATTCTACCACATGTTCTCCACTATGTATTTTTTTTTTAATTATATCCAAAATATGATCCCTCCATTATAAGAGTTATAAGCACGTAATATTTTACCCGCGCAACTTTTAAAAGTAGTATTTCAAAAATATTTTTTTATTTTTTATTTTTAATAGGATTTCAGTCAACTTTTAGTTTTAATTTTAAAACAAAAGTTTGAAAACACAAAAATAGTTTTATAACATTTTTTTAGCTTATTAGTATTTTATAATATTTATAACATTTAAAAAAAATACCAAAAATATTTTCATTTTAATATATAGTTCACTTTAATAATGTATTCTTATTAACTAAGATTAATTAGTACATTTTTGTAGTATTTTTATTTTTATTTGTATTCAACGAGAAAGAATTGAATTTGAGCCAATTGGGAGCCCATTTTCGAATTTTAGTGGCCCAGCAAGACAAAGGCTCATTCTTTCCAATCCCTTTTAGCCCAAACCCTTTTCTCACCCATCAAAACCCTTCCTTAATCATAGCCATTAATCTACTTTCATCCAAGAGCCAATACTCACTCCCCACTACCATATAAAAACTAAATTAACATCCAAAAACCCTAAGCTAATTCCCCCACTTCAGACACAAAAAGACTCAAGCAGCCGCAACCTGCAAAAAGAAAACAAAAAAGAAGGCAAAGAGTGAAAGAAAAAGGAACGGATAAAGTGAAATAGAACAGAGGAGACTAAGAGAATTCGGGAATTAGAATAGCAGAAAATGGAGGTCACGAAACAGTAGCAATTTTCTAGGCTCAAAGCACGAGAATTGAGATAGCAAGTACTATAATACACTACCAATTGAAGACTTTTCAGATTCTTTCTCTTTTTCAAGTTGATTGATAAAGCTTCTCTGAGCTGATTCTTTCTTAAAGTTTCGGTCAGCTCTTTGAGTTTCGATTTTCTCCAGGTCGAGTAGAGTTCGAGTTCGTCCGCGAGATTCGAGTGTTTTCCGGCGAGGTTCGGTCAGTCTTTCGCCTGTCAAGGTCCGATCGTGGTCCTGTGCATTGTCAAGTTTTAAAATAGTCGCGTATCTATTTAGAGGTCCATTTCCTTTCTCTTAATCTCTAAATCTTTATTTTATATATAATTTTGTGTTAGATCATGATTGAGTTTGAATTAAATGTGATAATGTTGATTACTCTATGTGTTGTGTATTGACTTGTTCTTGTTTAAAATCACTGCATCTTTAGACTTTTAAAATCACGAATCTGCTTTCAATTTGGTTACTCTTCGTTTCATAAGATTTGGCTTTATTTATAGCTTAATTAGTTTGGAAAATTAGAGATTGAGAACTGATTGAAGTAAATCGCTTTACAAAATCACTTATGAACATCGTAGTTTGCTTAGGTGCGAATAGTAAATCATCGTGACTATGTACGGTTCCCGTGGCATAGTTGTGATACATAAATCTCAATCCGAGTACGCGTTTTACGCGACTCGACCATAACTTCAAATAGTAATAAAAATAAACATGTCGTAAATCGCGGGTGCATTTCATGTGGCGCGGTTTGCAATGTGTACCAAAACAACAAGTGTACAACATCGTGACTTATTCCAGAAATAATTTCGTAAATAATAAATGCGGTTCAAAAGTAAAAAATGCACAATAGGTTTCAAACATACACTAAATCAAATAATTAGGCTAGTTATTAACAGTTGGGCGACCGTGCTAAAATCACGAAACTCGGGAGTGCCTCACACCTTCTCCCGAGTTAACAGAATTCCTTACCCGATCTTCTGTGTTCGCAGACCATAAATAAGAGTTAATTTCCTCAATTTGGGATTTAAAATAAATCGGTGACTTGGGACACCATAAATTATCCCAAGTGGCGACTCTGAAATAAATAAATAATCCCATTTCGATTAATGTCACTTAAATTGGAAAAAACTCTCATATCCCCTCGAGAAAAAAGAGGTGTGACAAGAGTGATAGCTATTATTTCTGTAAGGGATCGTTGATCAAGGCATTGATACACTCTCATATTATTGATAGAGAAAAACATACTGGCACATATATAGAAGATATCCTCTTGAGAGCTAATGCGTTGATTCATCTTGCATATTCATTAAATATCCCTCTATTCAATTCGATTTGTATTTCTTTCTTTGCACAGTCAATACTCAATATTATTTATACTCACTTTCTGATTTGTGCCACATTATACCACGTATCTTTAGGACTACATATAAATTCAACTCTATCCGTTTTTTGGGTATACAGTTTGGCGCCCACCGTGGAGCTAAGGATAACAGTGGTTGTTTGGTATGAATCTCTACAAAACACACCATTCTACACTTGCTCTTGGAAGTATCTTTAATTTCAGGTTGAAAACGACAAATTCTCAATTAATGGCCCTACATATGGACAACGAAACTGGCATTCAAGACGAGAACAACAACTTAACCCCTGGGGGTGGAAGGCCACTCATCAATCCCGTTGGAGCTCGGGTCGAAGAGCCAATCGACGTCAATTTACATGCGGCCATCGAGGTAAAACAACGTTCTGACCCTGAAAATAACACTTATGGTGGAACCCGGTCTGCAGCTCAAAATACCCAAAATGCTAAGGAAAACGAAATCAGTTTGCGTATGATCTTCGAGATGTTACAAGCTCAACAAGTAGCAATAGCCCGGTTGCATAGCCAAACCCAGACACCAACCAGACTCGAGCCCAGTCCACCCTAAGAAGTCACCCACAAAACGGGGTCAGCTATAGTAAGATCAAATGAACAAGAATCAGGGACTAATCCCGAAATTGTTAAGATGCTCGAAGAGATGACAAAACGAATAGAGTCAGGAGAAAGGAGAATCGAAGCAAACGATAAAGAAGTAAAAACATATAACTCCAGGGTTGATCAGATCCCGGGGGCACCACCGATATCGAAGGGCTTAGATTCCAAAAAATTCATAAAAAAAGCCTTTCCCCCCAAGCGTGGCTCCTAAACCGATCCAAAAAAAGTTTCTCATGCTCGAAATTCCTAAATATAACGGAACGACCGACCCTGACGAACATGTCACCTCTTACACATGTTCCATCAAAGGGAACAGTCTAGAGGATGATGAGATCGAATATGTATTATTGAAAAAAATCGTGGAGACCCTGTCAAAGGGAGCAATGATATAGTATTATAATTTACCGTCTCACTCTATCGATTCTTTTGCCATGCTTACAGATTCTTTCGTAAAAGTACATACTGTGGCCATAAAAGTCGGGACCAGGAAGTCGGACCTATTCAAGGTAAGACAAAAGGATAACGAGATGCTAAGAGAATTCGTATCTCATTTCAAAATGGAACGGATGGATCTACCACCAGTCACAGACGATTGGGTTGTTCAAGCTTTCACTCAAGGTCTAAACGAACGAAGCTCGATGTCTTCACGGCGGCTGAAGCATAACTTGATCGAGTACCCAGCTATTACTTGGGCTGATGTGCACAATCGGTATCAATCCAAAATAAGAGTTGGAGATGACCAGTTGGGTTCTGGGTCCAATATTAAAAGGGATATCGACCGAGAACCAAGGGCAAACAAGGATCGATATCGATCGTATAATGGAGATCGTAGGGGTAGCGAACCTTCACGCAACCTCGAACGATGTGAAAAGAGAAATGATCGAGGCCAAAGGTCTCGGGGGTTGATGAACAGGAATGGGTCCGACAGGCATACCATACCGAAGGAAGCACCTCGGTTGTCGGAGTATAACTTCAGCATCGATGCATCCGCTATCATGTCGGCTATCGGATGCATCAAAAATACTAAATGGCCTCGACCTATACAGACCGATCCTGCCCAGAGGAATCCCAATTAAATGTACGAATATCATGGCACTCATGGCCACAGAATGGAAGATTGCAGACAACTAAGAGAGGAGATAGCCCGGTTATTCAATAAAGGGCATCTTCGAGAATTTTTAAGTGACAGGGTCCAAAACCATTTCAAAAACAGGGATTTCAGTTAGACAAAATGAACAAGAAGATCCACAAAAACATCATTCACATGATCATGGATGGAATCGATACCCCTAAGGGCCGGTGCTTAAACGCACTAAGATGTCGATTGTAAGAGAAAAGTGATCCCGGACTCAGGATTACACCTGTGAATGAACCTTGTCCTTTAATAACGAAGACACAGAAGGAATCATGCAACCACATAATGACGCACTGGTAATATCTGTACTTATGAATAAAACTCAAGTTAAACGTGTGTTAATTGATCCAGGTAGTTCGTCCAACATCATTCGATCGAGGATCATAGAGCAACTCGGTCTACAGGACCAGGTCGTGCCCACAACCTTGGTACTAAAAGGGTTCAACATGGAATGTGAAACTACTAAGGGCGAAATAATCCTGCCAGTTAACGTGGCCGGAACCATCCAGGAAACAAAGTTCCACGTGATCGAAGGCGATATGAGATACAATGCCCTGTTCGAAAGACCGTGGATCCACAAAATGAGGGTTGTACCCTCGACCCTCCACCGGGTTTTGAAGTTCCCAATATCGGAGGGAATCAAAACAGACTACGGGGAGCAACCGGCTGCGAAATAAATGTTTGTTGTTGATGAAGTGATTCCGATATCATCATTATCGTCATCAAAAGGATTAGATTCGAAAGAGGAATGGAATACCAAATAGCAATCACAAACGTCAGCTTCAACCCAATTAGAGAATGAGAAGACTGACGAAGATGATGAGCATAGGATCCCTCGATCTTTCGAGGTTCCCGATGACTCCGACGCAACCCAATCAATAATCGAAGAACTGGAGCAAGTCATACTAATTGAATATCTGCCCGAAAGAAAGGTATACCTGGGCACGGGGTTAGATCCTAAGCTCGGGAGAAAGCTTATTCAATTTCTTATAGCTAACATAGACTGTTTCACTTGGTCCCATCTTGACATGACAGTGATCCCACCGGGAATCACCACTCATAAGCTGAGCTTGGACCCAAAATTTCACCCGGTGAAACAAAAAAGAATCCCCCAGTCCGAGGTCAAACACGCCTTCATCAAAGACGAGGTAACCAAACTTCTTAATATAGGGTCCATTCGAGAAGTAAAATACCCTGAATGGCTAGCAAATGTGGTGGTAGTCTCTAAAAAGGGGAACAAACTTAGAATGTGTATAGATTATAAAGACCCGAATAAAGCATGCCCTAAGGACTCTTTTCCTTTGCCTAATATCGATCGTATGATCGATGCCACGACCGACCACGGGACTCTCAATTTTCTCGATGCCTATTTTGGGTAGAACCAAATACAGATGAACCCGGAGGATCAGGAAAAGACCTCATTTATCACCAAGTACGGGACCTACTATTATAATGTAATGCCATTTGGCCTAAAAAAATGGTGGTGCAACTTATCAACGCTTAGTAAACAGAATGTTCGAAAGGAAAATAGGAAAATCAATGGAAGTTTATATTGATGACAAGTTAGTTAAACCCCTGCAAGCAAAGGACCATTTAAAGCATTTGCAGGAAACTTTCGACATACTAAGGGAGTACAATATGAAGCTCAATCCCGAAAAATATTCTTTCGGGGTTAGCTCGGGCAAGTTTCTCGGTTTCATGGTGTCCAATCGAGGGATCGAGATCAACCCCGATAAAATCAAAGCGATCGAGGACATCACAATGATAGATAATGTAAAGGCCGTGCAAAGGCTAACAGGACGGATAGCCGCCCTGGGATGATTCATTTCGAGATACTCGGATAGGAGCCACCGATTTTTCTCTCTGCTTAAAAAGAAAAGCAATTTTGCATGGACTCCGGAATGCCAGCAGGTTTTGGAAGAGCTAAAATGGTATCTATCGAGCCCTCCATTGCTTCATACCCCGAAGGTAAACGAACAACTTTACATATATCTAGCTGTCTCAGAGGTAGCGGTAAGTGGAGTCCTAATTCGAGAAGAACAAGGTACGCAATTCCCTATTTATTATGTCAGTCGAACTCTAGGCGAGGCCGAAACTAGACATCCACACTTTAGAAAAATTAGCGTTTGATTTAATAAGTGCCTCTAAGAAATTAAAACCATATTTCCAGTGCCATCCAATACATGTTGTAACAACTTATCCTCTACAAAATATTTTACACAAACCTAACCTTTTAGGTCGATTGGCCAAATGGTCATAGAGATCGGCGGGTACGACATCGAATACCGACCTCGAACCGCTATCAAATCTCAAATCTTAGCGGACTTCGTGGCTGACTTTACGCTGGCCTTTGTACCCGAGATCAAAAAGAAATTACTAATAAAATCGGGTACCTCTTCGGGAATTTGGAACCTCTTTACGGACGGTGTCTCAAACGCAAAGGGATCTGAACTGGTCGCCCACAGGTTATATAGTTAGGCAATCTATTAAAACTACAAAATTGACTAACAATGAGGCCGAGTGTGAGGCTGTGATTGCAGGTCTTGAGCTATCTAGAAGTTTGGGAGTCGAGGTCTTGGAGGCTAAATGTGATTCCCTCCTGGTAGTAAATCAAGTCAACGGGACTTTTGAAGTCTGGGAAGATCGAATGCAGAGGAACTTGGATAAATTGCAAATGACTCTACATCGATTCAAGGAATGGACTTTGCAACATATACTTCGAGAGAAGAACAACGAGGCCGACACTCTTGCAAACTTAGGGTCGTCGGCCGAGGATGACGAACTCAACTCGGGGACTGTCGTACACCTCATGAAATCGGTAATCGAAGAAGGTCATGCCGAGATAAACTCCACAAGTCTAACATGGGATTGGAGAAACAAATATATAGAGTACTTCAAGAATGGGAAACTTCCATCGGATCCTAAGGAATCAAGAACTCTACGCACAAAAGCGGCACGGTTCACTTTGTCCAATGATGGAACGCTGTTTAGAAGGACGTTCGATGGTCCACTGGCAATATATTTGGGACCGGGAGACACTGACTACATCCTACGTGCGATTCACGAGGGCACTTGTGGGAATCATTCCAGTGCCGATTCATTAGTCCACAAAATAATCAGAGCAGGATATTATTGGACCGATATGGGCAAAGATGCAAAGGAGTTCGTTCGAAAATGCGACAAATGTCAAAGGCATGCGCCCTTGATTCATCAACCCGGGAAACTTCTCCACTCGGTCCTATCTCTTTGGCCTTTCATAAAATGGGGAATGGACATCATAGACCCCTCCCATCGGCCCCAGGTAAGGCTCATTTTATTTTGTTTATGACTGATTATTTCTCTAAATGGATTGAAGCACAGACTTTCGAGAAAGTTAGAGAAAATAAGGTGATAGAATTCATTTGGGACCACATAATATGTCGGTTCGGGATGCCATCCCAGATTTTATGTGATAACGAAAAGCAATACATCGGAAGTAAGGTAACTAAATTTCTCGAAGACCACAAAATCAAAAGGATCATATCAACACCTTATCATCCCAACGGAAACGGACAGGCCAAATCGACCAACAAAACTATCATCCAAAATCTTAAGAAAAGATTAACCAACGCAAAAGGAAAATGAAGAGAAATACTACCCGAAGTCTTATGGGCATACCGCACAACCTCAAAATCGAGTACCGGAGCGACACTATTCTCGTTGGTTTATGACGCCGAAGCTATTATCCCAGTTGAGATCGGAGAACCTAGCTTCAAGTTTCAATATGCAACAGATGAGTCAAATAACAAGACGATTAACACGAGACTAAAATTATTGGACGAAAAAAAAAGTGGCTCTCGTCCGATTAGCCGCCCAAAAACAGCGGATCGAAAGGTATTATAAGTGAAGAACCAATCTTCGATACTTTAAAATCGGGGACTTAGTGCTAAGGAAAGTCACCCTCAACACCCGAAATTCAAATGAAGGAAAACTGGGTTCGAACTGGGAAGGACCGTATCAGGTTCTCAAAATCATCGGAAAAAGATCCTACAAGCTCGGTGTAATAAACGGCAAACAACTACCAAGCAATTGGAACGTGTCGCACCTAAAACGTTACTACTGTTAAGGTACAAACCCCCCCCCCCCCCCCCCATGCTCATTTATATTTAGAAATTAACCCTTGCAGTGATCGATCAGAAACAAGGATGGAATATTCACCTCGAAGCCTTTAGGCCTGAAAGCACGCGTTGCACTCTTTTTCCCTTAGACCGGTTTTATCCCAAATGGGTTTTTCGACAAGGTTTTTAATGAGGCAACCAGTGATCGTGCTAACTTAGAACAATTCAACAGTATCCAAGGCCTCTTTATAATCAACCACGAATACTGGAGGCATTACCATCAAATATATTAAGTTCGATGCAAGAAGGTTACTTCATGACAATAGGGTTTCGATAGGAAAAATAGTAAGAGCCAAATGGTCAAAACAAACCATGCTCGTGTAGTTTGCTCGATCCCTGGTACAAAACATGAACAAGTGTATAATGACATAAAGAGAAATTTCTCCTTTACCGATATCTTATATCTCAGAATCCATCCTTTATTTCGCGATCTATTATGCAAACAGGCTTAAGGGCCGACCATTACCCCATAAAACGGGGACTGCCAACCGAAAAATCAACAAGATCGAGCCCCACATAAGCCTACACGCTAACTTATAAAGCCCACAGGCTACATTACTTCGAGTTCGAGCAATCACTCATTCGACTACTAAGTCTGCGGGCTACATTAAGCCTAAGGGCTAATCTTATTTCGAGTTCGAGCAATCACTCACTCGGCCATAAAGCCTACGGGCTACATTAAGCCTAAGGGCTAATCTTATTTCGACTTCGAGCAATCACTCACTCTATCATAAAGCCTATGGGCTACATTAAGTCTAAGGGCTAATCATATTTCGAGTTCGAGCAATCACTCACTCGACCACTAAGAATACGGGCTACATTACTTTGAGTTCGAGCAATTACTCACTCGACCATAAAGCCTACGGGCTACATTCCTTTGAGTTTGAGCAATCACTCACTCAACTACTAAACCTACGGGCTATATTAAGCCTAAGGGCTAATCTTATTTCGTGTTCGAGTAATCACTCACTCGACCATAAAGCCTACGGGGTACATAAAGCCTAAGGGATAATCCTTTATCGAGTTCGAGCAATCACTCACTCGACCATAAAGCCTACGGTCTACATTACTTCGAGTTCGAGCAATCACTCACTCGACTACTAAGCCTACGGGCTATATTTAGCCTAAGGGTTAATCTTATTTCGAGTTCGAGCAATCACTCACTCGACCATAAAACCCACGGGCTACATTACTTTGAGTTCGAGAAATCATTCACTCGACCACAAAGTCGATGGGCTACATTACTTCGAGTTCGAGCAAGCACTCACTCGACCACTAAGCCTAGGGGCTACATTACTTCGAGTTCGAGCAATCACTCACTCGACCATAAAGCCTACGAGCTACACTACTTCGAATTCGAGAAAACAAATACACTCAACTATTAAAGCCTAAGGGATACTTTTTAATTCAAGTTCGAGCAAACGCTCACTTGGTTATAAAGACTAACTTCGATCAAATTGCCTAAAGCCTCAAAATTTATGAAAACTTTCATAAGACATGAATGAAACAAAATCTTTGCAAGGCAGAGAATAAAACAGAGACAAGCCGGGAAAGGAAAAGATCTTTATATATATATATATATATATATATATATATATATATATATATATAGGATATTTACAACGTCCGATCAGGACCCTACACAAAAAATCAAAATGGAAAAAACTCTAAGTTTCCTACTTTTCTCCGGGGGTAGTCTCTTCTCTATCGGGCTCCTCCCCGCTCTCAGACACACTCTTGCTCCCATCATCATCATAATCATCATCGGAAGCCAAGGCTCCGGCATCCGCTTCAAGCCCTTTAGCCTTTTTTATCTCTTCGGTAAGATTGAAACCTCGAGCATGGATCTCCTCGAAGGTTTCCCTCAGAGATTGGCATTTGGCGAGTTCAGCAACCCAATATGCTCGAGTTTGAGCGGTCTCAGCTGCCTTTTTTGCCTGTACTTGAGCGACTTCAGCATCGGCCCGATAGATGAACACGAATGCATCCACCTCGGCCTTTGCTTTTTTAGCTTTAGATTTGGCCTTGGCAAGTTCGGAAGCCAACCGAGCCTCGAGTTCCTCTATCTTTCTTGCTTGAATCGAGCTCTTCTCCTTCATGCCTTGGAGTTGACTTTCAGCCGATGATAATTGGGCTCGAGCAGTCTCTTTCCCTGCAGCCAGGCGGTCCATGCCTTCTTTCCACCCTAAGGCCTCTACCCTTATCGTATCGACCTCCTCACGAAACAGCCCGATCACCTCAAGCTTCTGCTGCAACTGTGAGATCGAAATATTAGCCACCGTTCCCGAATTGAGCCCATGAGTTTTTAAGATTATCAATACTTGCTCGGTCAGGTCGGTCTGATCTTGGTATGCCTTGCCCAATTCGGCTCGAAGATCTTTGATCTCTTCCTCTTTTTGCCCATTAAGAAGTTTGAGGGCATTTCTCTCCTCCGAAAGCCCTCGAAAATCGTCCTCACGTCGGCTTAACTCCGTTCGAGACTTGGAAAACTCCTCTTGATAAAGAGCTAAAGCCTATATGAAAAAGAGAAAAAGTTAGGCAGAAAATGGAAAAATATGACATCAACAAAGGGAATCGAGACTTACCCCGATTCAGGGTTCGTTGAACCTCGAAGAAAAGACCCGATGCGTTACTCGGGTCGGCAACATCCTCAATACCGGTAAATAAATCACAAAAGAGGTCATCCCCTCATGGGCCCCGTCTACCTCGTGGGTCTCCAAAGCTCGGTCTTCCCGAATTGCCCATTCGGAAAAAGCCGGGAGAGTAGGTGAGTCTCCGATTACTATTTCCCCAAGCGAATCGCTTGGGGCATTCCCCTCAGTTCGGAGAGCTTCAGGGCTGACCCCTTCATATATACCCACCATTTGTTGACTTCGGTGGGAGGCATCCTCGATCTCTAAAAACTCGAGAACTTTGCCCGAGTCCTTCTCCGACATCCCCTCAGTTCGAGATGGAGCCTCGTCAAACGCTATCGACCCAGTTGCCTTTGAGGCATCGATGGTTTTCTTCACTCGGGCCACCAATATGGACCCGTCATTTTTTTTTTCTTCTTCTTCTTCTTCTTCGTCTTTATCCCTTTGACACCGAGATGATTCTTTGGTCAAAGGGATAGTCTTCTTCCTCGGCTTACGAGCCGTCTTTATCTTAAGTTTTGGGTCCTCGGAGGTAGAGGCCCTTTTTCTTTTGTTGTCCTTCACCGGTTTTGGAACCGGGGTCAAAGTCTTTTCCTCGCCAGACGGGGTCTTCATGACTGCATCTTTGCCCATGCCTACATTTTATGCATCCGCGACATGCTATCCGCACCTGCGGCTCACCATCCGCAGGTGCGGCCACACCAGTAGCCTTACACCAACAACTTCCAGCTGCATTTCTCAACTTCGACAAATCTGTTAATCACCCGAAATCACCCCGAGGCCCTCGGGACCTCAACCAAAAAAATACCAACAAGTCATATATCAACATACCAACTTAGTCGAACCTTCGAATCACTCAAAACAACATCAAATCACCAAATTATTCTCGGATTCAAGCCTAAGAACTTCTAAATTTCCAAATTTGGCAACCGATGCCGAAACCAACCAAACCAGGTCCAAATGACCTCAAACTTTGCACACACATCACAAATGACACTACGAACCTACTCCAACTTTCGGAATTTCATTCCGACCCTGATATCAAATTTTTTCCACTGCCGACCGAAATCGCCAAATTTTTAATTTCGCCAATTCAAGCCTAATTCTACCATGGACCTCCAAATCACATTTCGAATGCACTCCTAAGTCTAAAATCAGCTAACGCAGCTAACAGAACCATCAGAATTCAAATCCGAGATCATTTACACATAGGTCAATATCAGGGCTATAACTCTCAAAACGACAGGCCGGGTCGTTACATCCTCCCCCTCTTAAACAAACGTTCGTCCTCGAACGTGCCAAGAGTTGTTCTCAAAACCATCAAGAACTCTCTCCGAACCCCAATGGCACAAAACAAATCCGTCAGGACTGAATCCTTCTAACTCAACCAAGCTACGCAAACCACCAAAAAGCCAAGGACATTGCCACAAAAACCTATAGAACTCATTACCTCATACACACCCAAAGAATTAATCATACACATTACCATGCCGATCCAACCTACTACTAAGATGTCATATCTATCCGAGTTCCTTCTGAATTTCCTTCGAATTGATACTTTGCCCCGCCATAACACCACAATCCTCAACTGAGACTCACCACACGAGACCTAAGCATAAAACCACACCGCCCTAAGGCTCATAAGCCGCTGAATACTCTCTTAAATATCCCCAAAAGTACCACAAGCACGCGCTCACACAATCAACACCCCAGTGCTCAAGCTACAGTCAAAACCCGGCCTCATGTCCTCTGTCCTCCAGACTGGCCCGACATCAACACACAGAAATCATATCTCGCACCTCATCTAGGGAATCACAAGTCGTCAATGCACAACTGATACCGAGCGTCCATGTGTGCATACAAATGCGTGAAAGGAATTCAAAGAGTTACACTTCAAGCTGAATCAATACACACGAAAAGAATTCAAGAATGTGAAGTTTTCCTAAAGGTTCTGCAGCGTCTCGAAGATAAGTACAAACGTCTCCGTACCGATACACAAGACTCTACTAAACCCGCTCATGACTCATGAGACCTATGTAACCTAGGCTTTGATACCAACTTGTCACGACCCAAAATCTGACCATGGTCGTGATGGCGCCTATCGTGTTACAAGGCAAGCCTACTTCCCAAAATATTATTATTAAACCGATTATAAGAATTTAATAAAATATTTCAACATTTGAATTTATCATAAACTAAATCAACTCTAAATATAATTTTAGAAATACGGAAACGAGTCCCAAAATTCAGGGTGTCACTAAGTCATGAGCGTCTAAATCTATGAGCTATGAAATGGAAACTTTCTAACTGTCAATACAGTCCAAAAGAAGAAATGATAAAAGGAGTAACAAGGTCTTGCGGACGCTAGCAGCTACCTTGCAATCTCCCCAGATAGCCGGCCTGAACTCAACGATCGTCGCGCTCTAACTCACCTGGATCTGCACATAAAGTGCAGAGTGTAGTATGAGTACAACCACCTCAGCAAGTAACAGAAATAACTAAGGAACTGAGCAATAGTGACGAGCTAAGTAAAACAGTCCAATTATTTATTTTCACAATTTAAAATATAAACAGAAATAAACAGGTAAATTCCATAACTCAGCAAATGCCACAAAGAAGTTTAATAGATAAATGCAACAACAACACAAATAAATACAACCTCACAACAGTGTCACTCCATCACTCATCACTCGCACTCATACTCAACACTCAATACTCAAAACACTCAACACTCTACGCTCACTGGGGGTGTGTACAGACACCAGAGGGACTCCCAAAGTCCAAGCGCTAAGCACGGACAACTCACGTGCCATCATATCAATACCTGGATCCGCACGGTCAACTCACGTGCTACGCGGACAACTTATGCGCTATGGTATCAAAAACCTGGACCCGCACAGTCAACTCACATGTTACGCGGACAACTCACGCGCTATGGTATTAATATCCTCACAACTCGGCCCTCGGCCTCACTCAATCATGTACCTCACTAGACTCACCATCATCAACAATAAGGGAACACAACCCACATCAAGTATCACCGCATATTATCAATTAATAGAGACTGAGGTAAACATGTACAATAATTTCTATGATTGAGTACAAATAATGTGAGCATGAATAAAGCCTAAGCATGATCTCTAACATAAAGGCAACCAAGTTCAACAACAAATAAACACATAACCACAGATAATAGCCATTAGGCCTCACGGGACGGACCAAGTCTCAATCCCTCGCGGTGCACACCCACACACTCGTCACTTAGCGTGGGTATCACTTTCAAACAATCACGTGATGTCAAATCTCCGGGTTTATACCCTCAAAGCTAGAGTTAAAACTGTTACTTACCTTAACAATGTAAAATCCTACTCCGAGATGCCCTCGTCTCTGGACTCGATTTCCAAATGCTCTGAATCTATTCACAATCAGTACAATACCATCAATATACGCTAATGGAATGAATTCCACAAGAAAAAACTATAAAATATGCCAAAAATCTAAAATCGGCCAAAACCCGATCCCCGGCCCACGTCTCGAAATCAGTCAAAAATAGCAGAATAATAAACCTCGTCCTCTCCCGAGTCTAAGCATATAAAATTCATCAAAATCCGACATCGTTTAGTCCTTCAAATCCTTAAATTACTTCTCAAAATATTCCAAGCCCTAACCCCTCATTTTCACTAATTACAACGATTAAACAACGAAAAATCACCATATATACAAGTATTAAGGCTCAAGTAACTTACCTCAATGAAGCCCCCTAGATTCCCCCTTCAAATCTCTCCCAAAAGCTCCAAAATCGGATAGAAATGGTGAAGAATGCACCAAAATTCGCGAAGTGTGATATATAGGATCTGCCCCAGGGATTCCGCACCTGCGGTCCCAGGTGCGCATCTGCGAAAGTCACTTAGACGCCAAGCTTTGCACCTGCGGCTGCCCCTTCGCATCTGCGGGCTCGCATGTGCGATCCTCTCTTCCGCACCTGCGCTCAATGCCAAGCCTCCATTTTCCGCATCCGCGACATGCCATCCGCACCTACGATCATCGCACCTGCGGTTCACCATCCGCAGGTGCGGCCACGCCTGTAGCCTTACACCAGCAGCCTTACACCAGTAGCTTCCAGCTGTATTTCTCAACTTCGATAAATCCGTTAACCACCCGGAATCACCCCGAGGCCCTCGGGACCTCAATCAAAAAAATAACAACAAGTCATATATCAACATACCAACTTAGTCGAATCTTCGAATCACTCAAAATAACATTAAATCACCAAATTACCCTCAGATTCAAGCCTAAGAACTTCTAAATTTCCACGTCTGAATGACCTCAAATTTTGCACACACATCACAAATGACACTACGAACCTACTCCAACTTCCGAAATTCCATTCCGATCCCGATATTAAATTTATCCACTGCCGACCGAAATCGCCAAATTTTCAATTTCGCCAATTCAAGCCTAATTCTACCACGGACCTCCAAATTACATTCCGGACGCACTCCTAAGTCCAAAATCAGCTAACGGAGCTAATGGAATCATCAGAATTCAAATCCGAGATCGTTTACACATAGGTCAACATCCGATTGACTTTTCTAACTTAACTTTCTAACTAAGAGACTAAGTGTTCATTTCACTCCAAAACTACTCCGGACCCAAACCTACCAACTCGATACAACTTAACACCGCTGAACAACACATAAAGAAGCAGGAATGGTGAAACGGGGCTATAACCCTCGAAACGACAGGCCGGATCGTTACATCCATGATCAAGGCATTGATACACTCTCATATTATTGATAGAGAAAAACATAGTGACACATATATAGAAGATATCCTCTTGCGAGCTAATACATTGATTCATCTTGCTTAATAATTAAATAGCCCTCCATTCAATTCGATTTGTATTTCATTTTTTACACAGTCAATACTCAATATTATTTCTACTCACTTTCTGATTTGTGCCAAATTATACCACGTATCTTTAAGACTACGTATAAATTCAACTTTATTCGTTTTTCGGGTAAACAACACTCTTTCATACTAACGAACTAATTATTTGGCTAGATAAATGTACTAAACTATGTAATTACACTCAAACCCAATTACTAGGTATTTATCCAAACATGCTCTTTAATTTGCTAATAATTTTACTAGTGAAAAATCGCAATAAGGGACTCCGATTCTGAAGAGAGAGACCAAAATGAAACGAACAAAAGCCATAAAGGTTCAACAAGAAAAACAGGGATACATTCGAGAAGGACACAACAATAGTCCTTCCATACTCGTGTACTTTACTGGTAAGCTACTCGCTTATTCCAGCTGCCACGTTTCTCAATAGTTACATCATTAAACCAAATGCTATTGGTTGTGAAACGTGTCTCCTTCAATCAACCGTTCATTTCAACAAATCAATTAACGACAAAGCGAGTACAGTCTTATATTTCACTCGCGAGCGTTCGCCGCCTAAACAGTGAAACTCAAAGCCGACAGTGGAGGGAATTAGAAAACTCAAGTACTCAACTAAGCAGTCAAAAGAGAAAAAGAGATGTGAACTTCTCCGACAAAAGTTGTGATTTTAGTCCCTCAATTATTAATAAGTTTCAAATTTGTTAATTATGAGATTAACTTTAACTTTCAAAGAGAATCAATATGTGCATCTTTATCCTTCTCCTTCCAACTTTTTACCAATTTAATCGATCCTTAAATAATAAATCGCGTAAAAGGCATGCCGCTTAATAAACTGTGAAACCCACTAACCAATTATCTTAGCTCGACGATATAAAATTTCCAATTATATAATTATGCTCTATTTAAGATCTTTGCATTCTATAATTAAATACGTAATTATATGATATTTGAAAATTTTCTAAAATTATGAATTTTCTAAGTATGAGATTTACCTCTACAAAAAAGTGCATACAAGTATCTAAGCATAACAAAACTTCTAATTTTAGTATAATAATAGAAATTAAGGGGCTGTTTTGCTTATAAATAAGTTATGTGGAGATTAATAGTGCATGAATTGTAATGTAGAGATACAACAATTATTTCATGTTAGAATATTTAGTCTAGATATATTACATTACTCCTATACAATGTATACTTTATGATATGTATATACTTTTTTAACGAAAAGAGTTTGCTTAATATCGTACTAATAGTTAGTCTTTATATTTCAGTATTATTAATCTATATATTATTAATTATTGCTTACTTATTTTTATACTATCTTGCATAAATATACATATTCCAACATTATTTATGTATGGATCTTTTTTGGGTGTTTTTAATCAATGTATTTCTAATAGCCATATTTTTATTCTATATTTAAATTGCTTAAATTAGTGCATAAATTTTTTCATAATTTATACAGATATTATTTATAAAAAAATAAAAATAACAACCAAATATTGTTTCAATTAACGCTTGACCGTATAGAAGATTAAATTTCCTTACTAATCCAACTAAACATTATTAATCTCTTGATCTGAAATTAAATATGTATCTCTTTCTTTTTCAATTCTTCAAATAGTGTTTACTTTTTAAAGAAGGTACTTCCTCAGCTTCCTTTTATTGGTTCAGTATTAACTTGGTACTCCCTTAAGGAGTTATTTATCGAGAATTTGTTTTATTAAATTATCTGTATTAATGATAATTAAAATCCTACCAACAAAGCAAGAATTGAAAAGTTAATAAATTTCTCTTGATTTATTAAAAGAGATAGGTAAGAAAAATTATTTTTAATATATTGTATTAGTAAAAGAAAACAAGGGAAGTGACTTTTTAAACATATTAAAGTGTACCAATTTTTTTAGAAGTTACACTACTCACGTTTTCTATTCTCATTACATCTTCTTATTCTTTGGAAAAACTTCTCTTTTTGTTTTGATATTGTCAACGTCCCGAAAAAAAATTCCTTTATTAGTGATTCGGCTTTCTATCTTAAAAAAAGATAACGAAATAAAAAGTCACTATATATTTCCCATAGAAGAATTGAAGATTAAGATATGCTCATAAAACATCTTTCAGTACCAAAATTTGAATTTCCCATTGCTCAAGGGACCAAAGAGCAATTTCCCCCTATCTTCACATATTTCTCTTACTTTTCTCTTATTGTTTTATTACCTATAAATAAATGAAAACTACTTCAAACAAAGATCCCTGTTTTCTCTCTCTCCAGTTTGAACTTGTCTGTTTTCTAGAGAGAGAAAGAAAAGAAGAAAGGAGAGAGAGAAATTTGAAGCATTGCGTAATGGCGTTCGTATCTTTCCTTGGAAGAGCTCTCTTCGTATCCGTCTTCGTTCTCTCCGCCTATCAAGAGTAAGCTTTTCTCTTCAGATCTGCTCTTCTTTTTTCACTTGTACTGTATGTATTTTTCACGCACATCAATGTATTCAGCATCTACTTATCTCAATTTAATTGCATTTAGTTATCTGTGTTTGTGATTTGGTTTGGTGTATGGATTTTTGTGTATAGTGAGGGAAGCTAGGTTTTTTTTCGTTGTTTACAGAGAGATGGATCCAGAATTTTAAGTTGATGCGAAATATGATAATACGAGTTGACCTAATATATTTAAATTTCAATTTTTTTTAAATATGGTTTGTGTTGCAAGTTGCAACCTTGTTGGTTTGCCTGTACTAGCCAGCATGCAGATCCGCCCATTTTTTGTGGGGTGTTAAGAGTGTCCTGCATTAGTTGCAGAGGCAGGTAATGAGTTTTGGATTCTAGCCCTTTTGAGTTAGAGTTACTGGGTTCCAAATTTATTAGTAGTTTTTCACAGATATACTATGTCTCAAAAATTCCGCCTCTGGTGATAGTCTCTATGCGGTAGCTAGATAAACCTGCCTACCAAGGTTAGAGCTTATGGTTAACTCAGACCCGCTGAGTGTTGTAATTGAGATTCAATCTGGAATCTTAGGTGGTTAATGCCTTGAACATTAGGTCATTGGCGACTAGATCTTGACCATGTTTAAACTTGGTTCAATTGATTTGTTTGCAGAGATGGACCATTGGATGAATTAGTGTAATGGAATTGAAATTGGGGTTTTGAATCGGTTCATGTAGTCGGATCAGTTCCTGAGCCGGGGGTCTACTGGAAACATCCTCTCTGCCTTCTTAAAGGCAGGTGTAAGGTCTGCGTACGCTGTACCCTCCCCAGACCCCACTTGTGGGATTACACTGGGTTGTTGTTTGTCATGTAGTCGGATCTGCCATATCCCAATGTTTTTATGTTACCTTCCTTGACTTGGATGTTGAATTTAGGAAGCTTTGGGTTGGGAACTGTTTTTTTTTTTTGGCTCTGTGTATTGATCCATTCAAGGTGTAGATTTACAACTATGTGACTGACTATATGGCATGACGGGATACATAGCTTGACTCCAGACCTAGGTTATTATGCCTTCTTGTGTACATCATTGATTGAAGCATGCCTATTATGTTGGCAGTTGATATGTTGTTAAAACTACTGGTCGGGTTGATCTATCGTTGGAGTTTTATATCGCTAGAGGGGAATTCTATTGTTGAAGTTGGTATTGGGAGCTTGATATCTTTTGTATTTTTGGTGTGTTATTGTTTTGGATGTAATCATCAACAACTAAGGCTGTTCCATGGTATGGTATGAGTGTTCTATAGTGTAACTGTCTTACAATTCTCTCTTCTGAGTCTGTCATTGTATACTAGTTTAGCATATAAATACTCTTGCCCGATCAATAAACTTTAGTTCTTCTTGACTTATCTAATTTCTACAGCATTTTTAAAAGAAGTTATCTGCCAATTCTATAAACACATTATTGAACTCATTTTCAAATTGATTGAACAAGCAATTCTTTTTTTGATGCAATTCTTAAGCTTATACTGGTGTACAATCTTTGTTAGTATGTAAGCCAATTCTTAAGGACGTAATGACTACTTGGATAATATTCCTTTTGCCCCATTTTATGTGCATGGGTGATATCTAACCTTCCTCAAGTCCGAAAAAGGTCGATAACTTGTGTTCATTGCCACATTGTGTTGAAAGCTGTGTATAAACTTTTCTCTTTGGTGGGTGGGGATCAGATAAAGAAAGCACATTCTACTTTTGTCTTGTTTCCTCTCTTTTTGAAACTCCTGTACTACCAAAGAGCTGTTAGATGAAGGCAAAAATAAATCTGTTAGAGGGCAATAACAAAATGCTGTGAAACATATACTGCGGTGCAAACATGTAGTTATAGCAGCAACGATATGCAGTCATTATCTTTTCTGCTGTAGCATCATTCTTCAAGAAGCATTTAGACTTGGAAAGGAAGATACCTTCAAGGATGATCCTCCTCTGCAATTTAACTGTCTTAAGTATTTTTGGGAAGATATGCAACGAATGTTTTGGATTTGAGTGGAATTTATATGGACGGTTTATATGAATAGTCCTATAGCTGATGCTACTGGATTTTGATGCTTAGTTCATTGATTGATATGTATGCATTGGTTGCTTTCTGCCGGAAAACTTAGGAAGAAAAACTATTGGCTATCTTGGACAGTAATACTAACTGCATCATTCATTTACTGCTACTGGTTATAGGTTCAGTGAATTTGGGGCAGATGGCGGGCCTGCAGCAAAAGCATTAAGACCAAAGTTCAATATTTTCTCAAAGCATGTGGCAACTCACACTGGATTTCAAGTACCACATGTAGAGGTAACTATTTGGCTTGGCTTATTTGACTTTTTCTCTAGTTCTATCCAATTTAACATTTTGTATGTGATTCACAGATGAAACATCTTATTCTGGGGGCCATAGTAATGAAGGGTCTTGGCAGCCTTCTATTCATTTTTGGCAGCTCTCTTGGAGCTTATATTCTGGTTTGTATCATGCTATCTGTTGTTTTCTCGTTGGACTTTCTTTGAATTATGCCCCCCTTCTTTTGTGGGAATTCATTGAGAAGGGCATTTGCTTGAACCTTCTCGTTTCATACAACTAATCTTGATTTTGTTATTGGTTTATGCAGCTGCTGCATCAAGCCATTGCTTCCCCCATCTTGTATGATTTCTACAACTATGATGTTGACAAGAAAGAATTTGTTCAACTCTTTTTCAAGTTTTCTCAGGTTAGGCATTGGATTGCTCTCTAAATTATTATATCTTAAAACTTATTCTACCAAATTTTGATTTGTTTGATTGTCTTATCTGCAATTTTCCTAATGCGTCCTCTGTTCTCACTCTTTCGAACAGAACTTGGCATTGCTTGGTGCACTCCTCTTCTTCATTGGCATGAAGAACTCTATGCCCAGGAGATCCTCTAAGAAGAAGGCTCCCAAGTCAAAAACAAATTAAGAGAGAGGTGCAATTTTGTTGCATGTTTTCACAGTACCATAGTCGGAGGGATTTTCTTGTAAGCTTTGAATTTTTGCAGCTTTACTGCATTTACCTCTTGTTCTATTTTGGTTGAACTTTCCCAACTTTTTTTAAGCATTTATCTTTTTGTTTTCCTTTTGCTTGCAATTTTAAACTTCACTAGAATTATTTAGATAACAGCGCGACAAGAGGAATATCTAGTTGATACTATTGTTGGTTCTCTTGCATTCAAGCCCTCAATTTGCAGCAGTTTCATTATTTCACCCACAGATTGAAAATGTGATAGAGTTCTGCACAAGTTTTTAATTTGGTTTTATGTCTATTACCTTATCCTTTAAACATTTAAGTACCGTTCCAGCCATAGCAAATCAAATCTTGATATGTTTTGAGGGGCGGTCTGGTGGGACAAGGGATAATAATTTCGGAATAAAATACTGCATTATTTTATCTTGCTTATGCGTATTTTATCTTTTTCTATATTTTATCCTGGTAACCAAACGACTCCTAAGGATCTTTACAGCTGTGAATATCTGATATATGCCAAATGGGTCTTTTTTTAAAAGAAAAGGACCTAAAGTTATGTAGTTGCGCACTAAACACGCGTCTATGAAGAACAAATCAGGGAGGACCAGTGGGCCACTAATAACTCTAAGGGGCCATTTGGTTGGAAATAAGTTATTCCAAAATTAATTATTTCGGGATTATTTATTCCGGAACTACTTATCCTACCTTCCCATAAGGATAAAAAAATATTACAATCTGTGATAACTAATTACGAGATTAGTTATACTACGATTTTATCTCGGGACATCTCGAGATATATGCCAAATGAATCTTTTTTTAAATGAAAAGGACCTAAAGTTATGCAGTTGCGCACTAAACACGCGTTTATGAAGAAAAATCCAGCTTTTGCAACAGCTTTTGCAAGTAGTAAATGTTGGTGATATTTTTTCAACAGTGGTCGATTCAACTAGTAGGGAGGACCAGTGGGCCATTAATAATTTTAAGGAGTCGTTTGGTTGGAAATAAGTTATCCCAAAATTTATTATTTCGGGATTATTTATTCTGGAACTAGTTATCCTACCTACCCATGAGGATAAAAAAATATAACAATCCCGAGATAACTAATCACAGGATTAGTTATACCACGATTTTATCCCGTGATATCTCGAGATATATGCCAAATGAGTCTTTTTTTAAAAGAAAAGGACCTAGAGTTATGCAGCTGTGCACTAAACACGCGTTTATGAAAAAAAACCCAGCTTTTGCCTGTAGTAAATGTTGGTGATATTTTTTCAACATTGATCGATTCAACTTGTAGGGAGGATATTTTTTCAACATTGATCGATTCAACTTGTAGGGAGGACCAGTGGGCCACTAATAACGCCAAAGGGTCGTTTGGTTGGAAATAAGTTATCCCAAAATTAATTATTCCATGATTATTTATTCCGGAACTAGCTATCCTACCTTTTCATGAGGATAAAAAAATATTACAATCCCGGAATAACTAATCACGGGATTAGTTATATCACGATTTTATCCCGAAATATCTCGAGATATATGCCAAATGAGTCTTTTTTTAAAAGAAAAGGACCTAAAGTTATGCAGTTACGCACTAAACACTCATTTATGAAGAAAAAAACCAATTTTTGCCTGTAGTAAATGTTGGTGATATTTTTTCAACAATGGTCGATTCAACCTGTAGGGAGGACCAGTGGGCCACTAATAACTCTAAGGGGTTGTTTGGTTGGAAATAAGTTATCCCAAGATTAATTATTCCGGTATTATTTATTCCGGAACTAGCTATCCTACCTTCCCATGAGGATAAAACAATATTACAATCCTAAAATAACTAATCACGAAATTAGTTATACCACAATTTTATCCCGGGATATCTAGAGATATATGCCAAATGGGTCTTTTTTTAAAAGAAAAGGACCTAAAGTTATGCAGTTGCGCACTAAACACGTTTATGAAGAAAAAATCAGCTTTTGCCGTTAGTAAATGTTGGTGATATTTTTTCAACAATGGTCGATTCAACTTGTAGGGAGGACGAGTGGGCCACTAATAACTCTAAGGGGTCGTTTGGTTGGAAATAAGTTATCCTAAGATTAATTATTTTAGGATTATTTATTCTGGAACTAATTATCCTACCTTCCCATGTGGATAAAAATATATTAAAATCCCGAGATAACTAATCACAGGATTAGTTATACAACGATTTTATCCCGAGATATCTCGAGATATATGCCAAATGGGTCTTATTTTCAAAGAAAAGGACCTAAACTTATGCAGTTGAGCACTAAACACGCGTTTATGAAGAAAAAACCAGCTTTTGCCTGTAATAAATATTGGTGATATGTTTTCAACATTGATCGATTCAACTTGTTGGGAGGACCAGTGTGCCACTAATAATTCTAAGGGACGTTTGGTTGGAATTAAGTTATCTCAAGATTAATTATTTCAGGATTATTTATTTCGGAACTAGCTATCCTACCTTCCCATGAGGATAAAAAACTATTACAATCCCGGAAAAACTAATCACATGACTAATTATACCAAGATTTTATCTCGGGATATCTCGAGATATATGCCAAATGGGTCTTTTTTTAAAAGAAAAGAACCTAAAGTTATGCAATTGCGCACTAAACACTCGTTTATGAAGAAAAAAAATAAGCTTTTGCCTGTAATAAAAGTTGGTGATATTTTTTCAATTGTGGTCGATTCAACTTGTAGGGAGGATCAGTAGGCCACTAATAACTCTAATGAGTCGTTTGGTTGGAAATAAATTATCCCAAGATTAATTATTCTAGGATTCTTTATTCCGGAACTAGCTATCCTACCTTCCCATTAGGATAAAAAAATATTACAATCTCGGGATAACTAATCACGAGATTAGTTATACCACGATTGAATCCCGGGATATCTCGAGATATATGCTAAATGGGTTTTTTCAAAAAGAAAAGGACCTAAAGTTATGCAGTTGTGCACTAAACACGCGTTTATAAAGAAAAAACCAGCTTTTGCATGTAGTAAATGTTGGTGATATTTTTCCAACAGTGGTCTATTCAACTTGTAGGGAGCACCAATGGGCCACTAATAACTCTAAAGGGTCGTTTGGTTGGAAATAAGTTATCCCAAGATTAATTATTCTGGAACAAGTTATCCTATCTTTCCATGAGGATAAAAAAATATTACAATCACGGGATAACTAATCACGAGATTAGTTATACTACGATTTTATCCCGAGACACCTCGAGATATATGCCAAATGAGTCTTTTTTTAAAAGAAAAGGACCTAAAGTTATGCAGTTGCGCACTAAACACACGTTTATGAAGAAAAAACCAGCTTTTGCCTGTAGTAAATATAGGTGATATTTTTTCAACAGTGGTCGATTCAACTTGTACGGAAGGCCAGTGGGCCACTAATAATTCTAAGGGGTCGTTTGGTTGGAAATAAGTTACCCCAAAATTAATTATTTCGGGATTATTTATTCTGGAACTAGTTATCCAACCATCCCATGATGATAAAAAAATATTACAATTCCGGGATGACTAATCGCGGGATTAGTTATACCACGATTTTATCCGGGGATATCTCGAGATATATGCCAAATCGTTTTTTTTTTTTAAAAAAAGAAGACCTAAAGTTATGCAATTGCGCACTAAAAACACGTTTATGAAGAAAAAACTAGCTTTTGCCAGTAATAAATGTTGGTGATATTTTTTCACTAGTGGTCGATTCAACTTGTAGGGAGGACCAATGGGCCACTAATAACTCTAAGGGGTCGTTTGGTTGAAAATAAGTTATCCCCAAATTAATTATTGTGGAATTATTTATTCCAGAACTAGTTATCCTACCTTCCCATGAGGATAAAGAATATTACAATCTTGGGATAACTAATCACGGGATTAGTTATACCGCGATTTTATCCCGTGATATCTCGAGATATATGCCAAATGGGTCTTTTTTTAAAAGAAAAGGACCTAAAGTTGTGTAGTTGCGCACTAAACACACATTTATGAAGAAAAACCAGCTTTTACCTGTAGTAAATATTGGTGATATATTTTCAACAATGGTCAATTCAACTTGTAGGGAAGACTAGTGGGCCACTAATAACTCTAAGGGGTCGTTTGGTTGGAAATAAGTTATCCCAAGATAAATTATTCCGAGATTATTTGTTCCGAAACTAGTTATCCTACCTTCCTATGAGGATAAAAGAATATTACAATCCCGGGATAACTATTTACGGGATTAGTTATATCACGATTTTATCTTGGGATATCTCGAGATATATGCCAAATTGGTCTTTTTTTAAAAGAAAGGGATCTAAAGTTATGGAGTTGCGCACTAAATACGCGTTTATGAAGAAAAAAATCAGCTTTTGCCTGTAGTAAATGTTGGTGATATTTTTTCAACAGTGGTCGATTCAACTTGTAGGGAGGACCAGTGGGCCACTAATAACTCTAAGGGGTCGTTTGGTTGGAAATAAGTTATCCCAAGATTAATTATTCCGGTATTATTTATTCCGGAACTAGCTATCCTACCTTTCCATGAGGATAAAACGATATTATAATCCCGGAATAACTAATCACGGGATTAGTTATACCACAATTTTATCCTGGGATATCTCGAGATATATGCCAAATGGGTCTTTTTTTTAAAAGAAAAGAACCTAAAGTTATGCAGTTGCACACTAAACACGCGTTTATGAAGAAAAATTCAGCTTTTGCCGGTAGTAAATGTTGGTGATATTTTTTCAACAATGGTTTCAACTTGTAGGGAGGACCAGTGGGCCACTAATAACTCTAAGGGGTCGTTTGGTTAGAAATAAGTTATCCTAAGATTAATTATTTTTTGGATTATTTATTATGGAACTAGTTATCCTACCTTCACATGTGGATAAAAAAAATATAAAAATCCCGAGATAACTAATCACAGGATTAGTTATACAACGATTTTATCCCGGGATATTTCGAGATATATGCCAAATGGGTCTTTTTTTCAAAGAAAAGGACCTAAACTTATGCAGTTGGGCACTAAACACGCGTTTATGAAGAAAAAACCAGCTTTTGCCTGTAGTAAATGTTGGTGATATGTTTTCAACATTGATCAATTCGACTTGTAGGGAGGACCAGTGGGCCACTAATAACTCTAAGGGACGTTTGGTTGGAAATAAGTTATCCCAAGATTAATTATTGCGGGATTATTTATTTCGGAACTAGCTATCCTACCTTCCCATGAGGATAAAAAAATATTACAATCTCGGAATAACTAATCACAGGACTAATTATACCACGATTTTATCTCGGGATATCTCGAGATATATGCCAAATGGGTCTTTTTTTAAAAGAAAAGAACCTAAAGTTATGCAGTTGCACACTAAACACTCGTTTATGAAGAAAAAAAATAAGCTTTTGCCTGTAATAAAAGTTGGTGATATTTTTTCAATTGTGGTCGATTCAACTTGTAGGGAGGACCAGTAGGCCACTAATAACTCTAATGAGTCGTTTGGTTGAAAATAAATTATCCCAATATTAATTATTCTAGGATTCTTTATTCCGGAACTAGCTATCCTACCTTCCCATTAGGAAAAAAAAATATTACAATCTCGGGATAACTAATCACGAGATTAGTTATACCACGATTGAATCCCGGGATATCTCGAGATATATGCTAAATGGGTTTTTTCAAAAAGAAAAGGACCTAAAGTTATGCAGTTGTGCACTAAACACGCGTTTATAAAGAAAAAATCAGCTTTTGCATGTAGTAAATATTGGTGATATTTTTCCAACAGTGGTCTATTCAACTTGTAGGGAGCACCAATGGGCCACTAATAACTCTAAAGGGTCGTTTGGTTGGAAATAAGTTATCCCAAGATTAATTATTCTGGAACAAGTTATCCTATCTTTCCATGAGGATAAAAAAATATTACAATCACGGGATAACTAATCACGAGATTAGTTATACTACGATTTTATCCCGAGACACCTCGAGATATATGCCAAATGAGACTTTTTTTAAAAGAAAAGGACCTAAAGTTATGCAGTTGCGCACTAAACACACGTTTATGAAGAAAAAAACCAGCTTTTGCCTGTAGTAAATATAGGTGATAGTTTTTCAACATTGATCGATTCAACTTGTAGGGAGGACCAGTGGGTCACTAATAATTCTAAGGGGTCGTTTGGTTGCAAATAAGTTATCCCAAAATTTATTATTTCGGGATTATTTATTCTGGAACTAGTTATCCTACCATCATTTGAGGATAAAAAAATATTACAATCCCGGGATGACTAATCGCGGGATTAGTTATACCACAATTTTATCTGGGGATATCTCGAGGTATATGCCAAATAGGTCTTTTTTTTTTTTTTAAAGAAAAGGATCTAAAGTTATGCAATTGCGCACTAAAACACCGTTTATGAAGAAAAAACTATCTTTTTCCTGTAATAAATATTGATGATATTTTTTCACCAGTGGTCGATTCAACTTGTAGGGAGGACCAGTGGGCCACTAATAACTCTAAGGGGTCGTTTGGTTGGAAATAAGTTATCCCAAGATTAATTATTCTGGGATTATTTATTCCGGAACTAGTTATCCTACCTTCCCATGAGGACAAAAGAATATTACAATCCTGGGATAACTAATCACGAGATTAGTTATACCACAATTTTATCCTAGGATATCTCGAGATATATACCAAATGGGTCTTTTTTAAAAAGAAAAGGACCTAAAGTCATGTAGTTGCGCACTAAACACGCATTTATGAAGAAAAAACCAGCTTTTGCCTGTAGTAAATGTTGGTGATATGTTTTCAACAATGGTCGATTCAACTTGTAGGGAAGACTAGTGGGCCACTAATAACTCTAAGGGGTCGTTAGGTTGGAAATAAGTTATCCCAAGATTAATTATTACGGGATTATTTATTCCGGAACTAGTTATCCTACCTTCCTATGAGGATAAAAAAATATTATAATCCCGTGATAACTATTCACGGGATTAGTTATATCTCGATTTTATCTCGGGATATCTCGAGATATATGCCAAATGGGTTTTTTTTTTTTAAAAGAAAAGGATCTAAAGTTATGGAGTTGCGCACTAAACACGCGTTTATGAAGAAAAAATCCAGCTTTTGCCTGTAGTAAATGTTGGTGATATTTTTTCAACAGTGGTCGATTCAACTTGTAGGGAGGACCAGTGGGCCACTAATAACTCCTTCGGTGTCGTTTGGTTGGAAATAAGTTATCCTAAGATTAATTATTCTGGGATTATTTATTCCGGAACTAGTTATCCTACCTTTCCATGAGGATAAAAAAATATTAAAATCCCGGGATACTAATCCCGAGATTAGTTATGCCACGATTGTTTGTCAACCATATATGGGATAAACTCATCTCAAATTTAGTCTCGAGATTAATTATCCATTATCATGAATTTCAACCAAACATGAGATAAACGCGTCTCAAATTTAGGCTCGGCATTAAGTTTCCCTTATTCCTATGAGAGGGTGGGATAACTAATCACAGAATAATTAATTTTGGGATAATAAATCATGAGATAATTTATTTCTAACAAAACGACCCCGAAGGTACTATGAGTTAAACGAGGTGAACAACTGTACATCCGAAAGTTAGAGGAGTGTCAAACAATGACGATTTTTGTCGTTTAACTCTAGAGATATTAGGAGACAGTTTCTCTCAACTAGGGTGGGTATCGATCGGTTCAGTTCGGTTCAGTTCGGCATATTGGTTATAAGTTTATAAATATATTAAACCGATAACTGAACCAATAAGAAATCAGTCATCGAGTATCGGTTAGTCGGTTATCTATTCTTACCTGTTTAGTTATCGGTTTACCCGATAAGAATAGAAAATATCCAAAAATTTCATGTTTTTATTATAGAAATCGTGATCATACTGTTAAGAGAAAGAAGTTGAATTTTTGCTCCTCAAATTTCAACTTTAGCAAAAGAAAACTTTCTTTGCATCTGAAAATCCCAATAAATGATCTCAATTTTCAAAGTTATAAGTTAATAGGAGTAATAAATAGGACATTCAACAATCTAATATTACTAACTACCTCACTGTGGGCGGGCATAACTCACAAGAAAATAATAAATCCTAATCTTGTAAATATTAAAGAATCAGTGCAACAAAAGAAACAAATGAAAAAACTAAAAATCCGAACAATTAATTCTTTAAAGTTTAAAACTAAAAATCTTAACTGAAGAATTAAGATGAGAAATTCAAAAAAGTTTAAAACTTATTCTAAGGATTACTGTCTGAAGATGAAGAGTAATTGCCTAGAGAATGGAGAGAACGAGAGAATGAAGCCATAATGTGGCTTTATTATATAACTGTATTTCTGCCGGAGGCTGTTTTCACGGCTCGAACTCGTGACCTTTTGGTCACATCGCAACAACTTTACTAGTTACGCCAAGACTCTCTTTCGTGATAGAAATATTTAAATTATAAAAATAAATGCCATCGAAATTATGTTCTAAATCTAAAGATAATCCCCAATCCAACAATTTATACAACAACAAATTCAAACAAAAACCATATAGACAAACAATACTAATACTAAAAATAAATGATTTTAGTCAACGCAGTTGTTACTATGCTAGATATCCTTATATTGTTGAGTTTCAAAATCAGTGTATGGTCTTGGGCAATCCTCACCTAATGAGCTAACCTTTTGGATTGAGAAGGCAATCCTCACCTAATGAGCTAACTTTTTGGATTGAGTTTCTCCTTAGGTCCATTTTCTTATCATATGTAATGTCATGGGCGGCTTTCCAACCATGCCCCATGACCCCTTGGCGTCCTGGCCAGCCTCCCAACACCCGTCGCTACGGTCGGCCCCGTAGTCTCGGCAGCTCCAAGTGACAAGCGCGCATGTGCCTCTGTCGCCCCACCGATAGCCATCGCCAGCGCCTAATGCCAACAGCGCCGCGCACGTAGACAATGCCGCGCGCGCAGACCCTGATGCTAAAGATAATGTTGCTGCCAACGGACTTGTTGCTGCTTTGTAGAAGACTAAGTCCTTTTCATTGTAAATATAGAGTAGTTTTGCTGCATTTTCTTTAAGTGTGATTTTTCAGCTTTCATAGGTCTAGTCATGTAACTTTGGTTTATTTTTTTTAAGCATTATTAAGGGGGACCAAGCAATTAAAACTTTCAAGCAAGCAAACAATTCTCTGTACTGGTGTCTCTCCCCCCGACACCGTCTTGTTTTTCTGTAATAGCTTTTATTCAATGCAATCAAGCTTTCTTTCATTCTCAATTCTCTTTTCTGCTCTCTTTCAATTGCTCATTACATTGGTTTTCCCGTACGGCACTGACAATCTAGTCTAGCGTACGGAGGGGACCTCAGTTGGCGGACAACAACCATACTAACATTGGTTGCTTAGCCTTACGTCGCCCTTCCAAGGAACTTCAGGAAGGCGCCGCGTAACAGTTGGTATCAGAGCCTAGGCTCGACATCGGACGAGGGATTACATTGCAATCACCACAATTTCTGACCATGGTGAATTATGGGGATCACATCGCGACCCTTGAGGGAACGGTTGACGCATTATGGCCCATTGTGGAAATGGTGCATGACCTAAAGACCAGCCTAGTGCAAAGGTTGGACGACCTGGACCGCAGACTGATCCAGGCTGAAGTTGACATAGAAAACATCAGTCGCGACTCTAAAGCTGACCGGCAAACGGCAGCCACAGAGGCAGCTGAAATTTTTGGTAAATTTGAGGTCCTCCAGCTGGAGCGTGCCGAGGATTTAGCCAACAGGGAACAAGAGGCAGACAAGATGACTGCCATGCAACAAACTATAGACAACTTGACATGCCAGCTCAACGTTGTTAATGCTGCTTTACAAGGCCTACTTCGAGGAGGCGGAAACCAATTTGGGGGTGGTGTGAACCTTGCCCCTATGGCACAAAAGCTGAAAATTCCTGAGCCAAAGCTATACAGTGGGGCTCGGAATGCCAAAGAAGTGGAAAATTTTATTTTCGACATCGAGCAATACTTCGATGCCGTGGGAGGCCTAGAAGAAGCTAAGAAGGTAGCAACTGCTACCATGTATCTTCAGGGTGATGCCAAACTCTGGTGGTGGGTGAAGTACGAAGCCATCAAGGCTGGTGAAGATGCCCTCGAGACATGGGCAGAACTGAAGGCATCCATACGCCTATAGTTCTTCCCCGAAAATGTTGAGTACAATGCCAGGAGAAAGTTACGGGAGCTCCGCCAGACCAAATTAGTGCGATATTACGTGCGGGAATTCTCCGCGCTCATGCTGAACATCCGTGACATGGGGGACAAAGACAAACTCTTCACCTTCCTGGAATGGTTGAAACCTTATGCCCGGATGGAGTTGCAGAGACAAAGGGTAGACACGTTGCCTAAGGCAATCCAAGAAGCGGAGTGCCTTGGGGATTACCAAGTGGAAGCTCGGAAGGATAGGCCGCAACAGCCCTATCCGAGGAGGATACAAAGGGGGCCAGCCAAACAATGGTGGCCCTAGCAGAAGTGGAGGAGACCAGAGTGCACCCAAAGCTAAGGCTCCTTCTTCAGGCAGTACTAGTGCTGTATCTAACAACAATGATCGGGGGAGGAAGCCCCCCTCAGGATGTCGTCATTGCGGCAGGCCACATTGGAATAATGAATGCCCACATGCACAAATGAACGCCCATCAAGCTTTTGAGGATGGGACGGATGACGACGCCGATGATGCAGACCAGACCGAGCCAGTAGGTGCATTCAATGCAATTGTTGGCTCCATTTCTGAGCCCTTAACGGGAACCAGTGCCGGTATCCGCAAGAAGAAAGACCCATGTCCAATTGCTAGGAAAGGAACAAAGAAGGCGAATGATAGGACTCCTCCTCATCAAGAGAGGACCTTAATGTTCGTTGACATGAAGGTAAATGGCAAGCCCATTCGGGCAATGATAGACACAGGTGCCACCCATAACTACTTAGCTTCGACTCAGGTGGAGCGTCTTGGGCTAATTGTAGGAAAGGGCAAAGGTCGTGTGAAGGCTATCAATTCACCACCTCAACCAGTGGGTGGAATAGCCAAAGAAGTACCAGTGAAGCTTGGCCCTTATGAAGGAAAGTTCAACCTGTGCGTAGTGATCGTAGATGACTTTGAGTTAATAGTGGGGTTGGAATTCCTGAGACAGACCAATACCATGCCCGCACCGTATGCAGACATGCTACTGATGATGGGAGCAAATGGAGCCAAGCCCTGCATTATTCCGTGCATTCCCATGAAGATGGAAGTCGAGAATATCTCGGCCTTGCAGTTGAAGAAGGGGGTAAAAAGATAAGAACCCACGTTCCTGGCTACCCTCTGCATGGAAGATATAGAACGCTCCTCGGGTCCCATTCCTGCACCCGTGAAGGAGTTGCTTCTGGAATTTGAAGACATCATGCCACAAGACATGCCAAAGCGCCTTCCACCTAGGCGAACTGTGGACCATGAGATTGAGTTGGTGCCGGGTGCGAAGCCACCTGCCCGGGAGCCGTACAGAATGTCACAACCCAAACTCTTCGAGCTTCGGAGACAATTGACAGAAATGCTAGACACAAGGATCATTGTGCCCTCCAAGTCCCCATACGGGTCCCCTATGCTATTCCAAAAGAAACATAATGGTAGTTTACGACTCTGCGTGGATTACCGGGCGCTAAACAAAATCACTGTGAAAAACAAGTACCCTATTCCGCTAATGGCAGACTTGTTTGATATACTAGGTAGTGCGACAATATTCACCAAAATAGACCTGATGACAGGTTATTGGCAAGTTCGGATTGCAGATGGTGATGAGCACAAGACGACCTGTGTGACAAGATATGGGTCGTACGACTTCTTGGTTATGCCCTTTGGCTTGACTAATGCGCCAGCCACATTTTGTACCTTGATGAACCAAGTCTTCCGAGAATACATTGATGAATTCGTCGTGGTTTATTTGGATGACATTGTGGTATATAGCCAGACACTGGAAGAACACCTGGAGCATTTGCGGAAGGTCCTAGCCCGATTGCGGGAGCACGAATTATATGCGAAGCTATCCAAGTGCTCCTTTGCTCAGAAACAAATTGACTTCCTCGGACATGTCATCGAGGAAGGGAGGATCAAGATGGACCAACAGAAGATTCAGGCCATTACATAATGGCCGCCTCCTAAGGATATCCATGCCTTGAGGTCGTTCCTTGGTCTATGCAACTTCTATCGGCGTTTTGTGAAAAGTTACTCCCTCATTGCAGTGCCGCTGACAGAACTTCTCAAGAAGGCCACCCCGTGGGATTGGGGCCCCAAGCGGGCAGAGGACTTCGACGCATTGAAGATGGCTATGTATAGTAGCCCAGTCTTGGCCCTCCCTGACTTGGCCAAGCCGTTCGAAGTGCAAACGGATGCCTCCGACTATGCACTTGGTGGAGTATTGCTACAAGAAGGGCATCCTGTAGCGTACGAGAGCCGGAAACTGAAAGATGCAGAGCGGCGCTATGCCGCCCATGAGAAAGAATTATTGGCTGTCGTTCATTGCTTACGCCTTTGGAGGCATTATCTACTGGGAGCCCCATTCGTGGTCAAGACAGACAACACAGCCGTTAGCTATTTCATGACCCAGCCAAAGTTCAATGGTCGACAGGCTAGGTGGCAGGAACTCCTAGCGGAATTTCACTTCAACTTGGAGTACCGAAGTGGAAAGACCAATAATGTTGCTGATGCACTCAGTCGGAGAGCTGATCTAGCATCGATGTGTGTACTCGCCGCCCTAAAGGGAAGCGAAGTAACCACCACCATAAAAGACCAGATACAAGATCTACTCATCAAGGATCCTGCTGCATAGTATTTGGTTGATTTGGTAGGACAGGGCAAGATTCACTAGTTCTACACTGAAGATGGTTTCCTGAAGGTGAAAGGGAACCGACTTTATGTTCCTAAAGGAGGAGATCTGCGACGGGCTCTTCTTGCGGAATGCCACGATACTTTGTGGGCCGGTCATCCCGGCGAGGAACGCACTATGGCATTACTTCACCGTGCATATTATTGGCCTCAAATGGTTGATGACGTCGCTCAGTATGTGAAGACCTGTCTAGTATGCCAGAAGGATAAGTCAGACCGCTTGAAGCAGGTAGGGCTCTTAGAACCACTGGCTGTCCCAAAAAGACCTTAGGAAAGCGTTTCCCTAGACTTCATCACCGGATTGCCCAAGGTCGGAGATCTCACAACTATCTTGGTTGTGGTGGATCGGTTTTCCAAGTATGCTACCTTTATAGCAGCCCCACAATATATATCAGCAGAAGATACAACTCGACTATTCTTCTCTCATGTCGTCAAATATTGGGGCCTACCTAAAGACATTGTTAGTGATCGCGACTCACGCTTTACTAGCAATTTTTTGACCCAACTCTTTAAGTGCCTCGGGTCAAAACTGAGTCATAGCTCAAGTTTTCATCCGCAATCAGATGTCCAGACGGAGTGATTCAATGGCATGCTGGAGGAATATCTCCGGCACTTTGTGTCCGGATCGCAGAAGAATTGGGTGAAGCTTCTGGATGCTGCTTAACTGTGTTTCAATTCACAAAAGAGCTCAAGTACCAACAAGAGCGCTTTTGAAATTGTTACCGGACAGCAACCGCTACTCCCACACACAGTGAACGCACCAAACATGTCAAAATCTCCTCGGGCTGCTAGCTTCTCAAAAGAATGGAAGCAAAACTTGGAGATAGTGCAGAGCTATCTTGTCAAAGCCCAAAAGCGGATGAAGAGGCATGCTGATCAGAATCACCGCTTTGTTGAATACCAGGTGGAAGACAAGGTGATGGTCAAAATCCCAAAGCGGTACTTGTTTGCAGGGGTCCATGACCCTCGCCTATTGCAAAAATATATTGGACCCTTGTCTATTGAAAGGCGCATTGGGAAAGTTACATACCAGGTGGATACCCCAGCTTGGTGGAAAATCCATCCTGTTTTCCATGTCAGTCTCCTGAAACCTTTTCGGGAAGATATGGGGGATCCTTCACGAAGCCAACTCACAATACCAAGTATTCGAGACCCCAATTCAACCGGGAAAAGGCGTGCTGAAGCTATTCTTGATGATCGAGTGATTCACGCCTCAAGAAAAGATCACCAGGAGTTCTTGGTGAAATGGCAGGGATGTGATGCAGAGGAGAATACTTGGGAGAAGGGAACAAACCTCAAAGCCTACAAGAGCCTGATTGATGATTACCTTGCAAGGAAGGCGCCGAGGACGTCGCCAACTCAGGTGGGGGAGAATGTCATGGGCGGCTTCCCAACCATGCCCCATGAACCCTTGGACACGCCCCGTGGCGTCCTGGCCAGCCTCCCAATGCCCGTCGCCACGTTCGGTCCCGTGGTCTCGGCAGCTCCAAGTGACAAGCGCGCATGTGCCTCTGTCGCCTCACCGATAGCCATCGCCAGCGCCTGATGCCAACGGCGCCGCGCGCGTAGACAATGCCGCGCGCGCAGACCCTGATGCTAAAGACAAAGTTGCTGCCAACAGACTTGTTGGTGCTTTGTAGAAGACTAAGTCTTTTTCATTGTAAATATAGAGTAGTTTTGCTGCATTTTCTTTAAGTGTGATTTTCCAGCTTTCATAGGTCTAGTCATGTAACTTTGGTTTATTTGTTTTAAGCATTATTAAGGGAGACCAAGCAATCAAAACTTTCAAGCAAGCAAACAATTCTCTGTACTGGTGTCTCTCCCCCCCGACACCGTCTTGTTTTTCTGTAATAGCTTTCATTCAATACAATCAAGCTTTCTTTCATTCTCAATTCTCTTTTCTGCTCTCTTTCAATTGCTCATTACATTGGTTTTCTGGTACGGCACTGACAATCTAGTCTAGCGTACGGAGGGGACCTCAGTTGGCGGACAACAACCGTACTGACATCGGTTGCTTAGCCTTACGTCGCCCTTCCAAGGAACTTCAGGAAGGCGCCGCGTAACAGTAAGGATGTACTAGCTCCTATGTATGCTTGTCAATTATTACCGAAGTTTAAAATGATAAAAAAATTATTCGCACGTAGTCACGAAATATCTAAATTTAATATAATTAGATATTCTTTTAAATTATTTGTTTGATGAAGCTTTTTTCTTATTTTCAGAAATAAGATAAAATAATTGCTTACTAGTAGTACTATTTTCAGAAATGTGAAAGCGGCCATTAAATAGTACCACTGTACCAGTACACAATCGAGTGGCTGTTAGGTTGTTATAAATCTCATTCTTATCATCTTTCTTACCTTTCTTTTTAGTCTTTATAAACCTTGAATGCAATATATGACTTGTATACCTCCAATATACAAAATGGTTGTCTCAAACACACAACAAATTCAGGACAATTTCCCACAAAACTATGATAAAAACAGTGAACTTAAAGCCTTTGATGACACAAAAGCCGGTGTCAAGGGCCTCGTCGATGCTGGAATTACTGAAGTACCTCGAATATTCATCCATCCAGAGGGCTCGGGGAAGTCCCCGAGCCTCGAGGAAAAACATTTTATTTTTCCATTGATAGACCTTGAAAACATGAACAATGATCCAGTCAAGCACAAAGAGATAGTTCAAAAAATTGGAGATGCATCAGAAACATGGGGTTTCTTCCAAGTGATCAATCATGGTATTCCAGTGTCCGTCCTGGACGAAATGTTGAGAGGATCACGTCGTTTCTTCGAGCAAGATATTGAAGTTAAAAAGCAATATTACCATAGAGATTATACACAGAGGGTGGTTTACAATAGCAATTTTGATCTGTATAGTCCTAAAGCTATAGCAGTAAATTGGAGCGACTCACTTTATTCCACTATGGGTCCTGCTCCTCTTGACCCTGAGGAATTGCCTGAGGCATGCAGGAATACATTTTCTGAAAGAATTTAAGTTATATATATTTACAGTCTAAAAATCTATGTTATTTTAACCGGTTATAGTCAATGGCGGAGTCAAGATTTACAAAGGAAATTTAAAATATAAAAAAGTAAACAAACGAAGGATTCAACATCTACTAGATATTCTCAAAAAATAATTTTAATCATATATATACAGTGTAATTTTTCGAACCCCTTCTGCCACCCAGGCTCTGCCGCCAGTTATAGTAGGTTATTGTTAGGAGTTGTCCTGGTTTTCTTACCATATTGGTTTTCCTATCTCTTGAAGGAAAGAGCAACATGTTTACCATAATTGAGCTTTCTTATTCTCAGAAAGAAACATAAATATCTCATATTTGGCGAGTCCCTTTTCTTGTAAGAAAAGGTTTGGACTTCTATAAATTGAGGATACTTTCTTCTCATTTAGCATCATCCACAATGTAGTCCTATGGGGTTTGAGAGTCGTGTTTAGGGGGAGAACTTTACGAGACAAGTGTTAGTGTGTCACTTGTGTTTGCCTCTTCGTGAGGTTGTTCTCTCGATATTTTGTACTCTCTTTTTATATAGTGGATTGCTCATCTCCGCCGTGGACATAAGTCAATTGATCGTACCACGTTAAATATTCGTGTCTCTTTTGTTATATTTCTCTTTTGTTGTCTGATTTATCGTCGTTCAAGGTTTGCTTTACTAGCTTCCGCATGATACCTGATTTTTTCGATCCTAACAGTTACTTCACTGTATAAAACTTAAACTCTTGTGGAAAACTACTCCATTGATCCAATTTATATGAGACTTTTTCTTTTTTGGGACGTTTCAAACTTTTTGACGCCATTCCATATTTGAACAAATTTCACAACCTTCGAAAACTTCAACGCATTACACTATCTAACTTTAACTCGTTTTTTATATCCACCTATTTTTTCTATCGATGCTTTAGTATTTTTCTTTCGCTATCACTATTTTCAACTATGTGTCCAGTCAAATACTGTCATGAGCATGATAATATGATATAGTGATCCTAATTAGAAATGATGCTTTCATCTTCATCTTTTGGTGTGAAGTGAATGTCTTGCTTAAAAATTATCAACTACATACTTTCAACATCTAAATGCTATTAACTTTACTTGCATTCTTGAAGGGAAATAATAATGGAGTACTCACATCATGTTATGAAAATGGGATGCACCTTGCTTGAGTTACTATCAGAGTGTCTTGGTCTAAAACCAAGCCATCTCAAAGAAATGGGATGTTCTGAGGGTCTTAGCATTTTGTGCAATTACTACCCAGCATGTCCACAGCCAGAACTAGCTGTAGGCCTCAGCAAACATACAGATAATGACTTCTTCACTGTCCTTTTGCAAGACGATCTCGGCGGCCTCCAAGTTCTTCACCAGAATCAGTGGGTTGATGTTCCTCCCACACCTGGAGCTTTAGTAATCAATATTGGCGACGTTCTCCAGGCAAGTCCGAATTGAGGATCTAGAGTCAATAAGTTCAGTACGAGTATAATCTTATTGCATATGTGTACATAGTTCGAGTAGAAAACAATAGGGATAAGTCTATTTTCCATAAAGTCTTTTTAATAGGTTATAATCAACTTAAATTTTTGTTTAATTTTGGGTTTTCAGCTCATATCAAATGACAAGTACAAAAGTGTAGAGCATAGAGCATTGTCAAAGAAAGTTGGTCCAAGAATATCTATAGCAAGCTTCTTCAGTTCAGGACCATTGCCATCTTCCAAACTATATGGACCAATTGAGGAGCTGCTATCAGAAGACAATCCTCCAAAATATCGCGCAACTACATTGAAGGACTTCTATGATTATTTCAGCAAGAAAGGGCTTGATGGAACTTCCAATCTGTCTCATCTCAGAATCTAAACTCGGCTATGGAGTTGAAATCTTAGGGGTCCTTTGGTTCACATTATAGTTATGCGGGGATTGTAATGCAAGAACGATTTTTACGGTGGATGATAAAAAAATGATTGTCTTGCGCTGAATAATAAAGTGAAATTGTTATGCAGTGAATAATAATAAATAAAAGGGAATATTATACCCGGATTACTAAGGACATATATCTTTAGATACTTTTTTTCTCGTATTTGTAATACACGTATTATCTCACATAAAATAGTACACATGATTGTTGCATAATTTAATGCATGTTTTATTTAATACCGTCAGGCGTCAACCAAATGCCACATTTGTTGAGCGGAGATTATATTTTTTCTTTATGGCCAAACAAACGTTGCATTAGTCATACCAAGGTAATTTTTCTTAATCCCTCAAACCAAACACTGTATTATTTTATTTGGGGGGGGGGGGGGGGGTGGTTTGCTGGTTTTCTAATCCTCAAACTTAGTGTTGGTAATATTTTTGAGCAAACTTCATTTGTAGCCATCCGGGAAAAACTAACACTAACGACAATAGCTAGCCGCAAAATAAATCACACAATTAACAGCCCAAAACTAATTAAAAGGCTAGCCCAACGCCACTGCCACTCAAAACCCTAACTTCCTTCTCCCTCAGCGATCATACGCATTTTCCTCAGCCGAAGAAGCAACTGCCGAATGTCGCCGTCGCAAGCACAACCTCCGTATTGAACCACTAATCAACGCCCTCCGTCGTGATCCACTCCCGAGGGGACCGCCTTCACCTGACGACCGTCGTATTGCTCCATTTACGCAACTGGACCATAGAAAAATGGACCCTGTATTTTACCAGAAAGATCCTTGTAATGCCATATTTTTGCAGCTTCATTGATCTTGATGGAAGTTTCTGCAACCTTACTCTGGAGTTTAGCTGGAGAACCTACCGATGACGCACCAGAAAATGATTCCGTTCTTGACAGAAATTGGCTATTCCGTCCAGTTGGGTCGGAATTAGCAGCAGACGACGGCTTCTCCAGATTCTTAGATTCTGTCTCCCTATCTTTTCATTCATTCCAAGTACCTCCAGAATGCGCACCATCTTCACCAATATTTAAAAATCATTTTAGATTATGTATTAGACCGGAGAGCATTTCTTTTGAATATTGGTATATTATAAAATATATATACAAAATATACTGTCACTATACAAAACTAGACTGTCACTATACAATTTATGTACAATAGACTGTCACTATACAAAATATATACAAAAATAGACTGTCATTATACAAAAAATATACTAAATAGACTGTCACTATACAAAAATATACTAAATAGACTGTCACTATGCAATTTATATATAATAGACTGTCATTATAAAAAATATATATAAAATAGACTATTACTATATAAAATATATACTAAATAGACTGTCACTATACAAAAAAATATACAAAATATACTGTCACTATACAAAAAATATACAAAATAGACTGTCACTATACAAAAAATATACAAAATAGATATTTCGGGTTATTGGATGTAATATATTTGGGTCGGAGGACCATTTTGTGTTAATGGGCAAAAACATGAGCTATTAAAAATTTGAGGGACTATAGAGGGTAGTTTTCTCAATATTTTTCGATTTAACTATTGAGGAAATAGCCTATATGTGAACCTTAAGTAGAAAAGATGTTATATTAATATTATAGCCAGTAGTGACGTTTTGTAGTGAATGCTGGAATGACTACTGCAGTTATCAGAAGGCAGAACCTGATCTTTTCATATCTCATTATTGGACATAAAGTTAAAATCTAGCAGTGATTAACAAACATACTAAACCAAGAGAATAACAATTTATTCAACCAAGAATGACTATTTCTGTTCTTGCTCACTCCTACCTGATTTTGATTATGATATATTTTATATGTTCTATTTAGTTTTTACATAAAAGGGCCTCAAATAATTATAACTCAAAGTATAACCACACAAAGTCACTGCACTTTTATTCATATTCAATTTCTGAAAGTGACCAAAGGTGGTCCTAGTGAAAGCTGGCATCTCTATTACCTTTGTGTGGTCTGGGAGATAGTGGTTCCTTTTTCTTTTTTATTTATAAAATGTAAATTCTTATATTTTTAAAGTTTACTTAGCTTTCTTCTGGTGTTCCAAGAGTGGGAACTTTTTCACCTCACCGGTCTTTTGCACAAATGTATGGATGCGTGTGTGCTTTCTCGCTCCTTCACCGATCACGCGCATAGTCTCTCGCAGAAATGTATGGTAAGTCTGCGTACAATAAACCCTTGTGCTCTCCGCCCCCTTCCCCTCCACCGCAGGATCACGCGCATAACAAAAGCTTAGTGCACCCGATTACCGGAGTGATTGTGACATTCAAATATTTGCTGCATCTAAAAATCTTACCTGCATACACTTTCAAAGTAACTTGTATTTACAGTTTCAACGAAAACACGAAAAAACAAGAAACAAAGATGGGTTTCTCCAGTGGTGAAGAAGTTGAGGCTACATTTCAACAAAATTATGATAGACAGAGTGAATTAAAAGCATTTGATGACACAAAAGCTGGTGTCAAAGGGGTTGTTGATGCTGGAATTACTAAAGTACCCCGGATATTCATTCATCCACAAGAAAGCATACACAACTCCTCAAACTCCACTGAGAAAAAGTTAATTTTTCCAGTAATAGATCTTGAAGGCATTGATCATCCAATCAAGCATAAAGAAATTGTTGATAAAGTTCGAGATGCATCAGAGACATGGGGATTTTTTCAAGTGCTCAATCATGGAATTCCATTACCTATCCTTGAAGAAGTGTTACAAGGAGCTCGGCGATTTTTCGAGCAAGATATTGAGATTAAGAAACGATATTATACTCGAGATAATACAAAAAAAGTGGCACATGTTAGCAATTTTGATCTGTATAGCAAATCTGTTCCAGCAGCAAGCTGGAGAGACTCACTTTATTGTGTTATGGCTCCTAATCCTCCTAGTCCAGAAGAATTGCCAACAGCTTGCAGGTATGTTCTAACATGAATCAGAAAGAAAATATTCTTTTACAAAAGGCCAACCAAATTTGCTTACTTTTTAGTATCTAGTTATGTTCAGTAGAGGACTAGCCCGGATTTAAAATTTATGGGTTCAAGTTCGGGATTTATCACAGTCCATTTGATTTACTAGGTTCCAAGTCTATTATTTGTACTTATTTAGTAGTAGATTTATTAACACCTATATAGGGTATGAAGAAAAAATTGCTGAATTCGCTGAATCCATAGAAGGTGTATTCGATCCACCCCTGATGTTCAAATGTAACAAAAATCAAGAATACATCATGACAAAGTATTAGTATCTAATGTGCTGTCATTGCAGCTGCTTTATGTTAAAATGTGAATTTTGGTGGACAATATGGAAAATAACAACTTTTTACAGGAAGTGAAGTTGCTGAAAACTAATTGAGTAGACTAATTTGTATCTGCAGCTTTATCAATGTTTTATAATTTTTTTGCAGGGAGATTTTAATGGATTTTTCTAAGCATATGATGAAATTAGGCTACTCATTATTCGAATTATTGTCTGAGGGTCTCGGTCTCAATACTTGGCATCTTAAAAATATGAACATTGCTGAGGGGCTATCAATTGGACACCATTACTATCCAGCATGTCCTCAGCCGGATCTCACTATAGGAACCAGAAAGCATTCGGACTGTGTTTTTATGACAGTGCTTTTGCAAGATGATATAGGAGGTCTACAAGTTCTTCACCAAAATCAGTGGATTGATGTTCCTCCTACATCCGGTGCTTTAGTGGTGAATATTGGAGATATGCTGCAGGTTAGAATTTTTTTACTAATAATACTTAAGCTTTTAGATGAAACGGTCACATAATTCAATACATGTTAATGTGATTGATAATTTAATCATAATACATTGTCTTGGTACTGAGACAAAATGTGCTTAACTTTTGATATTTTTTCAGCTCATATCAAATGACAAGTACCGAAGTGTTGAGCATAGAGTATTGTCAAATAAAGTAGGTCCAAGAATATCAGTCCCAAGCTTCTTCAGCACAGGTGCATTTCCCTCTTCCAAGATTTACGGACCAATTAAGGAATTGTTATCAGAATGTAATCCGCCATAGTATTGTGCAACCACAGTGAAAGAATATACAGACTTCTTCCGCAGTAAAGGCTTTGATGGAACTTCTGCTTTGATGCATTACAAGATCCTATCCTAGAAATGGAGAAATTTAGTCGAATGCTATCAGAGCTCAAAATTGAACTTATGATGTACAATTAGCGAATAAATATACTATAACCAATTATCTATAGATGTTGCCAAATGCCTTGCTAAGTTTTTGTTAGAATTTGTTCTAGCGATCTACTCAAGCTACAAGGTTTACAAGCAGTATAACACTTGAAAATCTCATCAATTATAGAAAATTAGAAGCATTTCTTATTAAACTTCCATATTACTATATGCTTTCTAGTCATGCTAGCATGGATGATTGCTAATACTTTATACGGTCGAAATCGAACTAGTGACGCATCCTAGCCTCCGACATGGTGAGCCAGGCTCGAGACATGACAATAAAGGACTGAAGATCGACCCCAAGTCCCACCGGGATAGAACCCGAGGGCAGAACGCCTGCCTTCGAGAATATTGAGGCCGTGATCCCGAAATCGATCCTAGACTCAAACGAGCTTGAAGAAACATTGTTAGTATAGCCAACATAAGACCAAAATATCCGTGACCGGTCGGAAATCTCGGCACGTATCAATAAGGAACTGGCAATAAGTAAATCAAGAGATTTTTTTACCTTTTATAGAATTGTACTTAAAGTAGGACTCCTCTACTATATAAAGGGGGTCTGATAATTCATAAAACAGATTGTAACGCGCATTCAAAAGCAATACATTATTATTTTTCCCTTTAAGCTCTTATTCTTCTGTATCTTGATACCGATCGAAGTGCATCCGGTTTGAGGGTGACTGACCTTCCAAGACTGAAATTCTCCAATTTGTGCGGTTTGAATTTATTTTGTCATCGTTTATTTCAATTACAACTTAATTTATCACTTTGTGTCAAGTTAATCTGCATATCCTTAAAATCACATACAAATTCAATTGTTATCCGATTTTGAGGGTAAACAGTTTGGCGTCCATCGTGGGGCTAAGGATAATAGTGGTTATTTGATAGAAATTTTCATAACACACACTACTTTACACTTGTTCTTTGAAGTGTCTAATTTCAGGTTAAATCTCAAAATGTTAAACTCTCAGTCAGCACCCTTACATGTTGACGATGAGTCTGGCCATCACGGTAAAAATAACAACATAGTGCCCAGTGACGAGGTACCGCCCGTTGATCCCAGCAGAATTCCGATCGTGGACCAGATTGACGCTAACTCGCATGTGGCCATCAACACAAATCTGCCTACCGACCTCGAGAATAGCGTCCGAGGTGGAGCCCAATCGGCAGCCCAAAATACACAAAACATTGAAGGAGATGAGATTAATTTACGGGTGATTTTCGAAATGTTGCAGGCTCAAGTTCAACAGGCAGCGATAGCCCAGTTACAGAACCAAAGCCGTGCATCGAGCATAATTGAACCCGATCCGTCCCGGGAAGTCACCCGCAGGGATGAACCAGTCGCAGAAAAGTCGAATAAAAATGAATCGGGGACTAACCCCGAGATCATAAAGATGCTCGAGGATCTGACAAAACTGGTAGAATCAGGGGAGAAGAAAAATGAAGCTAATGACAAAAAGATGGAAACCTACAATTCTAGGGTCGACCAAATCCCAGGAGCACCGCCGATATTGAAAGGCTCGTATTCCAAGAAGTTCGTTCAAAAACCTTTTTCTCCGAGCACGGCTCCAAAGCCGATCCCTAAGAAGTTTTGCATGCCTGAGATTCCTAAGTACAACGGAACGACCGACCCAAATGAGCATGTGACCTCCTACACATGCGCCATCAAAGGGAACGACTTGGAGGATGATGAGATCGAGTATGTCTTGTTGAAAAAGTTCGGGAAGATCCTGTCAAAAGGAGCTATGATATGGTATCCCAATTTACCTCCTAATTCTATTGACTCGTTTGCTATGCTTGCAGATTTCTTCGTAAAAGCACACGCTAGGTGTGATGATCCAAAATGTCATCTTTAAATTTAATAATTAATTCTATGTTTTAAGACCTCGAAAAGTACTATTTATCATTACTCGACTTGCGTGTGCAGTCCGTAAAACTTTTCCGAAAAATTTAAGGTGAAAAATGAATTAAAATGTGAATTAGAGCTTTAAAACTCAACTGAGTTGACTTTGGTCAACATTTTGAGCGAACAGACTCAGATCAGTATTTTGATAATTTTAGTAGGTTCGTATCGTGATTTGGGACTTAGGCGTATGCCCGGAATCAAATTCCGAGGTTCCTAGCCCGAGATATGGAATTTTAATGAAAAATTAAAAGTTTAAGTTCAAATAGTGACCGGATGTCAAATTATGTGCAAACGACCCTGGAATAGAATTTTGATGATTCCAACAGCTTCGTATGGTGATTTTGGACTTAGGAGCGTAATCAGAATTTTATTTGGAAGTCCGTAGTAGAATTAGGCTTGAAATGCCGAAAGTTAAATTTTTGGGAAGTTTGACCGAGAGGTTGACTTTTTGATATCGGGGTCGAAATCCGATTCTGAAAATTTTCATAGCTCAGTTATGTCATTTATGACTTGTGTGCAAAATTTGAAGTCAATCCGAATTGATTTGATGTGTTTCGACACAAGATATAGAATTTGAAAGTTCAAAGTTCATTGATTTTGATTTGAGGTGCGATTCGTCGTTTTGATGTTGTTTGGTGTAGTTTGAAGCCTCGACTAAGTTCGTATGGTATTTTGGGACATGTTGAAATAATTGGTTAAGGTCCCGAGGGTCTCGGGTGGATTTCGGAAGGTAAACGGAATGGATTTCGGACAAAGTGCTGGAAATTTCTGTTTGCAGAAATTTCTGTTGCAGAAATTCCGTGCGTGGAGCCAAGTTTGGAAGCTTATATCTCGCAATGCATAATGAATCAGAAAATGTACAAAATATGAAAGTTGTAGTCGTTGGATTATAGGTTCCAGAAAGTTACACTATGCATTATTTGGACATTTGTACAGAAAGTTATGATGGATTGCAAGAAGGCTGGTAGAGCCATTTCGCCAGAAATTCTGATGCATGCAGCCAACTTTGGGAGATTATATCTCGCAATGCATAAGGAATCCGAATAATTACAAAACGTGAAAGTTGTAGTCGGTGGATTCTAGTTTCCAAAAAGGTAAACCATTTATCATTTGGACATTTGTACATAAAGTTATGATCAATTGAAGTAAGACTGGTAGAGCTGTTTCTGGTAGACTTTTAGTGACGAAAAATGGACTTTTAGTGACGGATTGGCAGAAACTTAAGGACCAAAAATGCTCATTTCATTCATTTCGTTTTGGATTTTTGGTGCACGGTTTTTGGGCAGATTTTTGGGCGATTTTCACGGGAAAACATTGGGGTAAGTGTTCCTTATCCTATATTGATTATATTTCATGATTCCATACTCATTTACATCATGAATCCGTGAATTTATGGAAGAAAAATCAAGATTTTTGCAAAATCTTCCAAAAATAAAAATTTAAGATTTGGAGGTCGAGTTGTTATCGGATTTTGGTAAAATTTATATGGGTGGACTCGTAATTGAATGGGTTATCGGATTTTATAAGTTTCGCCGGATTCCGAGATGTGGGTCCCACGGGCAAATTTTGAGCTAATTTTGGATTTTAATGAAAATATAATATTTTCTTATGAAATTGATTACTATAATTTTTGTTGACTGTATCGAATTAATTATGACTAGATAAGAGTCGATCGGAGTCGGAAATTCGAGAAAAAAGCATAATATTTGATTAAATTGGAGCAAGTCGAGGTAAGTGACTTGTCTAACATTGTGTGGGGGAAATTTTCCCTAGGATTGGTATTGATGTGATTATTGAAATGTGTTGAAAGTCGTGTGCACGAGGTGACGAGTGTGTACACGGGTTAATTTGCGAAAGATTATATTTTTAAATTGTGTAGATCACTGTTGCGCATTTATTAAATTATTTTATCTTGTTATATTCTTCATCATTGATGTGAGATATATACTTCAAATTTGTTTGATCTTTTCTTACTAATTATTTTACATGTTTAGTTAAAACTTGGTTTCTTTTATTCTGTGCATTATTTGAAGGTTGATTTTCTTTAAATTAAATATTATTAATATGAAGTATTTGACATTTTTAAACTTGATATTGAAGCAACGTAGTAAAGATTTTGAAATATTATTTTCCTAAATTATTTACTCCTGAATATTTTTATACTCATTGTGAGGGAGCCGTGAGCTCTTTATTGTGGAAGAATATTATTGATGAATTATTTTGACATGAGCTGTGAGCTCTTTATTGTGGAAAACTATTATTGATGATTTATTTTGGCATGAGCCGTGAGCTCTTTATTGTGAAAAAATATTATTGTTGAATTATTTTGGCAAGTTAAATTATTTGAGCACTTGAGGTGCAAATTGTGATATATTGTGATATTGATACGCATGCGGTGGTATAAGGTCTGGGTGTTGAAACGCATGCGGTGAGATAAGGGTGGCTTGATACGCGTGGCTAGTAGGGGAACTACTAGAAGTCATGCGGTGTGATAAGGGTGGCTAAAACGCGGGATGCTATTTTGGAAAAAATATTTTCTTTAAATAAATTGTGAAGGCTCCCGCGGTGATATAAGGAAATGAGATATTGTGAATTTATTTTTGATTTGGGACTACGAGTCGGTACCTCGGGAGTGCCCTTGTTGATATTGATTTATGGTCGTAGTTGCCTTTGATTATTATTGTGATTTTCATAAAGTTGAAGAAAATTCTGTTTTGATTTCCACGAGATATTATTTGCAATTATTTGGTGTCATTAAATGTGACATACTATTTGATTCATTTTCAATGTCATTTTATTTTACTACATTGATAAACATTTTACCATGCCATTATTATATTCAAGTAGGGCCTCACCTGACCTCGTCACTACTCTACCGAGGTTAGGCTCGGCACTTACTGGGTACCGCTGTGGTGTACTCATACTACGCTTCTGCACATCTTTTTGTGCAGATCCAGGTACATTTTACCAGCCTAGACGTCATTGAGTTACCTGCGCACGGAGACTTCGAGGTATATCTGCCAGCGTCCGCAGACTCCGGAGTCCCCTTCTATCATTTTATGTTGCTTCCTTATATTTTATTTAGACCTTGACATATAGAGACATTGAGAATAAATTCTTAGAAGCTTGTGACTTATTTCTACCGGGTTTTGGGAGTTGAAATTGTTTGAATTGTAGTTTATTTATTTCAGATATTTATTATTATTCCGCATAGATAGGCTTACCTAGTCTTAGAGACTAGGTGCCATCACGACATCCTACGGAGGGAATTTGGAGTCGTGACAAGTTGGTATCAGAGCACTAGGTTCATAGGTGTCATGAGTCACAAGCAGGTTTAGTAGAGTCTTGCAGATCGGTACAGAGACGTCTGTACTTATCTTCGAGAGGCTATGGAACTGTTAGGAAATATTCACTTCTTTGACTCCTTATCGTGCGGCATTGATTTAGCTGGAAACATATATCTTATATTCCTTTGTATCCACTCGTGTATGACATTGCGCACTCAATATCAGTTGTGCGTCGACGGTTCGTGATGCCGCAGATGGACTACGAGGGAGCCAGAGATGCTCAAACATTGCCTTAACGTGTGGTTCCGACTGAAGATGTGGGCGTATTGAGAGATCACCTAGTGAATCATGTGCAGGGTGAAACGGACATTGGCGTCTGGTTGATTTATATGAGTTGTGAAGGTTATTATTGTGGATCATCGGACGTTGTGGCCTATGACTTCACGCCGTCTACTACCAATGGGTGGATTGCGGGGTCATGTATTATATCAGTTTTGGCCTAAAATGTATATATGTGGTACTGAAAGGTTCCCTAAAATTTACATATGTTTAAAACCTGAGATTTTGTAGAGGATAAGGTTGGGACTTGCGGTATGTCCTCCTCCTTAATAATCCTATACTGCAATACCATTATAGAAAGAACTCTTAATTTATAGATGGTCTACTCAACGTGGATGTCACTGTTGCGGATTTTGGGGTGCTTCGGAGTAAGTACACTTGTTGACGAGAGTCTAGACTATGTGGTTCGTGACAAGATTTGTCTATATGGAGCTCTACATTTGTGATCGTTGTGTATAAATAGGGGTAAGGGTTACCCCAAAGAAGAGTCGAAGAGTATGTTAAGCAATTGGTCAGCTCAACAGTGTTGAGTCAGCATAACAAAAGAAGAAATTTGCCTTGGGAGAGATAATTCTCCACCAGTGTTCGTGGCAAGCCTATGAAGAGGGCAGGCCAGCCAATGCAACACCGCCCACTTGGCTCAGTTCTCAGAAATGCTTTTGAAAGAGTTTGTTTTCTGGACTCTCCGTAATGCGTGTCACATAGGGTTTGAACGGTTGCATCATGTCACCATTGACAATTTCAGAATATGCCATCAAGTTCAATAAGTTAGCCCGTCATACTCCTACTTTGCTTCCTACACCCAGAGGGCGAGTCCATAGACTCATTAAAGAACTCAATTATGATCATAAAATTTTGTACGACTCGGGAGCTACAAGCTGATACTTCATTTCTGCTAGTTGTACAAATTGCCAAGATATTAGAATGTGTTCGGGGTGAAAAAAAAAGGGGAAACTAAGGAGACCAAGACGTCTCAAGGTTCTGGGGGATTCGGTGGATTCTACTCTGCAAGTATAAATCATTATGGAGAGGGCTCGGGCAGTCGGCCAGCCGAGTCCGCACATCGGATTACTCGGGGTGCTCCAGTAAGTTCTTTTAATGCACCACCGACATGAGTTCCTACAATTGTTATTCCAGTTATCTGCACAGACTCAATATGAGCAGCCTAACCTGCAAAAGGGTTGTTATGAATACGGTGATACTAGGCACATCATGAGAAAATTGTCCCAAACTTGGGAGAGACATATTTTATCAAAGCACTTAGGCTACGTGTCCCATTGCAGTTACTACACCACCCACACGACCAGTTAAGAGCGGAGGACAGACGGGTAAAAGGCGTCCTAGAGGTGGAGACCCAGCCGTTGATATATTTATTTTACGGTATGGCGGAGGTCGCTACATCAGATGGTGTCGTTACAGGTACGACCTCGATTTAATATAAAGGAATAATTTCCTTAAGTTGATTCGGTTCTCAATATCGAAACGAGTCTTCCTATTGTGCTACTTATGAGTGAGCTTCATAATTCTATAATTTACTTATATGTTTACCCATGTTGGGAGATTTTATGGAGATAACTACGCCTATCATTTCGTGTTGGTCACTAATAAGAGCTGTGAGGCTAAATGTGGCTTTCTGTTACTCTTTTCGGTAAATTTTGATGTAAATTCTGAATAATTAATTACAAATTATGAATTATATTCTCTACCGGTGTGGGGTTCATTATGTGTTGTGATTTGGTGTAACCGAAATTATTTAAAAGGAGAAAATGGAAATTTTCAATTAGCACGATGTGCATATTACTTGTGATTCAGAAACTGAGGACGAGATCCTCACATTTTTATGTAAATTGATATGTTTAAACCGGGCTACGAGCTGCGGTGGAAGTTATATAAGGATGAGACCCTTGTGAGAGAAAAAAAAATCTTGTGTTTAAATTCTCCCTTGTGAAATTAAATTTATACTATAGTACTAATAGGGAGTCATGCCTGTTAGGCTTATTTGAAAATTCTTATATGAAATTCTCTGTGCATAGTTGTCAAATTCTTATTGTAATTATTAATTTTTAACCTACGAGGTAGGTGCCCGCCTAGGTGACGTTAAATGTGACTCGTTAATTAAGGTAAATAATTATGAAGTCTTCATGCCTCGCATCTAGTTATCAGTATTGTGAAGGATTGCAACGAGATTTTTGTTAACATGAGGTTAAATGACGATTCTGTAATTGATTATGAATAACTATTAAGACCAAATTGATCCAAGAGGGTGCCCCATTTACAGGGTCAGACGAGTGTGAGTTAAGCTTTCAGAAGCTCAAGATCACTTTGACTCCGACACAAGTGTTGGTATTACTTACATATTCAAGGTCTTATACTGTGTATTGTGACGCGTCGCGTATTGGTCTCGGCGCGATGTTGATACAAGACGGTAAGGTGATTGCCTACGCGTCCAGACAATTAAAGGTACATGAAAAAAAAAAAAATTTGGTCCACGGCCTTGAGTTTGCAGTTATTGTTCGTGTCTTAAAGAATTTGGCGACATTATTTGTACGGTGTCCATTGTGAGGTCTACATCGATTACCGAAGTCTACAATATCTGTTTAAAAAGAAAGATCTTAATTTGCGGCAGCAGAGATGGTTAGAGTTGCTTAAGGATTATGATATCACCATTCTCTATCATCTTGGGAAGGCCAATGTAGTGGCCGATGCCTTGAGTCGTAAGGCGGAGAGCTTGGGCAGCTTAGCATATTTACCGGTAGCAGAGAGGCCTTTGGCCTTGGATATTCAGGCCTTGGCCAAACAGTTTATCAGATTGGATGTTTCCGAGCCGAGTCGAGTTTTGACTTGTGTGATTTCTTAGTCTTCTCTTTATGATCGTATCAGGGAGCGTCAGTATGATGACCCTCATTTGCTTGTCCTTAAGGATACAATTCAGCATGGTGATGCCAAAGAAGTCGCAATTGGAGATGATGATGTATTACGGATGTAGGGCAGGCTATGTGTGCCTAATGTAGATGGTTTTCGTGAATTGATTCTCCATGAGGCTCACAGTTCGCGGTACTCCATACATCCGGGTGCTGCAAAGATATAGCAGGACTTGAGGCAACATTATTGGTTGAGGAAGATGAAGAAAGACATAGTGGAGTATGTAGCTCGGTGTCTAAATTGTCAACAAGTGAAATATGAGCATCAACAACTAAATGGATTGCTTCAGAAGTTAGAGATTCCAGAATGGAAATAGGAGAGGATCACTATGGATTTCGTTGTTGGGCTCCCACGGACTCAGAGTAAGTTCAATGCAGCTTGGGTGATTGTGGATAGATTGACCAAGTCAGCTCATTGCAATCCTATGATGATGACCTACTCTTCCGAGCAGTTGGCTCGAATCTATATTCGCGAGATTGTCAGATTTCACGGCATACCGGTATCTATCATCTTTGACCGGGATATGCAGTTTACATCACGGTTCTAGAGGGTAGTACAAAATGAGTTGGGTACTCGGGTACAGTTCAGTACAACATTTCACCCTCAGACGGACGAGCAGTTCGAACGCACTATTCAGATACTGGAGGATATGCTTCGTGTGTGTGTGATAGATTTTGGGGGTGCTTGGGATCAGTTCTTACCACTTACGTATCTTGCTTACAACAACAGTTGTCAGTCAAGCATTCAGATGGCTCCGTATGAGGCCTTATATGGTAGGTGGTGCCAGTCCCCAGTGGGTTGGTTCGAACCGGGCGAGGCTAGGCTAATTGACTTCGTACATCCCAATCTAGATAGAAGAGTTATGCGAATCGGAAGGTTCGTGATGTTGCATTCATGGTTGATGAGCGGGTATTGCTCCGGGTTTTGCCTATGAAGGGTGTGATGAGGTTCGGGAAGAAGGGCAATTTGAGCCCTAGGTATATTGGGCCTTTAGAGATTCTTGAAAGAGTTGGAGAGGTGGCTTACAGACTTGCGCTACCACCTAGTCTCTCTGCAGTTCATCCGGTATTCCATGTTTCTATGCTTCAAAAATATCACGGGGATTCGTCTCATGTGTTAGACTTCAGTTCGGTTCAGTTGGACAAGGATCTATCTTATATTGAGGAACCAGTGGCTATTTTAGATAGGCAGGTTCGAAAGCTGAGGTCAAAGAATATTGCTTCCGTGAAGGTTCAGTAGAGGGGTCATCCGGTCGAGGAGGCGACTTGGGAGACCGAGCATGATATACGTAGCCGTTATCCACACTTATTCACAAGCTCAGGTACTTTTTCTAACTCCGTTCGAGGACGAACGTTTGTTTTAGAGGTGGAGAATGTGATGACCCAAAATGTCATCTTTAAATTTAATAATTAATTCTGTATTCTAAGACCTCGAAAAGCACTATTTATCATTACTCGACTTGCGTGTGCAGTCCGTAAAACTTTTCCGGAAAATTTAAGGTGAAAAATGAATTAAAATGTGAATTAGAGCTTTAAAACTCAACTGAGTTGACTTTGGTCAACATTTTGAGCGAACAGACTCAGATCAATGTTTTGATAATTTTGGTAGGTTCGTATCGTGATTTGGGACTTAGGCGTATGCCCGGAATCAAATTCCGAGGTTCCTAGCCCGAGATATGGAATTTTAATAAAAAATTAAAAGTTTAAGTTCAAATAGTGACCGGATGTCAAATTATGTGTAAATGACCCCGGAATAGAATTTTGATGATTCCAACAGCTCCGTATGGTGATTTTGGACTTAGGAGCGTGATCAGAATTTTATTTGGAAGTCCGTAGTAGAATTAGGCTTGAAATGCCGAAAGTTGAATTTTTGGGAAGTTTGACCGAGAGGTTGACTTTTTGATATCGGGGTCGAAATCCGATTCTGAAAATTTTCATAGCTCAGTTATGTCATTTATGACTTGTGTGCAAAATTTGAAGTCATTCCGAATTGATTTGATGTGTTTCGACACAAGATATAGAATTTGAAAGTTCAAAGTTCATTGATTTTGATTTGAGGTGCGATTCGTCGTTTTGATGTTGTTTGATGTAGTTTGAAGCCTCGACTAAGTTCGTATGGTATTTTGGGACATGTTGAAATAATTGGTTAAGGTCCCGAGGGTCTCGGGTGGATTTCGGAAGGTAAACGGAATGGATTTCGGACAAAGTGCTAGAAATTTCTGTTTGCAGAAATTTCTGTTGCAGAAATTCCGTGCGTGGAGCCAAGTTTGGAAGCTTATATCTCGCAATGCATAATAAATCAGAAAATGTACAAAATATGAAAGTTGTAGTCGTTGGATTATAGGTTCCAGAAAGTTACACTATGCATTATTTGGACATTTGTACAGAAAGTTATGATGGATTGCAAGAAGGCTGGTAGAGCCATTTCGCCAGAAATTCTGATGCATGCAGCCAACTTTGGGAGATTATATCTCGCAATGCATAAGGAATCGGAATAATTACAAAACGTGAAAGTTGTAGTCGGTGGATTCTAGTTTCCAGAAAGGTAAACCATTTATCATTTGGACATTTGTACATAAAGTTATGATCAATTGAAGTAAGACTGGTAGAGCTGTTTCTGGTAGACTTTTAGTGACGAAAAATGGACTTTTAGTGACGGATTGGGAGAAACTTAAGGACCAAAAATGCTCATTTCATTCATTTCGTTTTGGATTTTTGGTGCACGATTTTTGGGCAGATTTTTGGGCGATTTTCACGGGAAAACATTGGGGTAAGTGTTCCTTATCCTATATTGATTATATTTCATGATTCCATACTCATTTACATCATGAATCCGTGAATTTATAAAAGAAAAATCAAGATTTTTACAAAATCTTCCAAAAACGAAAATTTAAGATTTGGAGGTCGAGTTGTTATCGGATTTTGGTAAAATTTGTATGGGTGGACTCGTAATTGAATGGGTTATCGGATTTTATAAGTTTCGCCGGATCCGAGATGTGGGTCCCATGGGCAAATTTTGAGCTAATTTCGGATTTTAATGAAAATATAATATTTTCTTATGAAATTGATTACTATAATTTTTGTTGACTGTATCGAATTAATTATGACTAGATAAGAGTCGATCGGAGTCGGAAATTCGAGAAAAAAGCATAATACTTGATTAAATTGGAGCAAGTCGAGGTAAGTGACTTGTCTAACCTTGTGTGGGGGAAATTTCCCCTAGGATTGGTATTGATGTGATTATTGAAATGTGTTGAAAGTCGTGTGCACGAGGTGACGAGTGTGTACACGGGTTAATTTGTGAAAGATTATATTTTTAAATTGTGTAGATCACTGTTGCGCAATTATTAAATTATTTTATCTTGTTATATTCTTCATCATTGATGTGAGATATATACTTCAAATTTGTTTGATCTTTTCTTACTAATTATTTTACATGTTTAGTTGAAACTTGGTTTCTTTTATTTTGTGCATTATTTGAAGGTTGATTTTCTTTAAATTAAATATTATTAATATGAAGTATTTGACATTTTTAAACTTGATATTGAAGCAACGTAGTAAAGATTTTGAAATATTATTTTCCTAAATTATTTACTCCTGAATATTTTTATACTCATTGTGAGGGAGCCGTGAGCTCTTTATTGTGGAAGAATATTATTGATGAATTATTTTGACATGAGCTGTGAGCTCTTTATTGTGAAAAACTATTATTGATGATTTATTTTGGCATGAGCCGTGAGCTTTTTATTGTGGAAAAATATTATTGTTGAATTATTTTGGCAAGTTAAATTATTTGAGCACTTGAGGTGCAAATTGTAATATTGATACGCATGCGGTGGTATAAGGTCTGGGTGTTGAAACGCATGCGGTGAGATAAGGGTGGCTTGATACGCGTGGCTAGTAGGGGAACTACTAGAAGTCATGCGGTGTGATAAGGGTGGCTAAAATGCGGGATGCTATTTCGGGAAAAATATTTTCTTTAAATAAATTGTGAAGGCTCCCGCGGTGATATAAGGAAATGAGATATTGTGAATTTATTTATGATTTGGGACTACGAGGCGGTACCTCGGGAGTGCCCTTGTTGATATTGATTTATGGCCGTAGTTGCCTTTGATTATTATTGTGATTTTCATAAAGTTGAAGGAAATTCTGTTTTGATTTCCACGAGATATTATTTGCAATTATTTGGTGTCATTAAATGTGACATACTATTTGATTCATTTTCAATGTCATTTTATTTTACTACATTGATAAACATTTTACCATGCCATTATTATATTCCAGTAGGGCCTCACCTGACCTCGTCACTACTCTACCGAGGTTAGGCTTGGCACTTACTGGGTACCGCTGTGGTGTACTCATACTACGCTTCTGCACATCTTTTTGTGCAGATCCAGGTACATTTTACCAGCCTAGACGTCATTGAGTTACCTGCGCACGGAGACTTCGAGGTATATCTGCCAGCGTCCGCAGACTCCGGAGTCCCCTTCTATCATTTTATGTTGCTTCCTTATATTTTATTTAGACCTTGACATATAGAGACATTGAGAATAAATTCTTAGAAGCTTGTGACTTATTTCTACCGGGTTTTGGGAGTTGAAATTGTTTGAATTGTAGTTTATTTATTTCAGATATTTATTATTATTCCGCATAGATAGGCTTACCTAGTCTTAGAGACTAGGTGCCATCACGACATCCTACGGAGGGAATTTGGGGTCGTGACACTAGGGCTATTAAGGTCGAGACTAGTAAGTCACACCTTTTCAAAGAAAAACATAAGGATAATGAGATGCTTAGAGAATTCGTATCCCATTTTCAAATGTAACGGATGGACCTGCCACCGGTCGCAGATGAATGGGCCGTTCAGGCTTTTACCCAAGGACTCAACACTCAGAGCTCGTTGTCTTCACAGCAGTTGAAACAAAACATGGTAGAATATCCGGCTGTCACTTGGGCCGATGTCCATAACCGGTATCAATCGAAAATCAGGGTCGAAGATGATCAGCTTGGGGCCCCTTCCGGGTCCGTGTTCCCGTCATAACCATCGACAGAGTCAAAAGAGATATCGATCGTGAACCGAGATCAAACAGGGATCGGTATCAGCCGTACAATGGAGACCGAAGAAGTAGTGGGTCCGGGCGGAACCCTATGAGCAATGAAAGGGGAAATGACCAAGGTCAGAGCAACCGAGGACTTATGAGCAAAAACAACTTCGACAGGCCCATCGGGCCTAAAGAAGCGCCAAGATTATCAGAATACAACTTCAACATCGATGCCACCGCTATCGTATCTGCCATCGGACACATCAAAGATATCAAATGGCCTAGACCTTTACAGTTCGATCCAACCCAAAGGGATCCCAACCTAATGTGCAAATATCACGACACTCATGGCCACAAAATAGAAGACTGTCGACAATTAAGAGAAGAGGTGGCCCGGTTATTCAACAACGGACATCTCCGAGAGTTCCTGAGTGATCGGGCCAAGAATCACTTCAGGAACATAGATTCTAATAAGCAGACCGGGCAGGCAGAACCTCAGCACTCCATTAACATGATCATCGGTGGGGTCGTCCTTACCTAGGGGCCGATGCTGAAGCGCACCAAAGTATCCATCACAAGGGAAAAACAGAATGGGATTACATACCGGAAGGAACATTGTCTTTCAACTATGAAGACACTGAGGGTATCGTGCAGCCCCATAATGATGCACTGGTAATATCGGTACTCGTAAATAAATCTCAAACTAAATGCGTGTTAATTGATCCAGGTTGCTCAGCCAACATCATCAGATCGAGGGTCGTGGAACAACTCGACCTATAAGATCAGATCGTACCTGCGGTCCGAGTCCTGAACGACTTCAACATTGTATGCAAGACCACTAAAGGGGAGATAACATTACTGGTGAACGTCGCCAAAACCGTACAGGAAGCCAAGTTCTATGTAATCGAAGGGGATATGAGATACAATGCTTTGTTTGGGAGGCCATGGATCCACAATATGAGAGCAATACCCTCGACACTGCACCAGGTGCTGAAATTTCCAACACTCGAGGAATCAAAATAGTTTATGAAATTTCCTCATGGCCCCCGACGATTCCGACGCTACAAAATCAACGGTCGAGGAACCGAAGCAAGTCGTACTAATTGAGCACTTGCCTGATCGAAAGGTATACCTGGGAACGAGGTTAAACCCCGAGCTCAGGAAAAAACTCATTGAATTTCTTATAGCTAACGAAGATTATTTTGCTTGGTCCCACCTTGATATGACAGGGATCCCGCCGGAAATAACCACTCTCAAGCTAAGTGTAAGGCCCTGTAAAAACTTTCTAATGATTTAAGATTTTAAAGTGCGCCAACGGTATTTGGGAATAACGTATTTGATTATTAAATGAGACCTATGGGATAGATTCACATCATGTTGAATTGATAATGTATGTTTAAGGTGTGTTGGAACATACTAAAGAGTTTTGGAATTGGCAAGAACTTGTGTGGAACAAGTTGGACACATTAAGTGGAAATGATGTTTCAATTGGCACAAGACCCAAATTCAAATGAATAGAACTACCTTAATATAATGACTTTGGTAGTGATCTATCTATCAAATTAAATCCCTTTGAATCTAGTTTCCAACGCATCAAACCATTTGTCATTTGGATATATATACAGAAAGTTATGGCCATTTTACTGGACCTATGTCATATGCGCGCCCAGATGCGCGCCCGCGCATATTTGAGAGTTTTTGTCTCAGGTGCGCGGCCAGATGCGCGGACACTTGCCCAGGTGCGTGGCCGCGCACGTAGGATCTCATTTAATACCCCCAAGGCCAGGTAGAGATAGGGGTTAAGTCATTTTTGACCTAAAACCTGATATTTTAGAGAGAAGTGAGAGTGTTCTAGAGAGAGAGAGGAAGTAGATGAAGTATTTTATTCATCAAGATCTTGTTCAAGCCTTGAAATCCAACAAGAAAATCTCATAAGATCTTCACTCAAGAGGTAAGGTTTCATACCCTAGTTTTCAATTTCGGATTTGGGTAGAAGATGGTTCATTAGGAGTATGATTCTTGGGTGTAAGAGTATTATTTATATATGCTTGTACTAATAAGGTTTGTGGGAAGATTGTTGAGCTCAAATAAGTAAGGATTGGGTTGTGGAGTGAAATAAATCTTGTAGAAGAACCTTGTAGTTAAATTTGCACACCTAGTGTTTGATAAAATGCTCAAATGAGCTGAGACCATGAATGTATTCCTAATTATGGTTCAATTTTGTTATGTCTCAAAATAGATTGGGATTGCTAGAATTTCTGGAACGTTGTAGTAATTTAAGGAAAGCTCAAAGCGAGGTATATTGGTTAAACTTCTTTCCTAGAATTGAATTCCATGATATTCTTGTAAGTCCCGAGTTATTCTTTATAAATCAACTATTCCGAATAAGCTTTGTGTTGAAAGGTATATGCTCAAAATATGTTCCGGATGCTCTTATCATATGATGTTATCCTTCAGGAATGTGTTCAAAGCATAAGTTGGGTATAAAAATGTTATGACTCCAAGTAGTGTTTCAAGTGAAGGCTATTATGCCAAATTGTGTAAGAAGTCTCAATGTGCATAAGACTCTTAATTGCTCAAATATGTACCTAAAGTGTTGATTGGAAACGTCTTATTGTTGATAACCTATGAAGATGGTTGGAAGTGAAATAAGTGAATTGGAGATATAAAGTGTGGCCAATGGTGCCAATGAAATGAGATGATATGAGAAAGATTATGAAATGAGCTTTGATTCAACTATTCTAAAATAGACTTTGAAAATAAAATTGCCTAAAAGCTTATGAACTCAAGTGATGCCCATATGTGGTTGTTTTAGCTAATGCTATGTTTAGTGAGTATTTTCAATGTGTTTTGCATTCTTACATATTCGTGAGTGGAAATTGTGTATTGTCCTTTTTGGGAAAAAGTATTTCAAGAATAAATGATGTGCTACTTGTTTATGATTTTAACTTGTACTTCGATTGCCAATCATTTTATTCCATTTCCTGGAAAGAAATCCATTGTGTTTAAAGTCTTCATTATAATGAACCTAAATTTGTAATTTCTGAAATATTGTATATGTTGATATTTATGATGATGATCCATGAAAGGAAAGATATGAAAGTGTGGAATATGAAATACGACCATTGTGCCATGAAATAAGAATCATATGAATGGCCAAGAGAGCCAATGAAATAATGATATTGTAACTAGTTGAAAGTAATTGTGAAGTGATAGTATGAACATGAAATGTGGCTGTTGCCTCAAAGAAAATTATGAAGTGTTGTATGTCCCAATGGTTTCAACTATAGTTGTATGCTTCTGAAATAATGTGTGTAAATGACTTCGATTGTTAAGTCCCCAAGAGTCATGAATCTAGATAATGGCCTCAAGATGTCAAGTGAGTGAATAATGAGATGAAAGGGAGATGTCCGATGCTAAATGATGATGAACCTTAAGGAAAGAAATTGGGCTCATGTGTCATTTAAATTGACTTATTAATTTACCATGCATGTGCTAATGTAATGAGCTGCATTTCTCCATAATGAGCATGAACATGAAGTATTCCAATGATATGGGAAATTACGACCTTAAATATAATGACAAACTATGTCGCTTTGAATTTATATATGGTTTTGTGATTGGGATACACCTCCACCCGCATATATTAGGGTGAGGCGGTAGGGCCGCTTTGTGTTGGGATTGTGGTAATGTGATACACCTCCACCCGCATATATTGGGGTGAGGCGGTAGGGCCGCTTTGTGTTGGGATTGTGGTATTGTGATATACCTCCACCCGCATATATTGGGTTGAGGCGGTAGGGCCGCTTTGTGTAGGGATTGTGGTATTGTGATACACCTCCACCCGCATATATTGGGGTGAGGCGGTAGGGCCGCTTTATGTAGGTATTATGGTATTATGATACACCTCCACCCGCATATATTGGGGTGAGGCGGTAGGGCCGCTTTGTGTAGGGATTGTGGTATTGTGATACACCTTCACCCGCATATATTGGGGTGAGGCGGTAGGGCCACTTTGTGTAGGGATTACAGTATTGTGATACACCTCCACCCGCATATATTGGGGTGAGACGGTAGGGCCGCTTTGTGTAGGGATTGCGGTATTGTGATACACCTCAACCCGCATATATTGGGGTGAGGCGGTAGGGCCGCTTTCTGTTGGGATTGTGGTATTGTGATATACCTCCACCCGCATATATTGGGTTGAGGCGGTAGGGCCGCTTTGTGTAGGGATTGTGGTATTATGATACACTTCCACCCGCATATATTGGGGTGAGGCGGTAGGGCCGCTTTGTGTAGGGATTGCGGTATTGTGATACACCTCCACCCGCATATATTGGGGTGAGGCGGTAGGGCCGCTTTGTATTGGGATTATGGTATTGTGATACACCTCCACCCGCATATATTGGGGTGAGGCGGTATGGCCACTTTGTGTTGAGATTGTGGTATTGTGATACACCTTCACCCGCATTTATTGGGGTGAGGCGGAGGGCCGCTTTGTGTGAAGGTGGTTATAGAGGATCCCGAATTAATATCTATAAATGATTAATGGAAGCTCTTAGTAAATTGGCTCGACGTTGACGGTTATCTAAGCCTTTTTACTGTTACCATGATTCATCATATTCATGTTGAATTTCAACCCCTTGAATATGTGTATTTGTATTGTGTATGTAAACACTATGAACGGTCTATGAAACACACACGTATATTGTATAGGTGATACGGTGAACGGTCTATGAGATGCATAGGTGTATAATATGATATGTGAACACTAAGGACGGTCTATGAAATGTATATGTGTAAAATAAGGGAGGAAGGTGCCACTGTCATTGGCCTTGTTTGTACATGTTGTTATAATTACATTATATTATGTATTCCACGTATATTTCATATGGCTCAGTTGATCCTAAAAGAAGTTTAGAATGATGCAAGTATAATAAGACTTGAAATGTGATTCTATGGGATGTTTCGTAGTTACTGGATGTACTTTATTTACCTCTCTTTTGAGTTACCGTATTTTCATATATTGTTTTGACTGCCTTACATACGAGTACTATTCCACATGTACTCACGTCCCTTTTGTCGGGGGCGCTGCATCTTTTAATGGATGCAGGTATACTTCTACAGGATGATATGGATCTTTGATAGGGATCTTCTTCACTACTCAACTTATGGTGAGCCCGCTACAGTTCTAGTGGGTATTTAGGTCTAGTTCATTTTATGTATTTAGGTATCTATTATCATAGAAGCTCCATGTACACTGTGGGTTCATGTAATTAAAGATTTGAGTTTTGTCATGTATTTATGTTCACAGTATTTACAGCTATTTATAGAGCTGCGTAACCATAACGAGAAAGAAAGTATGGGCCATTGAGCCAAGTGTATTTAATATGAAAGTCAAGATCTTATTATGGTATGGTAAATCATGCATGAGTAGTGATGAGAGGTTAATGTAAATTAGGCTTGCTCGACAGGGTTTACTCGGTTGAGTGCCGGTCGCGCTCCTCGATTTCGAGGCATGACACTAAGCCTAGACCCGAAGTTCCACCCGGTCAAGCAGAAGAGGAGACCCCAGTCCGAGGTGAAACATACTTTTATCAAGGATGAGGTATCTAAACTCCTTAAAATAGGGTCCATTTGAGAAGTTAAATACTCGGATTAGTTAGCGAACATAGTGGTAGTCCCTAAAAAAAGGAATAAATTAAAAATGTGTGTGGACTATAAGGATTTGAATAAGGCATATCCCAAGGATCCCTTCCCTTTGCCCAACATCGATTGTATTATCGATGCCACGGTCGGCCATGAGATCCTCAGTTTTCTCAACGCCTACTTCGGGTACAACCAAATAAGGATGAACTCGGGCGATCAGGAAAACACCTCCTTCGTCACTAAGTACGACACTTACTGCTATAACGTGATGCCATTTGGATTAAAAAATGCCAGTGCCACTTACCAACGCCTAGTAAACCAGATGTTCGAGTAACAAATAGGAAAATCAATAGAGGTTTACATTGACGATATGTTGGTTAAGACCCTGCGAGCAGAGGACCATTTGAAATATTTGCAGGAAACCTTCAACATATTAAAGAAGTATAATATGAAGCTGAACTCGGAGAAATGTACATTTGGAGTTGGATTCGGTAAATTCCTCAGATTCATGGTATCCAACCGGGGAATCGAGATCAATCCTGAAAAGATCAAAGCCATCAAAGATATCAGGATTGTGGACAATGTGAAGGCCGTGCAACGATTAACCGGACGTATAGCCGCCCTGGGGCGATTCATCTCGAGGTTCTCTAACAAGAGCCACCAATTGTTCTCACTATTGAAGAATAAGAATAACTTCTCATGGACACCGGAGTGCCAACGGGCCTTGGAGGAACTCAAGCGGTATCTATCGAGCCCACCTCTGCTCCACATGCCGAAGACACACGAACAACTATACCTGTACTTGGCAGTATTGGAGATAGCGGTATGTGGAGTCCTGGTCCGAGAAGATAAAGGTATGCAATTTCCAATTTACTATGTAAGTAGAACCCTTGGCGAGGCCGAAACTAGGTACCCTCACCTAGAAAAGCTGGCGCTCGCTTTGCTAAGTGCCTCTAGGAAGTTGAAGCTATATTTTCAATGTCATCCCATATGTGTTGTGACTACTTACCCATTACGAAATATAATGCATAAACCCGAACTCTCGAGGCGATTGGCCAAATGAGTTGCGGAGATCAGCGGGTACGATATTAAATATCGACCCCGGACTGCCGTTAAATCTCAAATTTTGGCTGACTTTGTGGACGACTTTATGTCGTCCCTAATACCCGAGGTCGAAAGAGAGTTGTTGGTGAACTTGGGGACGTCTTTGGGGATCTGGACCCTCTTTACGGACAGCACCTCGAACACAAAAGGGTTCGTACTTGGCATTGTGTTAAAGCCACCAACAAGCAATGTAGTTAAACAATCTATTAGGACTGTAAAATTTACTAACAACGAGGCTGAATATGAGGCCATGATTGCAGGTCTCGAACTAGCCAAAAGCTTGGGGACGGAGATGTATCGAAGCTAAGTGCGACTCCCTCCTCGTAGTGAACCAAGTTAATGGGACGTTCGAGGTTAGAGAGGAACAAATACAAAGGTACCTGGATAAGTTGCAGGTAACATTACATCGATTCAAGGAGTGGACTCTACAACATGTACCTCGAAATCAAAACAGTGAGGCCGATGCCCTTGCTAACCTGGGGTCGTCGGTCGAGGACGATGAGTTCAATTTGGGGGCGGTCGTACAACTCATGAGATCGGTAGTGGAAGAAGTCCACGCCGAGATAAACTCAACGAGCCTGACTTGGGACTGGAGAAATAAATATGTAGAATATCTAAAGACCGAAAAACTTCCCTCGGATCCAAAAGAATTGAGGGCCCTGCGTAGGAAGGCTGCCCGGTTTAGCTTGTCCGAAGATGGATCCCTGTTCAGAAGAACATTAGATGGCCCACTTGCGATATGTCTAGGACCAGGAGATACCGAGTACGTTCTGAGGGAAATTCACAAAGGCACCTACGGAAATCATTCAGGCACCGAATCATTGATTCAAAAGATAATCAGAGCCGGCTACTACTGGATCGACATGGACAATAACGCGAAGGAGTCCGTACCAAAATGTGATGAATGTCAAAGACATGCTCCGATGATTCATCAACCCGGGGAGCTGCTGCATTCAGTTTTGTCACCATGGCCGTTCATGAAATGGGGTATGGACATCGTTGGCCTCCTTCTTTGGGAACCCGGTAAGGCTCAATTTATATTGTTTATGACTGACTATTTTTCTAAGTGGGTGGAATCCCAGGCATACGAGAAGGTCAGGGAGAATGAAGTCATCGATTTCATTTGGGACCACGTCATATGTCAGTTCGGAGTGCCGACCGAGATCATATGCGACAATGGGAAATAGTTCACCGGCAGCAAAATAAACAAGTTTCTCGAAGACCATAAGATCAAAAGGATCCTATCAACGCCCTACCACCGCTAGTGGGAACAACCAAGAAGAATCGACCAACAAAACCATACTCCAAAACCTCAAAAAGAGGTTAACCGTTGCCAAAGGAAAATGGAAGGAAATCCTGCCCGAAGTCCTAGGGGCATATCGCACGACCTCGAAGTCTAGTACCGAGGACACCCCGTTCTCGCTGGTTTACGGCACCGAATCTCTAATACCGCTCGAAGTCGGAGAACCAAGTTTCAGGTTCCGATATGAAACCAAGGAATCAAAAGACGAGGCCATGAATACGAGCTTGGAGCTATAAGATGAAAGGTGCGAAGCCGCCCTTGTCCGATTGCCGCCCAAAAATAGCGAATCGAGAGGTATTACAATCAAAGGGCCAATTTTTGACACTTCAGTGTCGGGGACTTAGTGTTAAGGAAAGTCACACTAAGAACCCAGAACCCGAACGAATGGAAGCTGGGGCCGAACTGGGAAGGACCATATCAAATTATCGAGATCACCGAAAAAGGATCGTACAAACTCGGAGCAATGAACGGTGAATGACTACCGAACAACTGGAATGTAACTCACTTGAAGCGATACTACTGCTAAGATACGACCCCATTAATTCCTTTTACTTATTTGCATTTAGAACTAACACTTGCAGGCAACCGTCAAAGAACGATACAATTTTTAGGTCTGAAAGAACGCGTTGCACTCTTTTTCCCTTGAACCGGTTTTGTCCCAAATGGATTTTTCGGCAAGGTTTTTAACGAGGCAACAGTAAATCGTGCTAACTTAGAAATAAAGGCTAGATACTAACCAGTGTTAAAGAACACAACAACAGTATTCGAGGCTTCTCTATGATCGGCCTCCAACACTGGGGGGCATCACCCTCAGACAATGATTTTAGCAAGGAAAGAAACTTTGTGAACGAATAGTCTCGGCTCGATCGATAGGATTTACTGCAAAGGCTAAACGGTCGAATGAGCCATGACTACATAGACTGCTCGAGCCCTAACATGAATCTTGTACACATGTGTAATCGTATATATTATGCACATTAATAAAAAGAAGTTTCTACCTTGCAGATAACTATCTTGTCCCTTAAAAATCTTTTCCTCTTAAGGAATTTCCTACATTCGATTCCCTAAAGATATCGAGCCCAAGGGCCGCCTTTATCCGGGTTCAAAGGATCGTGCTCACTCGGGGGCTGCTATCCAAAGACAAACTCGGACAACCCGGGCTATCAAAGCCCGGGGCACAAGACCTATTAGGTAGTGCCCAAACCTGAAAGGCTACGACCATCCCCACTCGGGGACTGTTATCTTAGGCAAGCGCGGATAACTCGGGGTAACAAGCCCACTAAGAAACACCCGAACTAATAAGGCTACAATCATATTAAAATGGCTCGTAGACGTCCGAGACCCGTAACAAAAAATAAGGCCTTCAAAATTTCTAAACCGGTTCTAAAGGCTACCCTCGGCAAACTATAATCTAAGAAATTATAAGTACTTTGGGGAAAAGTTTTCGGTCACACCGAACCCCACGATGCCTTAAACAAAATAATATCCAAGGCTAGGCCTGTTCGAACCTCCGAACATGACCTAACTATTTCATGCTAAGGCATTTCGATCTTCGCAAACATAAAGAATAAAGCAAAGGAACACAAACTTAGAAATTGTCGAAGTGAAAAAAGAAGCCTTGTATTATATATATATATATATATATATATATATATATATATATATAATCTTTACAAAAGCCAAAAGGCCTTGACAAAAAGAATAAAGGTACAAAAACACAAAAAACAAAAAAACAAAGGAAAATGTACAAGGCACTTAAACGGCCTGGTCTTCACCGGAGCCCGCCTCGTCGCCAAGGTCTTCAGAGTCTCCCCCTCCCTTGGATTCGCTTGAACCCTTGAAGTCTTCTTCATCCTCGGGATACGCCAACTTCTTGGCCTCGGCTTCGAGCCCCTTAGCACTCTTAATTTTGGCCGATAAGTCAAAATCCCGAGCATGAATTTCCTAGATGGCCTCCTTTCGGGATTGCCGCTTCGTGTGCTCGACGATATCCTTCAGTCGATCCTGGGCCGCCTCGGCATAGACCTTTTATTGGGCCACCATCGCGTCGTCAACGGCTTTAACCACCATAACCACCGACTTGGCCTTTGTTAAGCTCCTTGGCAAGAGTTTGTCTATTAGAGACGGTCGAGCTTAGATGAGATTGGAGCTCCTCAACCTTTTGGGCCCGTACCTCAGCCTTTTCCTTTGCCGCTCGAAGTTGGACCTCAGCCGAAGTCAGCTGCACCTAAGCAGTCTCTTTTTTCGAGGCTAGGCGGTCCATCTTGCCTCTCCATTCTTCGGCCTCGGCCTTGATTACATCCAGCTCAGCTCGGAGTTGGTCGATCCGATCGATCTTTTGTTGGACCTGCGAATTCCGACCATTAGTCACCGAGTCTAGCTCATCGTCACTAACTTCAAATATTTTTACCTATTCAACCAGGTCGGCATGCTCCTTCCGGGCCACCTCCAACTCAGCTCAGAGTCTCTTAGCCTCCCCTTCACGCTGCTCACTGAGAAGTTTGTAAGTATCTCTCTTCTTAGTGAGCACTCGGACCTCGGCTTCAAGCTGGTTTAGCTTGTCCCGATATAGAAGAAAAATTCCATGATGAAGCACCGAGGCCTACAGACACAAAGAAAAATGTTAGGGTTATCCATGAATTAGTCTAAGTACAAATTAGAGTCATCAAGAAATATCTAAAGTTACCCGGTTTAGCGCCTGTTTTGCTTTGTTGAACAGGTAAGGCGCATCTACCTCGTTCATCTTGACTTGGTCTTCCTCGGTCAACAGACACCGAAGGTAACTGGCCACCCCTACGGGGGTGGAGAGGGCCCGGGCATCCTCCGGAATAGAGATGACAATGGATCGCTTCTGGTCAGGATCCACGCTCGGAGCCGAGAACCGGTTGATCTGTTTCGGATTTGAGGAAGGCCCGCTCGTTCCTGAAGATGGACTCTTCTTCAGCACCTCTAAGTCACCCAATCCGGTGACGTCCTCCATGGCGGTAAAATCTACGCCATCAGAAAAGCCGCGGAAGGGGTCGTCCGCCCCATGGCCCCCCTCGTTGGGGCGTTCTTTCACTGTTTGGGCCTCGTTATACATGGACTCGGTGAACGAGGGTGACTCGATGATGTCTATCACACCGAGTATTTCATTCGGGGTATTGCCCACATCCCGGGGAGCCCCGGCCACGGCCTCCTCGTCAGTCTCCCTAGCTTGAGGCAAACCAACCTTGCTTCTCTCTGGTTCGGAGGCCCCTTGCCCCTCGAGCTGCGGCGGCTAGCGGGCCACCAGATCAAAGGCTTCTCTTTCTTCTTAGGACTCGTCTCTCAGCCGATAGAGTGAGTCCGAGGATGGTGCTCGGGTGCTGGTACTTTCTTTAGACTTGCGCATCGGCCTTCTTCTTGTTTTCTTCTTCTCCGAGCTCGGAGAACTCGGAGCCCTCTTTCTTTTCTTCTCTTAGGCCTGTCTCGGAGCAGGGGACTCAGTAGGTAAGTCCTCGCTACCAGCTGGAGGCCTCAGTTTGACATCCTTGGATAAACCTGCGAAAAGAAATAAAACAAGTGAGAACTTAATGACACAAGAAGAGCCTAAATATTACTCAGGAAAAGAATCTCACCATGAGAACGGGCCTCCCAACGGCCCTTCGAAAGCTCGCGCCATGAGCGCTCAGAATAGGGAATTTGTGATACGATGCCCTCGACCCACTCCTTGAGTCGAGGGACCGCATTCGGGACCCGAGCAACAGCTGCACCACTACAAAGCACCGATAAGAAGGAAGGAAAAAAAGCGTAAAATCAAATTTTGAAAGCAAAATTATACTTACGTGATGTATTCCACTTCTCAGGGAACGGCATGCGCTCAGCTAGGATCAAGTCCGAAATTCTCACTCGGACAAAACGGCCTTGCCAGCCTCGATCTCGGTCTTCATCAATACTCGAGAATGAGGCTTTGTTGGCCCGGCGCATGAGCTTTATCAGTCCCCCCGGAAGATTCGGGGACTGTACAAGCATAGGAGATGGTCGACGGTGAACGAGAAGCCATCGATTCTGCTCACGAAGAACCGAAGGAGGATCACGATCCTCCAGAGCGAAGAATAAATCTGACCGAGGCATACCTCGTACCTCTTGCAGAATTCAACGATGATCGGGTCCATCGGGCCTAACGTAAAGGGATAAATATAAACACTTTGGTATCCCTCGACATGGGTGGTGATGGCTTCATCGGGGTCAGGGATCACTATGCCCTTACCGGACCGATTGCAATCTTTTCGGACCATAGGGAGGACTTCTTCGGTGATCGAGCATATGTACCTCGAGACCTCCTCACACTGGCCTTGTACGGAGGAAGGTTTTTCGACCTTAAAATCGACGGTTACTGAGCATCCTCCGGGGATGAACATTTTCAAAGGGGGTTCCGGTACTGGTTCATCGACGGCAGTACGCGAAATAGTTTCTTCAGCCTCAGTAGCCGACCGCGAAGTAGAAGGTGTTTCTTTTTAGGGAACGATTTTTGAAGTCTTCGACATTTCTTTAAAAAATGGAGGAAAAATAAAGAAAGAAAGGAAGTTGAAGGTGTGCACTTGTTGGCTTGAGATGGAGATATACAAAAGTTTTTGCAAAAGATCTCAAATAAACTAGAGTATAATTGCTAGAAAGTATTAAATTTCAAAGATATGAGGGTAGAAGGTTTGAATGTAAAGTTAAAATAAACAAAGGTAGAGGTATTTATAGTATTTTAGCGGCGGTTCGCATCCAGGAATGGCCGACCGGCGACTGACATACATTTAATGCCGTTAATACTTGACTGGCGAGACGTTTTGTTTGTCTTGTCGTTTCTGTCACGGGGTATCAAAGTAAGAGTCGGAAGCTCATGACGTTTCTCGTCGTCTACTCTCCGAAAAACGTGGGGACTATCTGTATAAGGTCGAAATCGAACTCGTGTTGCATCCTAGCCTCCGACATGGTGAGCCAGGCTCGAGACATGACAATAAAGGACTGAAGATCGACCCCAAGTCCCATCGGGCTAGAACCCGGGGGCAGAACGCCTGCCATCTAGAATATCGAGATCGTGATCCCGGAATCGATCCTAGCCTCAAACGAGCTCGAAGAAATATTATTAGCATAGCCAACAGAAGACCGAAATATTTGTGACCGGTCGGATATTACTGCGGGAATCTCGACACGTATCAATAAGGAACCGACAATCAGTAAATCAAGAGATTTTTTACCTTTTATAAAATTGTACCTAAAGTAGGACTCCTCTACTATATAAAGAGGGTCTAATAATTCATAAAACAGATTGTAACGCGCACTCAAAAGTAATAAATTAGTATTTTTCTCTTTAAGCTTTTATTCTTCTGTATCTTGATACCGATCGAAGTGCATCCGGTTTGAGGGTGACTGACCTTGCAAGACTGAAATTCTCCGATTCGTGTGATTTGAATTTATTTTGTCATCGTTTATTTCAATTGCAACTTAATTTATCACTTTGTGTCAAATTAATCTGCATATCTTTAAAATCACATACAAATTCAATTGTTATCCGATTTTGAGAGTAACCAAATACACTAGCGGCTTTTAAACAAAAAGAATCCATTTCTTAGTTTTAATAGAAAGGATACTGGAGTTCATATATTTCTTTTCTAGATTCAGTTCAGCTTGTCACCATTTGACGATTCGCGGTGTTAATCATGGAGATAGAAGTGCAAGGTTGCCTTTAATTTCATAATTAAATTAGACTATTTTATGAGAAAACAAACTCACATATGCTGTACTCTTAAACTTTGGTGATTCATAGTCATTAATGTGTTGTGCCTACTGTAAATGGAAACTAGCTCAATGACTACAAATAACTGAGAGTAATGAAAATATTTGTTTTGTTCTGCTTATCTACCTTCCATAAGCAACACTATACGTTTATTGAGCCGAGGGTCTTACGGAAACAGTCTCTCTACCTCCACAAGATAGGGGTAAGGACTGCGTACATATTAACCTCCCAAACCCCACTTGTGGGAATACATCGGATATGTCGTTGTTGTTGGATTTTGGGGAGAGGGGGAGTGGCAGTGGGTTCAGACAGTGACCAAGAAAGGGACTAAAAATGATTAACTAATCTTTTTGTTTTCTTCTGCTGAAATAGTTAGTTTATTGGTATGAATTAGTGATGATGACAATTGTGGTCCAAATTCTAAGTGTCCAAGAGTCTAAGTTAATGGCTCTTTGAAAATAACTTTAACCACTATGAGGTATGAGCAGATATCTAAATGTTTTCTTCCTCTTGTCTTTCCTCAAAAAGAGGGACGATACACTATACGTAGGACCCAGGGACGGGTCGGACCACAAGGTTCTATTGCATGTAACTTTACCTTGCATTTCTGCAAGATGCTGTTTTCATGGCTCGAACCCGTGACCTCCTGGTCACTTGACAGCAACTTTATTAGTTACGCCAAGGCTCCCCTTCTCCTCCTCTTGTCTTTCCTCATTTTGAGAAATTCTCCATATCTATCTTAGAATATTTTGCAGTAAAACTCATCAACCATTTAAAGCTTATCATGTCAATCTCCTAGTTTATAACCTCTTATTTTTTTGTGGACAGAAAAGATAGTGTTTTGCATATAGAAGTAGTAGTATTTTTGATATCCAAATGCTTCCCATTAGGTTCTAAGAGACTCAGGCACTCTAATTTTTCATAACATCCAAGCAAAGAAGATTTGTGTCTCTTGAACCGAGGTTCTATCGAAAACAGCCTTTTTACTTTCAAGGTAGGGGTAAGATCTGCGTACGCACTACCCTCCTCAAATTCCACTTGTTGGGTTTGTTGTTATTGTTGTATCCTAGCAAAGAAGATGGTAGTCTCTAGTACTGATGATATTCAGGCCAAAATCCAGAAAAGTTATGACAAAATGAGTGAGTTAAAAGCCTTTGATGATACAAAGGCTGGTGTCAAAGGACTTGTTGATGCCGGAATTACTGAGGTGCCTCAAATATTCATTTTACCACCAAAAAACAGGACAGACTCCTCGGAAACCTGTGAAACACAGTGCATTTTTCCAGTTATAGATCTTGAAGGAATTGATGAAGATCCAATAAAGCATAAAGAGATTGTGGAAAAAGTACGAGATGCATCGGAGACATGGGGTTTCTTCCAAGTGGTTAATCATGGCATTCAAATATCCGTCCTGGAAGAAATGTTGCAAGGAACACGACGATTTTTTGAGCAAGATATTGATGTTAAGAAACAGTATTACACTCGAGATGGTACAAAAAAGGTGATTTATACTAGTAATTTTGATTTGTATAGTCCTTCTGTTCCAGCAGCAAATTGGAGGGACTCACTTTTCTGTTTGATGGCTCCTACTCCTCCTAGTCCAGAAGAATTGCCAACAGCAAACAGGTATGTTCTGAGCATGACTTAGAAAACGAAACTATTTCAGTTCTTTACCTAGTAACAAAATATGTGTTCTGTTCTGACACAAATCAAGAAATAAACCAAGAAAATGTTGGCATTGCTATGTGCTTCCTTGAAATTAGTTTATGCTAAAAACTGTGTTTTCTGTTTTGACAAAAGTCAAGAATAAGAAAAAGGCAGCCCGGTGCACAAGGCATCACGCAGGGTCCAGGGAAGGGTCGCAACCCAACGAGTGTGACGTAGACAGTCTACCCTAATGTAAGCAGTAATGACTGCTTCCACGGCTCGAACCCGTGACCTATAGGTCACACGGAGACAACTGTACCGTTACTTCAATACTCTCCTTCCACAAAAGTTAAGAATAAACCATGAAAATTTTGGCATTGTTATGTGCTTCCTTGCAATTAATTTATGCTTAATGTGAGTTTTTTTATGGATACTGTTGGGAAACTAAGAAAGTTTAACTAGAAGTCTGGTCCCTGAGAGCCAAATGAGCATATAATTTCTATTTTGTAAATATTGATATGTGCTGTTTCACTAGTTTTACTGAAATTGCTGCAGGGAAATACTACTGGACTATTCTAAGCATGTAATGAAATTAGGCTGCTCCTTACTTGAACTATTATCAGAAGGTCTTGGTCTCGATCGTTGTCATCTCAAAAATATGGATTGCTCTGAAATTGCTCGGTATTTTGGGACATTACTATCCAGCATGCCCTCAGCCAGGACTAACGATAGGCACCAATAAACATTCTGAGGGTTGATGTTCCTCCTACACCCGGTGCTCTTGTCGTGAACATTGGAGATCTTCTACAGGCTAGTATATTAATAAATATATATTAAACCTCGAACACCTTTTGCAAAATTTCTAGCTTTGTCGCTATTTGGCACTGAAACTAATTGGGCTTATTGTTGGTGGTTTTTCAGCTCATATCAAATGATAAGTACATAAGTGTTGAGCACATAGTATTGGCAAACAAAGTTGGACCAAGAATATCAGTTGCATGCTTCTTCTACACCGGTCCATAACCATCTTCTAGGCTTTATGGACCAATTACCGAATTATTGTCAGAAGATAATTCTCCAAAATATCGTGCAACCACAGTGAAAGACTACACTGATTACTTTCGTCAAAAAGGTCTAGATGGAACTTCTGCATTGTTGCATTACAAGATCTAATCATAGTTAATAATTGAATTTCTGATGATAGCAGAGGATTTTTCTGATGTATCACATGCTGAAGCTTCAAAAATATTGAAACATGCACTGTTATGCCAAGTCTTTTTTGTCTACTGCTAATGAGTATAATGGAAACTAGTTTGGAGCACAGATTATTGGCAAATAGTGTTGGTCCAAGACTAGATATAGGTCCATCTTGCAATTCCAAGATTATGGACCAACTACAAAATGTTATCAGAAGATCATCCCCCAAAGTATCGTGTCGGGCTGTCAAATTTGGCCCAAGCCCAAATGACTCGTCCAATCCGTTCAAGGTTGGGCTAGTTATTGACCCGCCCATTGAATTCACCCCATCTTGACCCATCCCATTTAAAATTGGGCTGATTTTTATTCCATATTGATACATGAGTAATTTTGCTAAAATATCTTAAAATAATTCTTTTTTTATTTGATATATTATATATGACCATAAAAAAAAATTCTTATTGGATAATTAAACAATTAATAAGAAAATAACACACATTAATTAAAGCTTAATAAGAGTTGGACAGATTGAGTTATGACCCAAATTTTAGTTCATCTTGACCTAGCTCATCTCAGTTCAAGTAACTTTAGGCGGGTCATTGATCCGGATTTTACAATTACCAAACCAAACCAATTGTATCAGGTTATTAAATTTATAGACCAAATCAAACCAACAAAAGTCGGTTTTTTCAATCTCGATTTTTCTCGGGTTCTTCGAACTTTTTTTCTAATAAATTTGTGGTCCAAATATTTCTTTAGTCCTAAATACGATTTTACCAATAACAACAGTGTTTTTATTTTTTTATTTTTTAGCGTTGACCTCAAATATGTTAGTCAATAAGTTGTATGGTTCCAATTTCAGTTCTACAAAACTGATGGAAACTTTAATCAACCATCCCTACTCAATTCTCCTTACTTTCTCATGTTTAGTAGTGTCCATTGCAATCGCATCCGGAGACAGTGAAATAGTCACAATTTACACAACCATGTAACTATAGTAATTGAACTTTTCAAATAATATTTCTTCTGCCAACGCAAAACATCAAAAAGATAAAATGCATATCATATTGCACTCTGCATAAGAATTATCACTAACTTTTTACAAGTAGACATTACAGTCAAGAGTCCTAAAAAATAAACAAAAAAAAAATATATTATACTCTAAGAAGTTGATAGGGTTTGAGCTAATTGGGGTTTTTGCTCTAATGGAACGTATGGTTTCTTGCCTTTGGAGAAGAGGCAAAATGATTTCGATTGTTTTAGTCTTTTAGAACTAGCCTAGTTCTGCTTTAGAACTAGTTTTTAGTTTGGGCTCAAAATACTTTTATGGGCGAGACAAAAAAAAAAAGGAAACTTTACATAACTGTCACAATTTAAAAAAAAATATAACAAATTCGTAGCATGAAATCCAAATTACAGTTGTGGCAGGAAAATATTTATATTTGTAGCACACAGTTCCATTAAAATAGGAATATTGATTATTAATCTCTAAACATAAGCAATTTGAATGGAAAGTCAATAATTCTTTGTACAAAAATCATGCTTTTTTTCTCTCTTTATCTATTAGCTTTCCTTCTTCTTCATCTTCTTAATTTTATTTTCTGCCGACGCCAATATATTTTCTAAATTTGTTCTATTCGTTTTCTTTTTAATTATCTTTCTTAAGTTTTTCTCTTCCTTTCTTAACATAAAGATCTTACTTCGATAATAGTATACGTTAATATATACAAAATATATGTATATATATATATATATATATATAAAATATATATTGAATTAACACATAAAATATACAAAAAAATATAAATAAAAAATACATCTTCAATTAAGATGACACTTAGACATGTGAAATATACATAAAAAATATATCTTAAATTTAATTAAGATGGCATATAAATATACAAAATATATATATATATATATATATATATATATATATATATATATATATATATATATATATATATATATATATATATATATATATATATAAAACAAACATCTTGAATTAAAATGACACTTGACATATAAAATATATTTGAAATATACATTAAAAATACATCTTAAAATAAGATGACACTTCACAAATAAATATACAAAAATTATATACCTAAAAATACATTTTGAATTAAAGTGATACTTGATATACAAAGTATAAAAGACGTATAAATCAATACATCTTGAATTTAGGTGGCATTCACATATGCATCAGATTTTAAAAAATGGAGTGAAGAAGATGAATGTTGGGTTTAATTTATGTAATATGCTAATAATGAAAAAAAAAAAGTGCTCTTTATGGAATAAACAATAAATGATGCTATTTTTTTAAATAATAGTTAAAAAAGAATCAAGTGTGTAAAAAACTCAAACAAGGACTTACATGGGCTATAAAACCAACTTAAAATATTATGCTAAATACAGAAACTATAAAACAATTAAGAAATATTTATAACTTACATTCTAATAAATATTTTTATCTATCTAATATTTTAAAATATGTAATGTCGGGTTGGTTTGGTTTCGATTTGACTTTTTTTATTTAATACCAAATCAAACCTATTATGATCGAGTTTTTTTTCCAATATCATACCAACTTAAACCAAACCACTAGCCCCCAGTGCCTATTCAAAGGATGAAAGTATTTGTTTTCTTATTCTGTTTGTTTTTTCTTTTCTTTTTTCTCTTCCTTTAACAAGCCACCACAATATCGTCTAATTTATTACCACTTGTTTTGTTTTTCTATTCTTTTCTCTCTTTCATTGGTAGTGCTAGTGGTGAAATTATCCAGCAGCCTAAATTGCTTGACACGTAGCACTTAATCCTTAAGTATAATTCACTTTGTGACGACGGCGATTAGACATTAGCTCCTACCTTTGTGTTAATAATATCTATATAATTATAAGTACACGAAGAAGGGAGGTATAGTACCTTATCTTACCTACCTCATCTAATTTAATTTAACGTTGAACCCCAACCCTATGCAACTTTGACCTTTAAAAAAAATAAAAAAATACCCCCTTCACAACCACAACAACAATATGTAAAGGGGAAGATATTGTGTATGCAAACTTTATCCCTATCATAGGAAGATAGAAATGTTATTGTTGATAGACCCTTGATTCAAGAAAAAAAAAATAATAGTGAAAACAAGTAATAACAACAAATAGGCCAGAAAGATAGTAACCAAAAGAAAAAAAAATACTCTCTTTGTTTCACTTATTTGGGGAGTTGACGATGTTTGTTACAAAGAGTTTTAAAAATATTTTGAATTGTTAACTCTTGTTACATGTAGTATTTTTTTATGTAATTTTTAAATATGTAAATTTTATTTCAAAAAAATTAAAAATTTCATGTTCAAATTCACATCGAAAATTTGTCAATTGACCCTCGTACACGAAAAATATTTAAATATAATGTGCATGTGATTGGACGGTATTAGTTTTAAACTATGATACGGACGAACTCTTCCTTGTCATCATACTTTGTTATAAGTATGGAGTTTCAACCTAACAATTAAATTACTAAAATATTTCTTAAAAATTGATTGGCCCTTTTGTTCTTTACCATTAAAAAAAGAGCTTCTGACATAAGTGGTCACTCGGCCAAAACATATATCAGGCCCATAATTTTACATTACAATTTGTAGCCAAAAACAAATAATATATGCTAACCAAAAAATAGTTTTCCTGCTCATAATACATTGAAGAAATATTCTTCCAAATTCACATTCTCCATTGCAGATACTTTGGAGAAAGATTTATGTTATATATTGGACATACATTCAATTTAATTAATTTGCTACACAATCTTTATAATATAACAGATTATAGTAAATTATGTACGCCTTTTGCTAATAATATTATTCCAAATAACAAAACTAAATTTTTGTAACCAACTATAGTAAAATTTGACTATTACATAAGTACTCTAGCCTCAAAACATCAACTTGTAAGAAAGGGAACTAATTATAACTCTTACACAATTCGAATGCTGAAATAAAATAAAATATTTTAGAATCCTAACGTACTAGTAATAATTAAACTACTACTGAAAAAATCAACTAAACCTACTAATAAAGTACGAAAAAGTACTCTAGTAAATCATTAATCTTCTTTTCATACTTTGAAGTCCGGAAATATCTGGATGTCTACTAGCAAAATAATCCTCCGCAGAAGGATTGCAAATAAAAGTGAGGCCAGGTCACACAAAGTGCAATTGCAGAGATTTTGACGAATATATCTAACATATGTGGCAAACAATTAGGTGGTTTTATTGCAAGGGAACACATGACACTGATTATTAATTACTATACAAAATAGTCTATACACGTCGGATATATAAGGTTAAGGTAAAAGAATAATATATACACTTTTATACATTATATAAAAAATTTATATACGTTGGATAGATAAAAGTGCCCGGGATATAAAATATAGACAAAATAGACTGTCACTATATAAAATATATACTAAATAAACTGTCAATATACAAATAATATACAAAATAGACTGTCACTATACAAAAAATATACAAAATAGACTGTGTCACTATACAAAAAATATACAAAATAAACATTTCGGACTATTAAATGTAATATGTTTGAGTTAAGGGTGGCATGTGGGCCGGTTAGGACCGGGCCCGACCCAAGACTGCAAGCCCAAATGGGCGGTGGACCTAAACGGTCCTAACTTGATAGGACCGGGACCGCGGGGAGGTAGGCTGGGTAGTGGGTCAGTCCCATAGGCGAGGCCCGCGAGACTGGGACCGGTTGGGACCGGAACCGACTGGGAAGTGGGCCGGTTCAAGAGGTCCTAAAAGGGCCTATCCGGGCCCAACTGCTAATTTTTTTTAAAAAAATCTGCCACATTATAGCCGTTATGGCATTTAAAATATGACTGTTTTACCTGCCAAAATAGTCGTTGACTATTTATAAAATAGCCATTTAATCCCCCAACTTTATTTTAACCCCAAACTTTTATAGCTATATATACATGTTAAAATATATTATATATATATATATATATATATATATATATATATATATATATATTAAGATGTATATATAGTATAGTATAGTATATATTATACTATACTATATATACATCTTTATATACTATATATACATCTAAATATATATATATTTTAAGATGTATACTATCGAATATGACTTATATACTATGTATATATATATATATATATATATATAATATTATAGTAAATCGAATATAGCTTATATATCTTAAGCTGTATATATAGTATAATATAGTATATACTATACTATACTATATATACATCTTACTATATATATATATATATATATATATATATATATAGTATAGTAGATATACATGTATATATAGTATATCTTAAGATGTATACTATCGAATATGGCTTATATATTATGTATATATAGTATAGTATAGTATATATATACTATATATACAACTTAATATATATATATATATTATAATATTATAACGAATTGCTTTGAATATCTGTTTACAATATTTTTGTCTTTAAATTTGAATTAAAAAATTTAGGTGACAATTCTATAATATAATTTACAAGGAATTGCCTTAGATATTTTTATTACCATTTTTTTTCTCTAACTTCTATAAAAAAAAAATTAAAAAATAGAAAGTATTCGTTGGGCCCACTTAGGTCCGGGACTGGCCCACTTAACCCGGAACCGTTATTTCGTGGTCCTAATCCGATTCCAACAAGAAGCCCGCAAAATTCGGGATCGCTTAGGATCGGCCCATTTAGGACCGGACCCGGCCCACATGCCACCCTTAGTTTGAGTCGGAGGGACATTTTGCATCAATAGAAAAAAATATGGGCTATTAAAATTTTGAGTGGTTATAGAGGGTCATCTTCTCTTTAAAAAAAACCCTCCAGTAAACTTTTCTGTTACTTTCCAATAATCAATGTTATTTATGTGGATTGATAACTAGCCTTTATGATAATTAAAAAAAGAAACTCTATATTTGAAGGGGTGCCAATTGCCAAACGGCCAAATCTAAAAAGGCCTAGCACATTTATAATGCCTCTTAACTCTCACTAAAGAACAGTCATAGCTTCCCTCTAAATTCACGCTTACATAATTAAATCTTTAAGCTGTTTAGCCCTCTATTTTTCTCTTTCTAGGCTTTACACAATTTATTTTTCTTTGTATTTTTTAATTCTCGAATCAACTCAAATTCTTTGTTCATTTGCCTTTCTTTTAATATTCAAGTTTACTGATAAAAGCTTAAGCATGCAGATAAACTTTGGAATTAGTATAAAAAAGGTCCATCTCGGGTTGAACTCTTAAGGGAAAATGTTAGAAAAATAATTTAAAGTTGTAGTAGAAATATTAATCGTTTAGGATTTGATATTTGTTAGTTTATTTAATTAATGTCTAAATAGGATTTGTAGTCAGAATTAATATAGGAATAGACTTTTCTATTTATAATTAAAATAGGTTTTGTACTATTATAGATAGGAGTATTGATATGTGAAGATTTGAGAAAATTGCAGAGAGCTTTTAGAGATTTATAATAAAATATTTTTCTTTCATATTCTGCTTCATATTGGCATCAGAACTTCTACGATTTTGGGAGAGAATCAAATAGCTTTCGTTGCCGGCAGGCGGCGTTAGCTAATGTGTGCCGTATGTCTGGCTGTTGAGTATATTCGCAAACGTCGGGTCAATGATACTAGACTTTATGATAATTAAAAAAAGAAACTCAGTATTTGAAGGGGTGCCAAACGGCCAAATCTAAAAAGGCCTAGCACATTTATAATACCTCTTAACTCTCTTTACAGAGTATCCGTATATTCCTTTTAAATTCACGCTCACATAATTAAATCTTTAAGCTGCTTAGCCTTTTATTTTTCTATTTTTAGGTTTTACACAATTTATTTTTCTTTGTATTTCTTAATTCTCAAATCAACTCAAATTCTTTGTTGATTTGTCTCTTTTTTTTAAAAAAAAATATTCAAGTTTACTGATAAAAGCTTAAACATGCAGATAAACTTTGGAATTAGTATTCAAAAGGTCCATCACAAGTTGAACTCTTAAGGCAAAATATTGAAAAACTAATTTAAAGTTGTAGTAGAAATCTTAATCGTTTAGGATCTGATATTTACTAGTAGTTTATTTATTTCACGTCTAAATAGAATTTTTGGTCAGAATTAATATAGTAATGGACTTTCCTATTTGTAGTTAAAATAAGTTTCGTACTATTATAAATAGGAGTATTGATGTGTGGAGATTTGAGAAAATTATAGAGAGCTTTTAGAGATTTATAATAAAATATTTTTCCTTCATATTGTTATCAGAGTTTCTACGATCTTGAGATAGAATCAAGTAGCTTTCACTGCCGACTCGTATGTAGCTTTCCTTTATAATGTAGGGTTAATGTTCCTCCTTGTATACAGTCGAAATTGATTTCGGCCTTCGTACGACTGATCGAGATGGACCGAAGAAAGTCTTCATAATATCGAGATGGGATCCGGAGAACGCACGAGCTTCGAGTTTCAGGGACAGGTCAAATAGCGAGCTCGAAGTCATTATCGAGCTCGGGTCCAAATCGAACTATGATGAGAAGCGGTGGAATCGAGCTTAAGGGCCAAAGGCCAACCAATACCGGCCTAATACTAGGCCCCAAGTCAACATCGAGCTCAAACCCGCATCGAGCTCTAAAACTGAAAACCGATCAATACCGAGTCCGATCAAGATCAAGCTCGTAGACAAGAGCCGTTATAACCGCACTAAGGAAAAGAATCTCAGCGGGAATTAAGGAAAAACTGATTTATCATGGGTTCTCCACTATGTATTTTTAATTATATCTAAAGTAGGATCCCTCCACTATAAGAGGGATGGCCATATTTCTGTAAAGGAGGAAGTTTTCACATACATTGTGCCTCCGATATCATCCACTCCCATATTGAAGAATTATCCTTTTTTAGCTTCATAAGATTGATTCATCTTGCTTAACCCATAAATTATCCTCTTTTCAACTTTGCTTATTTTTCATCTTTACAGTCAATATTCGATATTCTTATTTACTCTTACGATTTGTGTCGAGTTATACCACATACCCTTAGAACTACGAATAAATTTAACTCTATCCATTTTTCGGATAAACAGTTTGGCGCTCACCGTGGGGCTAAGTATAATAGTGATTATTTGATAAGAATCTGCAAAAACACACCATTTTACGCTTGTTTTCGGAAGTATCTTTGATTTCGGATTAGCAACGACGAGTTCTCAATTAAATGGCCTTACATATCGACAACGAAGCTGGCCTTCAAGGTGAGAACAACAACTTGATGCCTAGGGCCGGAATGCCACTTGTCGACGCCGTTGGAGCTCGAGTCGAAGTACCATTAGACGTTAATTCGCATGTGTCCATTGAGGCAAACCTACATTCTGAACCTGAAAATAACATTCATGGTGGTACTCGATCTGCAGCTCGAGAAACTCATAACGTTGAGGAAAATAGAATCAGCTTGCGTATGATTTTTGAAATGTTGCAAGCTCAACAAGTAGTGATAGCTCAGTTGCAGAGTCAAACCCAGTTACCAAGCAGACCGGAGCCCAGTCCACCCCGAGAAATCACCCACAGAACGGAGCCAGTTATAGTAAGGTCAAATGAGCAAGAATCAGGGACTAATCCCGAAATTGCTAAGATACTCGAGGAACTCACAAAACAAATTGAAGCAAATGATTAAAAAAATGGAAACATATAACTCAAGGATCTATCAGATCCCTGGGGCACCACCAGTGTTGAAAAGGTTGGATTCCAAAAAATTCGTGCAAAAGCCTTTTTCCCCGAGTGCAGCTCCAAAACCGACCCCTAAAAAATTCCGCATGCCCGAGATTCCTAAATATAATGGGATGACCGACCCTAACGAACACGTCATAAAGGGTAACGATTTAGAAGATGACGAAATCGAATCTATGCTATTGAAAAAATTCGGAGAAACCCTTTCAAAGGGACCAATGATTTGGTATCACAACTTGCCACCAAATTTCATCGACTCATTCGCCATGTTAGCAGATTCTTTCATAAAGGCACACACAAGGTCCATAAAGGTCGCAACGAGAAAATCAGATATTTTTAAGGTAAGACAAAGGGATTATAAAATGCTGAGGGAGTTCGTGTCCCGATTTCAAATAGAACGCATGGAATTGCCACTGGTCATAGATGATTAGGCCGTTCAAGCTTTCACCTAAGGGTTGAACGAGCGGAGTTCGATAGCATCACGTCAGTTAAAACAAAGTTTGATCGAGAATCCGGTTGTGACCTGGGCAGATGTGCACAATCGATATCAGTCGAAGATCAGGGTCGAGGACGATCAACTAAGAGCCCCCTCCAGTTCAGTACATCCAAACAGGTCGGTAGTTAAGAACCAGAGGGACATCGACAGGGAGCGAAGGTCGAATAGAGATCGATATTAACCATATACCGCAGATCGAAGGAATAATGGTTCAGGGCGCAATTCTGCCCTGAACAATCGAAGAAGTGATCAAGGACAGAATTCTCGGGGACTTATGAGCAAAAGTGGTTTTGACAAGTATGCCGATCCCACAGAGGCACCTAAGTTATCGGAATATATCTTTAGCATCGATACATCGGGCATTATATCGTCAATCGGAAGGATCAAAGATACTAGGTGGCCCAGACCCATACAGACTAATCCTTCCCAAAGAAACCCAAATTTGATGTGCAGGTATCATGGCATGCATGGTCACAAGACCGAGGATTGCAAAAAATTAAGGGAGGAGGTAGTCCGTCTATTCAACGAGGGTCACCTTCGAGAGTTCCTCAGCGATCGAGCCAAGAATCATTTCAGAGAAAGAGACACCAACAGGAAAAATGAACAGGAGGAACCCCAACATGTCATTCATATGATCGTCGGTGGGATCGACGTTCCACAGGGACCCATGTTCAAACACACTAAGGTATCAGTCACTAAGGAAAAACGAACCTGAGACTATGTGCCCGAAGGCACTTTGTCATTCAACAACGAAGAAGTAGAAGGCATTTCTCAGCCCCACAATGACGCTCTGGTAATTTCTATATTATTAAGTAAAGTTCAAGTTAAGCGTGTTTTAATTGATCCAAGTAGTTCGGCGAATATCATCCGATTGAGGGTCGTAGAACAGCTCGGCCTACAGAATCAAATCGTACCCGCAGCTCGGGTTTTAAACGGCTTCAATATGGCCAGTGAAATAACTAAAGGAGAGATTATTCTACCGGTGAACATTGCTGGAACAATTCAATACACCAAATTCCACGTAATCGAAGGTGACATGAGATATAATGCCCTGCTCGGAAGACCTTGGATCCACAATATGAGAGCAGTCCCTTCGACCCTCCACCAAATGATGAAATTCCCGACGTCGGACGGTGTAAAAACAATATACGGGGAACAACACGCTGCAAAGGAAATATTTGCAGTCGACGAGGTAACACCGATATCGACACTATCAACCTCGGAAAGGTCGAGAATCAAAGGAAAAGAGGAAGTCAAATAGCAATCACAACCATCAGCTTCGACCGAATCGGGAAAGCAGGAGATAGGAGAAGAAGAGGAGGACATTCTGACCCCTCGAACTTTTATTGTTCCCGAAGATTCCGACGCCACCAAATCAATAGTCGAAGAGCTGTAATATGTTATATTGATCGAGTACCGGCCCGAGCGAAAGGTATACCTGAGAACGAGATTAACCCCCGAACTCAGGAAGAGGCTTATTCAATTCCTTATTGATAACATAGATTGTTTTCCTTGGTCCCATTTAGACATGACATGGATCCCACCGGAGATAACGACGCATCGGCTGAGCCTAGACCCGGGTTCAAACCGATGAAGCAAAAGAGGAGACCCCAGTCCGAGATAAAGCACGCATTCATAAAAGATGAGGTAACTAAACTTTTCAAAATAGGGTCCATTCGGGAGGTGAAATATCCCGAATGTTTAGCCAATGTAGTCGTAGTTCCTAAAAAAGGGAACAAACCTAGAATGTGTGTAGACTATAAGGATTTAAACAAGGCATGCCCCAAAGATTTTTTTCCACTGCCTAACATCGATCGCATGATCGATGCCACGACCGGCCACAAGATCCTTACTTTTCTCGATGCCTATTCCGGGTACAATCAAATCCAAATGAACCCGGAGGACCAAGAAAAGACTTCATTTATCACCAAGTATGGAACCTATTGTTATAATGTAATGCCCTTCGGGTTAAAAATATAGGAGCTACTTACCAATGCCTAGTAAATAAAATATTCGAGGAACAAATAGGTAAATTAATGGAAGTTTATATTGATGACATGCTAGTTAAGTCCGTGTGCGCATAGGACCATTTAGCTCATTTGCAGGAAACGTTCGAGATTTTAAGAAAATACAACATGAAGCTCAACCCCGAAAAATGTGCTTTCGGGGTCGGTTCAGGCAAGTTCCTTGACTTCATGGTATCAAATCGGGGGATCGAGATCAACCCCGATAAAATCAAGGCCATCGAAGACATCACCATCGTAGACAATGTAAAAGTCGTACAGATGCTAACCGGAATGATATATGTTTTAGGCCGATTCATTTTGAAGTCATCAGATCGAAGCCACCGATTTTTCTCTCTACTCAAAAAGAAGAACGATTTCGCCTGGACCCCGAAATGCCAACATGCATTAGAGGAATTGAAGCGATACCTGTCAAGCCCACCGCTGCTTCACACTCCAAAGGCATATGAGAAACTTTACTTGTACTTGGCGGTATCAGAAATATCGATAAGTGGTGTCCTAGTTCGAGAAGTGCAAGGTACGCAATTTTCCGTTTATTATGTAAGTCGAACCTTAGGGGAAGCAGAAATTAGATATCCACATTTAGAGAAATTGGCACTTGCACTGATAAACGCCTATAGAAAGTTAAGACCATACTTTCAATGTCTCCTCATATGCGTGTTAACCACTTACCCACTTCGTAATATTTTGCACAAGCCCGAACTATCAGGCCGATTGGCCAAATGGGCCGTCGAACTCAGTAGGTACGATATCGAATATCAACCCTAGACGACCATCAAGTCTCAAATTTTAGCGGACTTTGTGGCCAATTTCATGCCAACCCTCATATTCTAAGTTAAAAAGGAACTCTTGTTGAAATCGGGTACATCATCGGGGATATGGACCCTTTTCACAGACAGGGCTTCAAACATGAAGGGTTCCGGGCTAGGCATCATTTTGAAGCCGCCCACGGGTAGCACTATTAGGCAATCTATCAAAACTACTAGGTTGACTAACAACGAGGCCGAGTATGAGGCCATGATTGCAGGTCTCGAACTAGCTAAAAGCTTGGAAGAAAAAGTCATTGAAGCCAAGTGTGACTCTTTACTGGTGGTAAATCAAGTAAACAAAACCTTCGAAGTTCGAGAGGAGAGAATGCAAAGGTATTTGGACAAACTACAGATAACTTTGCACCGTTTTGAAGAATGGACTTTACAGCATATACCTCGAGAACAAAACAGTGAGGCCGATGCACTTGCAAATTTGGGGTCATCGATCGAGGAAGATGAGATCGGCTCAGGGACTGTCGTTCAACTCTCAAGATCCGTGATCGAGGAAGGTCATGCCGAGATAAACTATACAAGCTTAACCTGGGATTGGAAGATTAAGTATATTGAATACTTGAAGAACGGAAAGCTCTCATCGGACCCTAAAAATTCGAGGGCCCTATGAACCAAAGCTGCTCGATTCACATTGACTGCAGATGGGGAATTATACCGAAGGACATTTGATGGACCATTGGCAGTGTGCTTAGGACCAGGAGACACCGACTATATCCTACGTGAGATTCACGAGGGTACTTGTGGAAATCATTCTAGTGTCGATTCATTAGTCCGAAAAATAATCAGAGCAGGATATTATTGGATCGATATGGATAAAGATGCAAAGGAGTTTATTCGTAAATATGATAAATGTCAAAGGTTTGCACCGATGATCCATCAGCCCGGAGAGCAACTTCACTCAGTCATATCCCCATGGCCATTCATGAAATGGGGAATGGATATCGTCGGCTCTCTGCCATCGGTCCCAGGTAAAGCTAAGTTCATTTTATTTATGACTGACTATTTATCTAAATGGGTTGAAGCATAGGCGTTCGAGAAAGTAAGAGAGAAAGAGGTTATAAACTTCATCTAGGATCATATCGTATTTCGATTTGGGATACCCGCCGAAATAGTGTGTGACAACGGAAAACAATTTATCGGCAGCAAAGTAAAGAAATTCCTCGAAGGCCACAAAATAAAAAGGATATTATCAACACTGTACTACCCTAGTGGGAACGGACAGGCAGAATCAACGAACAAGACTATCATTCAAAACCTAAAGAAAAGGTTGAACGATGCTAAGGGAAAATGGAGAGAAATTCTACCCGAAGTTCTTTGGGTATATCGAACAACATCAAAATCCAGTACGGGGGCAACCCCATTCTCCTTAGTATATGGTTCTGAAGCCTTGATTCTAGTCGAAGTCAGGGAACCCAGTGCCAGGTTTCGATATATAACAGAAGAGTCAAATTACGAGGCTATGAATACTAGCCTCGAATTATTGGATGAAAAATGAGAAGCCGCTCTCGTCCAATTGGCCTCCCAAAAGCAGCTGATCGAAAGATACTATAATCAAAAAACCAATCTTTGCCATTTTAAAATCGGGGACTTAGTACTAAGAAAAGTCACCCTCAGCACCCGAAATCCAAATGAAGGAAAACTGGGTCCAAACTGGGAAGGACCGTATCAGGTACTCGAAAAAGTTGATAAAGGATCCTACAAGCTCGGTATTATAAACGGAAAACAACTACCAAGCAATTGGAATGTGTCGCACCTAAAACGATACTACTGCTAAGGTACGACCATCCCATGTTCGTTTATATTTCAAAACTAACCCTTGCAGGAGTTCGATCAGGAACAAATATGGATTATTCAACACGAAGCCTTAGGTCTGAAAGCACGCGTTGCACTCTTTTTACCTTAGACCGGTTTTATCCCGAATGGGTTTTTCGGCAAGGTTTTTAATGAGGCAACCATTGATCGTGCTAACTTAGAACAATTCAACAGTATCCGAGGCCTCTTTACAATCCACCTCGAATACTGAGGGGCATTACCTTACACTCAAATATATCAAGTTCGATGCAAGAAAGTTGCTTCATAACAACAGGGTTACGATAGGAAAAATTGTAAGAGCCAGATGGGAAAAATTGTAAGAGCCAATAGGTCAAAACGAACCATGCTCGTGTAGGTTGCTCGATCCCTGGTACAAAATATAAACACATGTATAATGACATGAAAATAAGCTTCTTTGCCCATATCTCATGCCTCATAACCTATCCTCTATTTCATGATCTATTATGCAAACATGCTTAAGGGCCGACCATTACCCCATAAATCGGGGACTATCTACGAAGCCCAAGGGCTACACCGACTCGAGTTCGAGCAACCATTCTCAGTCGGAGACTATCTACTAAGCCTACGTGCTGCATTACTTCGAGTTCGAATCAATCACTCGACTAGTAAGCCTACGGGCCACATCACTTCGAGTTCGAGCAATCACTCACTCGACCATTAAGCCTACGAGCTACATTACTTCGAGTTCGAATCACTCACTTGACTGATAAGCCTACGGGCCGCATCACTTCGAGTTCAAGCAAGCACTCACTCGACCATTAAGCCTACATGCTACATTACTTAGAGTTCGAATCACTCACTCGACTAATAAGCCTACGTGCTACTCTTATTTGAAGTTCGAGCAAAGCACTCACTCGACTATAAAGCCTATGGGCTACCCTACTTCGAGTTCGAGAAATCACTCACTCGACTATAAAGCCTACGGGCTACCTTACTTTGAGTTCGAATCAGTCACTCGACTATTAAGCCTACGTGCTACAATATTTTGAGTTCGAGCAATCACTCTCTCGACTACTAATCCTAAGGGCTAATCTTATTTCGAGTTCGAGCAATCACTCACTTGACTACTAAGCCTAAGGGCTAATCTTATTTCGAGTTTGAGCAATAACTCACTCGACCTCTAAGCCTACATGCTACATTACTTCGAGTTCGAATCACTCACTCGACTATTAAGCCTACGGGCTACAATATTTTGAGTTCGAGCAATCACTCACTCGACTACTAAGCCTAAGGGCTAATCTTATTTCGAGTTCAAGCAATCACTCATTCGACATCTAAGACTACATGCTACATTACTTCGAGTTTGAATTACTCACTCGACTATTAAGCCTATGGGCCACATAATCCCGAGTCCGAGCAAATACACTCGATTATTAAGCCTAAGGGATATTTGTAATTCTAGTTCGAGCAAACGCTCACTCGGTTATAAAGACTACAAGGTCTGACTTCGATCAAATTGCCTAATGCCTCGAACTTATGAAAAACTTTGCATAAGGCATGAATGAAACAAAATTTTCACAAGGCAGAGAATAAAACAGAGGCAAGTCGAGAAAAGAAAAGATATATATATATATCCCATATATATATATATATATATATATATATATATATATATATATATATATATATATATATATATATATATATATAAAATGGAAACTAAGGGCTAAGTTTCTTGGTTATCTCCGAGGGCATGTCTTTTCTCCATCGGGCTCCTCCCCGCTCTCGGACCCACTCTTGCTCTCATCATCATCATCACCATCATCATCGGAAGCCAAGGTTTCAACATCAACTTCGAGCTCTTTATCCCTTTTTATTTCTTCGGTGAGATCGAAACCTTGAGCATGGATCTCTTCAAGGGTCTCCCTCCGAGATCGGCATTTAGCAAGTTCATCAACCTAATGTGCTCGAGTGTTAGCGGTCTCGGCTGCCTTTCTTGCATGTACCTGAGCAGCTTCAGCATCGGCCCGATAGACAGCCACAAATGCATCCGCATTAGCCTTTGCTTTTTCGGCGTCAGATTTGGCCTTAGCAAGTTCGAAGGACAACCGAGCCTCGAGATCCTCTATTTTCCTTGCTTGAACCGAGCTCTTCTCCTTTAGACCTCGAAGTTGACTTTCGGTCGATAATAATTGGGCCCGAATAGTTTCCTTTTCTGCAGCAAGGCGGTCCATGCAATCTTTCCATCCCATGGTCTCCGCCCTTATTATATCAACCTCCTCACGAAGTTGCCCGATTATCTCGAGCATCTACTGCAGTTGTGAGATCGAAATATTAGCCTCCGATCCTGAATCAAGCCCATGCGTTTTCAAGATTGTCATTACCTACTCAGTCAGGTCGGTCTGGTCTTGATGAGCCTTGGCTAACTCCGCTCGAAGGCCCTTGATCTTCTTCCATTTGCCCGGAAAGGAGTCTAAGGGCATCCTTCTCCTACGTGACCTGTCGGAGGTCGGCCTCGAACCGATGCAGCTTTGCTCGAGACCGAGAACATGCTTCTTGATAAACCGCTGTGGCCTACGAAGAAGAAGAAAAGAAGTTAGAAAAGAATAGCAAACATAAAAGTGATATCAAGAAAGGGAATTAGGACTTACCCGATTTAGAGCTTGTTGCACTTCACAGAAAAGGGTCGACACATCACTAGGGCCATCAACATCCTCGACACCAGTAAACAAATCACAGAAGGGGTCCTCCCCTTCATGAGACCGGTTTATCTCGAGGGCCCCCAAAGCTTGGGCTTCCCGAATCGCCCCTTCGGAGAAAGTAGAGAGAGTGGCCGAGTCTCCGATTACTATTGCCCCAGGCGACTCGCTTGGGGCTTTCTCCTCGGTTTGGAGAGCCTCGGGATCGGCCCTTTCGGATACCCACCGGTTGTCGACTTCGGTGGGAGGCATCCTCGACCTCCATTAACTCGGGGACTTTTCCCGAATCCTTCTCCAATACCACCTCAGTTCGAGGCGGAGACGCACGAACCACTATCGATCCAGCTGCATTTGAGGCATCAATGGTTTTCTTCACTCGGGCCACCAGTACAGACCCGTCATCTTCTTCTTCCTTATCTTCATCCCTTAGACGCCAAACCGATTCTTCGGTCAAAGGAATGATATCCTTTCTCGACTTACGAGCCGTCCTCGTCTTCGATTTTGGATCTTCGGAACCAGAGGCCCTTTTTCTTTTATTATTCATGCACCGATTTTGGAACAAAGGCCGAAGCCTCTTCCTCGTCGGACAGGGGCCTCAAAACCGCATATTTGCCCAGGCCTACACATAAGAAAATTGATTACGTATATGGAAAACGCCTCGTTCGAACTATCAAAGATACAAGAAAAAAGGCTTACCATGATTTTTGGCTTCCCATCGGCCCTTTGACAAATCACGCCATGAGCGCTCGACGTATGTAGAGGTCGAAGCCAGGCCCCGTACCTAGTTCTTAAGGTCAGGAACTACACCGGGCATCCAAGGAACCGCTGCATCACAAAGGGAGATATCTGTGAGAAAGAGACGAAGGAACAAAACAATTGGAGATAATGACAGAGTTACACTTACGCTTCATGTTTCACTTCTCGGGAAATGGAATCTTCTCGGCCGGTATTAGGTCCGAAGTCTTCACTCGAACGAACCTACCCATCCAACCTTGATCCTTGTCCTCGTCTATACTTGAGAACAAAATCTTGGAGGCCTGGCGCTGAAGTTTTATTAACCCGCCTCGAAAGAGGCAGGGGCTGTACAATCAAATAAGGTGGTCAAGGGTGAAAGGCATCCCCTCGATCTTGTTCACGAAGAAACGGATCAGAATAACGATCCGCCAAAATGAAGGATGGATTTGGCCTAGGGTTACCCGATATTGACGGCAAAAATCGATGACAACAAGGTCGAGGGGGCCCAATGTGAAAGGGTAAGTATACACACTTAAAAACCCTTTCACATAAGTGGTGATATTTTCTTTGGGAGCCGGGATTATCACTTCTATTTTCTCCCAGTTACAGTCTTTCCTCAGCTGCTCGATATGCCTCTCGGTTATCGAGCACATATACCTTGATATTGGCTTGCATCGACCGGGAACCGACAAGTCTTTATCGACCTTAAAATCAGAGGTAAGAACACACCCCCCAGGAACAAACTCCTCAGGCCGTGGCTCCATCGGTGTTTTGTCGACGGTAGGTTGTGAAGAAGAAGCTTTTTCTCATTGAGAAACGGTTTTAGATGTTTTCGCCATTTTTGATTTAGAAATGGAAAATAGAAGGAGATGACAAAGATGTGGTGTTTTGAAGAAAGATTTTTCAGTAAAAATCACATAAGAAAGATATTTTCAGAAAAATCACAGATTTACAGATGAACTCAGAAGATGCGAGAAAGAACTTGGAAAATTTGGAGATTGAAGATTGAAGATGTAAAAGTAATAAATAGTAAAAAGAGGGGTTATTTAGAGATTGAGCGATGGCGGTTCAATATCAGTGGTGGCCGACCAACGTCTGACATACATTAAATACCTTGGTAAACTGAACCGACGGGACAACTATCACGTACGTCATGGTCGGACTCGATGCAAAATTCTGTGTACATCCAATCGAGCTGTTGTAAAATCATATCGTTTCTTGCCACATCCTTTTCGAGAAACGAGGGGACTATTTGTATACGGTCGAAATTGATTTTGGCCTTCATACGACTGATAGAGATGGACCGAAAAAAGTCTTCATAATATCTAGATGGGATCCGGAGAAGACACAAACGAGCTTCAAGTTTCAGGGACAACTCAAATACCGAGCTCAAAGTCATTATCGATCTCGGGTCCAAATCGAACTATGATGAGAAGCAGTGGAATCGAGCTTAACCAAAAGCCAACCAATACCGGCCTAATATTGGGCCCGAGTCAACATCGAGCTCAAACCCGCATCGAGCTCTAATACTAAAAACCGACCAATACCGAGTCTGATCAAGATCGAGCTTGTAGACAAGAGCCGTTACAACCGTACTAAGAGAAAGAATCTGAGCGAAAATTAAATAAAAGCTGATGTATCATGGGTTCCCCACTATTTATTTTTAATTATATCTAAAGTATGATCCCTCTACTATAAGAGGGATGACCATATTTCTGTAAAGGAGGAAGTTTTTGCATACATTGTAACTCAGATATCATACACTCCCATATTGAAGAATTATCCTTTTTTAGCTTCATAAGATTGATTCATCTTGCTTAACCCATAAATCATCCTCTTTTCAACTTTGCTTATTTTTCATCTTTACAGTCAATATTCGATATTCTTATTTACTCTTACGATTTGTGTTGAGTTATACCACATACCCTTAGAACTACGTACAAATTCAACTCTATCCGTTTTTCGGGTAAACACTCCTACACCTGGTGCTCTTGTGGTGAACATTAGAGATCTTCTACAGGCTCGTATTATATATTCATTTTTTTCTAATCTTAGATCTATTCAATTATAATGAACATAACACCTAGTTTGGTACTTATACAAAGGGCAGCCCGGTGCACAAGGCATCCCGCATTCACGTAGGGTTCAGGGAAGGGCCGCACCCCAAGGGGTATGATGTAGACAGCCTACCCTAATGCAAGCATTATTGGCTGCTTCCACGGCTCAAACCCGTGACCTATAGATCATACTGAGACAACTTTAATGTTACTCCAACACTCTCCTTCAGTTTGGTACTTATACCAATTGTCATTATTCTGGTGTTTTATTCCAGCTCATATCAAATGACAAGTACCTAAGTGTTGAGCATAGAGTATTGGAAAATAAAGTTGGTCCAAGAGTATCAGTTGCAAGCTTCTTCTATACTGGTTTAGTTCCAACTCTCAAGCTTTATGGACTAATTAAGGAATTGTTGTCAGAAGAAAATCCTCCAAAATATCGCACAACCCGTGTGAAAGACTATGCTGATTACTTCCGCAGAAAAGGTCTAGGTGGAACTTCTGCATTGTTGCACTATAGGATCTAATGATAGCGATGTAGTAATAAATTAAATTTATGATATGAATTGAGAGTTTAACTTTTGATGTATGTTTCTGAAGCTTCATCGATGGCATAACATACACTGTTATGATCTTTGCAAGATTGTCTTTGTGACTGATCAGTTCTCTGGCTAAAGTTTTAGTCTGTTGTAGTTTCCAGGCATGTCAGCAATAAATGATTTTCAATTAACGCATGTAGCATTGGATCAAATAATGCCTCTTGTTCTATCTGTATAGTTTCTATTTCTTTTAATAGTATGGCGTGACATGACTACTTGATAGAAACTTAGGGTCACCAAACTGTATAGAGAAATTGGTTCTCTATCAGTTTCCACAGAATACACACAATAAGAGATAAGTAAATGACACAACAGAGTTTTACGTGGAAAACTCTCAGCTCATGGGATTAAAAATCACGACCTACACTCGTAGGATTTCAATTTCACTAACCGAGCAACTTTTAGATTACAACATATTGTAACCTTGGAATTAAACTTTTGATCCCTCACTCACTTGTAATAACTCTATTACAAGCATCTTTGTAATAACTCTACTACAAAGCTCACAACTTAACTAACTCTAGCCAAGACACAAACACAAGGTTTATGGTTTTACAAATGATTTCCTACACAATGCTTCTAGCTAAGTTAAGTAGGAATTACAAGTAAATCACTTTAACAAAGGTGCAACACAACTAAGGACATATAATAACACAATGTTGGAAACATGTCCTTCGTTATGTTGTTCTTTGTTCTTGAAGTCTGGAAGTCACTTGCAAGATGTCAATACACTTGAAAGGAAATTTGATTAATTCTCGAATGTGCAAGTGTATGTTTTCTTCATTGCTTCATGTTAATAATATCCAAGAGATGTCACTTGGATGATGCAAGCAAATATCCGGTACAAGGCATGCTCCATAAAGTGACTGCTGCATTGTTCACACTGTTGCGTGTGTGCAGAGGAACAGTTGCAGCGACTTTACTGTTAGCAGGGGAACTAATGTCCATTTGTTCCCTCCGTCGTCTCTTTGACTCTAGCTATTGGAACTTGTGCCCGATTTGAAAGTTGTTGTGCTTTGGCACATTGGGGATGTGTAACAGGTTCCCGATCTGGTTCTTATCATTAAGTTTGTTAGATCATCAAAACATAACAAGACACATAACTTATCACTGCTGCTAATGAGTACTGAAAACAAGTTTGAAATTCAGAGAAGGTTTGGATAAACAAAAGGAAAGACAAAAGATTCTCTCTTCCAGATTTTCTCTGTCCTTCTCTAAGCATAAGGTTTATGACTGATGGATGTATATCATACTTGACAAAATCTTATTTTCTCCATTCCTCTTGTTTAAACACACATTACTACTGAGGAACTCCAGCTCGTGTCAAAAGATCTGGCTCTTAATCCGAGTCATTTATGTCGAACTATACGTGACTACCTCATCTACAAGTTTAAGTTTAAGTTAATAAGTCATCTCTATTGTATTGAGTGTGACCGTCTCTTTTAAATGTTTAAACTAATAGGGAAATATCACATTTATTTATTTGATTATATCAAAAACACACCTCCTCGTGCAGGCCTGGTTCTTTTTCTTGGGCCATGCACATGAAAGTACATACTGTTTGATAATGAGTTTTAGTGAGACTTGAAACCTTTAAATGATCTAGTACCATGTTGAACTGTGTTTGATCGCCTCATTTAAAAGATTAAGCTGTAAAGATTAGGAATATTTTTATTTATCTAAAAATATCATAAAAATCTCAAAGATATGAATTGAGAGGCTGCCACATTTGCCATTACTATTCAGCAGCATTGCTTTCAACCCGAGCTCACCATAAGCACCGGCAAGATTCTGTTTTTGCTTTCAGTTCCGAAAATTAGTTCCATTACTTCACCTTGATCAGAGAGCCAAAAATTTATGATCGTCCTTTCACTACTTGAAAATGGCTATTTTTCGACTACAAAAACGGTCAGAAAGTGGTCAGAAAATGCTAATTTCGGACTATATTCAGGCCGAAAAGTCGTAGTCGCAAAATAGCTGATCTGAAATAGTTTGCAACCGAATCCGTCCGCAATTTGCGACTACAGCGGTCGGAAAGTCAAAATAGGAAAACGGCTAATAAATGTAGTTAATTTTCCGACTGACGCGGTCACAAACAAATTAAATTAAATTTAATTTTATATTAACTTTTCCACTACTTCGGTCGCAAAAGGTATACATAATTATAATATTATTTAATTTTATTTGAATTTTTTCACTACTGTGGTCGCAAGTCTAATTTAAAATTATTTATTTATTTATATTTCCGACTACCGTGGTCGCAAATCTAATTTAAAATTATTTATTTATTTATATTTCCGACTACAATAGTCGCATATGTTCCTGAATCTGGAATATTTTGATCCATTTTGCAACTACTATGGTCGGAAATCAGTCGGAAAATTGGGAATTCTTTGCCAAATTCCAGCTCTTTTTTAAGCAGTACCACCTGCCAATTCAAATATACAACAACCAATTAATCCACCATGCCAACCAATTATTCCACAATGCTAACCAATAAATCCGCCATTTCAACCAATCTATCCACCATTGCAACTAATCAAATCCATAAAATGCAAAACATAAATACTTGTAACTAAAACATCCAAAAAGAGTTAAACATTCTAGCACCATTCAATCTAGTCTAAAACATTACAATCATAGTCAAGTGTAAATATTACCAAGTCTAAACATCCAACTACAACAAATAATAATGTCTCAAACATCATAACCATAACAAACTAAAACTCATTATCCCCGCCATCCTCGCCATTCAAAGGATCAAATGGACGTCCGCTAATAAATTTCTTCACTAGACTCTGCAATTTGTTTAATTTGCGCGATCTTCTTTCCGTTCCTCCTTCAACTCTTCAACTTCTTTTCGTAATGCTTCCACCTTTTCTTGATCTTGCGAATAACTCGCATCACCGGACAACAATGTCGTAGAATGACAAACGGAATATTGTGATCTAAGACCGTAGGTTCTACCTTTCTTTGCGCCACTAACTACCTGCGTCCATATTGAAGCTATATCATTGAGAGACACTTGGGTTGAGCTACCATCCTCGGAATCGGGTTGACTTTGAAGCCATTCCTCAAAACGTTGCTGATAGGCTTCCTGAAATTAAAATGTTTGATATTCTTGATTCACTATGGTCAAGTTGGCAATAAAGTGATAATAATTTACCTCCGTTTCAAAAAAACACAGATAACTACCTCCGTCCATATTGAAGCTATATCATTGAGAGACACTTGGGTTGAGCTACCATCCTCGGAATCGGGTTGACTTTGAAGCCATTCCTCAAAACGTTGCTGATAGGCTTCCTGAAATTAAAATGTTTGATATTCTTGATTCACTATGGTCAAGTTGGCAATAAAGTGATAATAATTTACCTCCGTTTCAAAAAAACACAGATAGTTGATAATTTTGTTCACAACCAGAGAAAGAGATACATATATACATGAAAAATGTTAGCAAGTTAGTCAGAATCCTGCTAGTAATAGATGAATAGCAAGACTAAAGATCCTGCTAGTAATAGATAATCCTTTAAAAAACTGCTTCAAAAGTCCTTTCCTTGTAGTATTTGTGATAGATAGTAATAGATAGTCAGCTCTTGCTTCCCTAACATATATTGATTTATCCAGCAACAGTGTTCAAAAGTCCTTTCCTTGTAGTATTTGTGATCTAGAAGGCCTTGTTTTTACCAATTTCCCCGGCAACAAATTCACTGGCCTTAAGATTTTTAAAATAATTTGTTATTGGTATGATATGCTTATTGTGAAAACCATGGTACTTTCTTGTCAATCTCCACCTACTTTGTCTTCTAGATGGAGAGCATTGCCAACTGAGTAATATATTCTTGCAAAGATTTCATGTCTGCTAAGTTTCCAATTTTTTTCCCTTTCCAAGATGAAAGATTTACCTAGCTTTTATGGAAAATTGTCAAATATCTTAGGTTGTGAAATAGTTTTCTTTTTTATGTCAAATGATATCCTCAAATTTTTATCTGTTCAAATGAAAAGAAAATGGAAAAATAGAAAGTCCGTTGTGTTGAAAATTTGCATCAGCAGCTGTTTTGAGTTGTAGGATTCATAGTTAGATTTTTAGAAAAGGAATGGATGAACCCTACCTTGAAAAGTTGATTTTCAATTATTAGTTGTCCAAGAAACAGAACATGCATATAGGGAAAAGAAATGGTTATATCTATATGCCTCTAAAAGGAAATAAAATTAAGGAAAACAAAAGCCAAAAGCATTTATGCCATATGAGCATATGGGAATTTTGGGTCCCCTTCCTCAACACATTTATACATAAAATGTGGCTAAGAGTTGCTCAGAACATCAAAATATCTACTCTGTTTTATTGACAAAATTGCCAAGTGCACTTGTTACACTAGATTGTTCTGATTTTCTAAGTGCCCACTAGGCTAATGTCTAGATCAAGCAAAACACATAGATTCATTTCTTGTTAACTGATTGTATTGATTTTGCAGTTATTTCTCCCTTTGCCTAATTATCAGGTAATGGATACTTCTTTCAATGTAGCTACTTCTTTCATCTCCAATAAAAAACCAAAAGACGAAACTAGAGAATCTTGTAGTTAGGATCTTACATATGTCCTCGCAGCACGCGGCTCGACCCATTCTCTTGTCCCATCCTTTTTCTTTTTCATATGTTTGTCCTCAAAGACCTCAGCATAAGTCACAAGTCTCACTTTTTCCTTTTCCTGCAAAAAAAAATAAGTTAGATAAAGTTCAATTGCATCTAGTTAAAATCAAAACAAAAATAATCTGAGGAGGCGGCGGAGGAGGAGGAGGCGGAGGATGAGGAGGATGAGGAGAAGGACTCATAAATGGCACAGACGAGGTCATGGGACCTGAAGTGTACTGAGGAAGCTGGGTATCGTGTCTTATCTTCTTTTTTTTACCCGGCGCCATCTGTGTAACATAAGTATATTAAAAACATTAGATGAAATATGTTAAGACATAAAAAATGTAAAGAAATTCTTCAGCTTATTAAATGAAAACGAAAATACATAAAAACCAACATGCCAATCCTCTTCGCTTGATTGATATTCATTATTTTGTTTCATTTTCATCAAGCAATTCTTCCTCATCGCTTGTTTCATTTTCATCAAGTAATTCTTCCTCATCGCTTGTTTCATTTTCATCAAATGATTCTTCCTCGCTTGTTTCACGTTCATCGGCGGGATCTTCCTCCATGTTTGTACGGGATGTTCCTTCCATAAATCCTTTTTTATAAAGATGAACTTTAACAACATCTGGTTGTAATAACTTTTCGCACTTGCATTTCATACAAGGACACCTAATCACCCCTTCACTGAGTAATTTATGAAGTGCTTTTGTTTTAGCCATGAATTCAGCAACCCCTTCTATAAATTCCTCCCTCAACCCACTACGATTAGGATAAATTCGATTATACATCCATCTACGATGTGCAAGCTCCATCTACACAAAATAAATCCAAGATATTTAAAACAATATATATTAATTAGTATTATGATCGTTTAACACAAGCCATCTACACAAATACATTGTAATTACAAATACATTCTAATTAAGCAGATTCTAATCACAAATACATTCTACTTAAGCATATTCAAGTTGAAAGAGCTCTCCACAAGAAAGTATGAATTCCATTTGAGCTTCATTCTTTTAAAGTAGCCTCATTTTATTTCAAGAAAGTATATTTTACTAGTAAAAGCATTTGAATTAGTGTATTTCAAGAAAGTATACTTTCAAGAAAGCATACCCCTAATGTAAGAAATAAAAGCACGCATTTGTCACAAGCTTGGGCTTCAACATAGCTATAATTTTACAACTTACATTGGGCGAGTTTTGGTCATAATCTAGACTTTAAAGTTTGAGTCCTTCGTTTTTTCCAGAAAGGTAACAGTGGAGCTTGAGTCAAATTTTAATGCTAATATTTAAAAATCTAACCAAAGTAGGAGAAAACAAGTGGTCGAAGAGGAATCTTTACACAAATAACTAACCGCATTCATTATTTACTTTTTCTAGCCGATATACATATATTATACCACATATTATGCATGGTCATACACATATCATAAATGAATTATACATATACATCTGCTAGCTATTTTTAGTTTAAGCGGTTGGATTGCAGCTATTTGGGTTAATTCTTCAGGACTAACTTTCTCTACAATAAGCTACATAAAACATTTGATTTCCAGAAACTTGTAGAGTCCCAGCCTCTAGTAAAACCATAACTTTCATATTAACCAAACAAGATCCTTGAACAAGAAAAGCTGGAGTACCTTAAGCGATGAAACAAACTGAAGAAGAAAATAAAATGTATTTAAAAAAAAAAGGAAAACGAAAGAATCGACAGGTTTACATATTTGCTAGTCCAGTTAACATCTTTCGAGAAAACTTTCCCAGAATATGAAAAGCTTGAAAAGGGTCAAGGCTAATTAACAAGCTAACTAGACGAGAATGAATACAACAGTTTCTAGGTAAGAAACAGTAACAACCTTTGTTGAAAGGAAAAATCACCACTACAAAAGAAATTCCCCCTTTTTAATTACTAGAAATTTCAATAAGAAGCATAACACAACATGGATTGAAAAGAGAAACAATGTCTTAACAAGATATGATTACAGCAATGAATGAGAATTATAAAAATATCACTGCAACTCATTCACGCTAATGAGAGTGAAGATGTAAAGAAAGAATTGGGTGGTGTGCAGTTACCTGAAATATTCGTTCGCCCGACCTCTGTCAGCCGCTGAGATGAAGTGGAAGATATCGAGAGAGAGAGAGAGAGAGAGGAGGGAAATTGGGGAAATAGGGCGCGCAGAAATTGGGGAAATAAGGTTTTAGTGAAATATTAAATTTAGATTTCTGACTAACGTGGTCACAAAACCATTTAATTTTTTTTTACCATTTTAATTTTAACTTAGCGACCGACGCTTTGTTGGCCAACTAATATTTTTGACTTTTTATTGTCCGACTAAATCGGTAGCAAAAGTGAACAAGGGAAATTGACGCGCTATTTTCACACTATTTTTGTCGGAATAATAGTCGAATTTTTATTTTTTTAAAAGTAATAAAAATTCAGATTTGTTTCCGACTACAACAGTCGCAAAATTAGTCCCATTAGCGACTACTTCATTTTCAGTCGGAAATTTCAGTCAGAAATTAATGTTTTTCTAGTAGTGTTCTTTTTTAAAAAAAATCCTTTTCACAAGCCACCAAAATATCTTATAAATGTCCTCTTTTTCTCTATTTTGCAAGTGACGCGCTTTAATGTTATGCGGTAAGTACTGCTGGTGAGCATTGTGGTCAATTTTAGTTTGACCCATTGTACTTTTTTGTTGTAGAACCCACTTTGTGGTGACAAAGATTAGACATAACTCCTGCGAGAGGCGGTGGAGCCAGGATTTCAAACATATAGGTTCGGAAGTCGAATCTTTTTAAGTTATCGGGTTCTGAATTAATAATTTATATATGTTCAATGAACTTTCTAAGATACATACATGGTTTTAATCAAAGTTACTGGGTTCGGCCGAACTCATAGTCGGACTCTGGCTCCGCCCCTGACTCCTGCCTTGTATATTAGTGGCAAAACGACCCCGTATCTACTTAAACTTGCACCGGTTTGTCATCCCGATATATAAACTTTTATATTTTCCATTTGGACACCTCTACTTGATGAACTTAATACTAATAAACACATCTGACTGAACGTGTTCTTCACTCGCCTGGACATGACTGACACATCATATACTAAGTCTTTTATTCTTTGACTTGTGTAATCTGTGGGTCCTACTTTAAATGAAAAATCATTTTACCAGATTGTTATTGTCCTCCTCTTTAAAAAAATTAATTTTTGTCTTCTTCGTAGTCAAAGCTCCTGTCGATCCACCACTATTCCACCATATTCAATACTCTATCATCATTAATTTGTTTTTTCCATTCTCTTTATCTTAAAAATTCTCCTCTCAAAAGACCTCTTATATCAGTAAAATTAGCCATTGCCTCAACAAGTCACCATTGAAAGACTTAAATTTTTTATTTACCGTGGACAATCTCTCAAACAAGAAAAAATTAAAGATGATATTCATTTTAATTTTTTGCAGTGAAGCTTTTAATGAAGAAAAATGGCTATCTATTTTGATTCCTAAGAATGATATGATTTTGGGTATTTTTCAGCAGTTTTAATGGGAAAGGAGACAAAGGTTAGTAGGTCTAGGAGATATTGTGATGTTTGGGAAGTCAGACCATTGGTTTATTGGGGATATTTTAATGGAGCATAGGTACACCATTGCTATGTAGTGAAGAGCTTCAAAGCCTCTAATGGAGATTAAAAAAAAAAAAGAGAAACAAAAGGACACATGATTTCAGGGGAAAGAAAAGAAAAGAAAGGGAAAGGGGATGGGGAGATGGGGTGTCGGGTGGGTTTTGGGAATTTTTTATTCTTTTTTACTTTTTATCTTTTCTTTTCATTTTCAAGAAAATTGCTCTCACGTGTCTGATTTGCATGATATGCAAACACTATTGCCAAGTCACACATATTGTTGTCACATAGACTTGGTCAATGGTCAGAAGTGTTTATTGATACTTATTTTGTTAAGTACAAGTGTTTAAATGGAAAACTTTTAAATTCATTTACATGGTTGACAAACGAGTACAAGTTTAAATGGCCCGGAGACCATTTTGCCTATATTAGTTAATACCTGAAAAGAATGATGTAGTACCTAACCTCCTTATATCATATTTCTCAATGAAATAGTAGCTCAAAGCTCAGTTGAGCTTCAATGGTGATGAGATCTGAACCTCTATTCAATGGGAGGTTACAGTGAAGACAATGATGAAGAAGGAGATAGACGAAGTTTCTGGAATTTCAATTCACTGAAAAATGAAAAGTGAGTGGAGTGTCCACTATATACAAACGAGAATAATAAGGAAAATGAAGAAATAAAATCAGCTAACTAAGCTTCTACAGCTGTCACTTAACTAACCACTAACTACTCCACTAACTGCTAACTAACACTAATAACTCTGCTCCAATAACTAACTAAGCTAAGCTAAGATGAATAATTAATCTTAACACCTCTCCTCAAGTTGGAGGTGTAGTGAACACAACCAACTTGCCTAATGTAGCACTGTGCTTGATTCTAGTCAGGGCTTTAATCAAAACATATGTGAGTTGATTGTTTGTTCTAATGTGGTGGAGAGAGATTAAGCCTGCTTGTAATTGATCACACATAAAATGACAATCCACTTCTATATGCTTGGTCCTTTCGTGAAACACTGGATTCTTTGCAATGTGCAGTGCAGACTGACTGTCATAAAAGACTGAGATAGGCAAGGAAAATGGGACAGTCAGTTCCTCAAATAGTCTGCTCAACCATACTAGTTCCCTCACTACTTTCCTCAAAGCTCTATATTCTGCTTCTGTAGAGGATAGAGATATAGTCTCTTGTTTCTTATATTTTCAGCTGATAGGACTGTTACCCAGTAGTACTAAATAACCTAGTAATGAACCTCCTAGAATCCGGGCAAGCTGCCCAATCAGAGTCACAATAAGCTTTAACTGTGTGATCTCTATCCTTTAACATGAAAATTCCTAAGGTAGGGTCATTCCTCAGATATTTGAGCAGGTGAAATACTGCTTTCAGATAGGTTTCTATGGGCTACTGCATGAACTGACTTAAGTGTTGAACACTATATGCAATATCCAATCTGGTGTTAGTTAGAAAGTTCAGTTTACCTACTAGCTTTCGATAATAGGTAGGGTCCTTCAGTATTGTGCCTTCTCTGGCCTTCAGCTTTATAGTGGGATCCAAAGGTGAAGAGCAAGGCTTGTGATCCAAACAATTGTACTCCTTTAACAAGTCTAACACAAACTTCTTTTGAGATATGATGACCCCATCATCTTTATACATAATCTCCAAACCCAGGAAGTAGTGTAGCTGCCCCAGGTCCTTGATCTTGAATTGTTCATGTAGGAATGCTTTGAGTTGTGCAATTTCCTATTGGTCAGTTCCAGTGAGTAGTACATCATCCACATACACTGCAACATATACTGAGGATTCTCCATTTCTTTTGTAGAAAGGTGAGTAGTCATACATGGAATGTATATAGCCCTTTGAGCACAATGCTTCAGTCAATTTTGCATGCCATTGTCGACTAGCTTGTTTTAAACCATAAAGAGATTTATTCAGTTTACAAACCAATCCTGGTTTGTCTAAAACTAGCCCAGGTGGTACTTGCATGTACACCTACTCATTGAGGTCTTCATGGAGAAAAGCGTTGTTCACATCCAACTGAGATATGGACCGGCCTTTCTTAACTGTTGTAGCTATCAAGGCCCTCACTGTTGTCATCTTTACCACTGGTGAGAAAGTTTTTGTATAATCAATTCCTGCATGTTGAATGTAGCCTTTAACAATCAGCCTGGCTTTGAACCTTTCAATACTACTATCTACTTTGTGCTTCACCTTGTATACCCATTTGCAACCTATTGCCTGCTTTCCAGGTGGCAAGATTACTAGGTCCCAAGTATGATTGGAATATAGTGCTTCAAATTCCTGTGTCATTACAGCTTACCATGCAGGATCAATGGATGCCTCCTCATATGATGATGGTTCCCTGTCATGACAAACATTTATCACAAGAGTCTGACTATTGGCAGTTAGTAGAT